>NC_138031.1:57401312-57493812 GCF_964106645.2 Podarcis pityusensis
CAACCCACCAACTGCCTTTGAGAGCTCTCAGCACATTTCAAGGCCTACGTCGGGCGCAAGCACCCCGAACATGTCAAGCAACGGTTCTTCTGCCCCCAATGAGTCAAGCACACCGTCCTGTTCTAATGCAATCACTGCTTCATTAACACCCGTTTCTGTGTCAAATAGTACTAGCAGCTGTTCCCAGCCCCAAAATACTCCAACTCCACCTTCAATAGGACCTGGAAATCTCCTCACCTCAGCTTCCAGCCTGCCAAACCCACTTCTACCTCAGACGTCATCCAGTAGTGTAATTTTCCCCAACCCACTGGTTAGCATCGCTGCGACTGCTAATGCATTGGATCCTCTGTCTGCTCTTATGAAGCACCGCAAAGGGAAGCCACCAAATGTATCTGTGTTTGAACCCAAGACAAGTTCTGAGGATCCCTTTTTCAAACATAAGTGTAGGTTTTGTGCCAAGGTCTTTGGGAGTGACAGTGCTCTGCAGATACACTTGCGCTCGCACACCGGAGAAAGACCCTTTAAGTGTAACATATGTGGGAATCGGTTTTCTACGAAAGGCAATTTGAAAGTCCATTTTCAAAGGCATAAGGAGAAGTATCCACATATTCAGATGAATCCATATCCGGTCCCAGAATACCTCGACAATGTTCCCACTTGTTCTGGGATTCCGTACGGAATGTCGTTGCCACCCGAAAAGCCAGTTACTACATGGTTGGATAGCAAGCCTGTGTTACCAACCGTTCCAGCTTCAATTGGGTTGCAGCTTCCTCCAACAATACCAGGGGTGAGCAGCTATGGAGATTCCCCAAGTATTACTCCTATGAGCAGGTCACCCCAAAGGCCATCCCCTGCGCCAAGCGAATGCACTTCCTTATCCCCAAGCCTAAACAACTCTGAGTCAGGCATTCCTTTGTCTGCAGAATCCCCACAACCAATCCATAGTGGTTCAGCTATGACTAAAACGGAACCTGTCAACATTCCTGTGACAAATGCAAGGCTAGGAGAAAATTCTCTAAGTGGGCAGGTTTCTGCAGTACCCCCATCTCCAGTTCCTAACGCTGTTACGGACGGCATCTCCACAAGCATCCCGAACCCTGTTCTTCCAGCATTGTCTGATCAATTCAAGGCTAAGTTTCCATTTGGTGGTCTACTAGACTCTATGCAAACATCAGAAACCTCAAAACTGCAACAGCTCGTAGAGAACATCGATAAGAAGATGACAGATCCAAATCAATGTGTCATTTGTCACCGTGTGCTCAGTTGTCAGAGTGCTCTCAAGATGCATTACAGAACCCATACAGGAGAAAGACCATTTAAATGCAAAATTTGTGGACGTGCATTCACTACAAAAGGCAATCTAAAAACACATTTTGGAGTTCATCGAGCGAAGCCACCACTTAGAGTACAGCATTCGTGTCCCATTTGTCAGAAGAAATTTACAAATGCTGTTGTTCTTCAGCAGCATATTCGTATGCACATGGGTGGGCAAATTCCAAACACGCCATTACCAGAGGGCTTCCAAGATGCTATGGACTCGGAGCTTTCCTTTGATGAAAAGAACGCAGAAACGCTCAGCAACTATGATGATGACATTGATGAAAATTCCATGGAAGAGGACCCAGAGTTAAAAGACAACACAAGTGACTCCTCCAAACCACTCCTACCTTATTCCACTTCATGCCCACCTTCCCCCCCATCTGTAATTTCTAGCATTACTGCTCTGGAAAATCAAATGAAAATGATTGATTCTGTCATGAACTGTCAACAGTTGACCAATCTGAAATCATTAGAAAATGGGTCAGGGGAAAGTGACCATTTAAGCAACGATTCCTCATCCGCTGTTGGAGATCTGGAGAGCCAGAGTGCAGGGAGCCCTGCAATGTCTGAATCTTCTTCATCCATGCAGGCGCTGTCTCCTGAAAACAGCATCAGTGAAAGTTTCAGATCAAAATCCCCAGGTTTTAGCAACCAGGAAGAACACCAAGAAATACAATTAAAGACAGAAAAACCTGACAGTCCACCACCACCTACTGTTGAAAATGGAGGTGCACTGGATTTGACAGCCACCAACCCGGGAAGGCCACTCATCAAAGAAGAAGCTCCTTTTAGCCTGCTGTTCCTGAACAGAGAACGTGGTAAGTTTAAAAGTACTGTTTGTAATATCTGTGGCAAGCCTTTTGCTTGTAAGAGTGCATTGGAAATTCACTACCGCAGCCATACTAAAGAGCGTCCATTTGTATGTACAGTCTGCAATCGTGGGTGTTCCACTATGGGTAATTTAAAACAGCACTTACTGACACACAAATTAAAAGAGCTGCCTTCTCAGTTATTTGAACCCAACTTTACTCTAGGTCCCAGCCAAAGCACTCCTAGCCTGGTCACCAGCACTGCGCCTACTCTGATCAAAATGGAAGTGAACGGCCACAGCAAGCCGATCTCATTGGGCGAGGTCCCGTCGCTTCCAGCTGGAATCCAGGTTCCTGCTGCACCACAGTCAGTGATGAGCCCGGGCATCACTCCTATGCTGGCACCACCGCCACGCCGGACTCCCAAACAGCACAACTGTCAGTCATGTGGGAAGACCTTCTCCTCAGCAAGTGCACTGCAGATACACGAGCGCACCCATACTGGTGAAAAGCCATTTGGTTGCACAATCTGTGGTAGAGCTTTTACCACAAAAGGGAATCTTAAGGTAAGAAGGGAATCTTTAATGTCAGAACTTAAATTGTAAGAATGTGAGAGTTTAACAGTGTGCTGAACCTCATGTGTTCTCATTCTGTGTGTGTGTGTGTTTTCTTACCCAAATCAAGGGATGAGGATAGTATGGTTATATTGTGACATCCTTACATTATATATTTTGAACCCAATGTAAGAACTAAAATTTTGTGGGTGCATACAAATTATTCCATTTTTTTAAAAAAGTGTGTTTCAGACATGCATTTTCCCCTATATTGATGGCTCCTGAATTCTTAGATTGTGGTAGAATACTTTGGTATTTTAAAAATGATTAAAAAACAAACAAACTCCAGCTCCATGAAGTTAACTCTGCAACTATAAACAAATATTATGTCGATCCTGTTTTTCTTGAAAATCTGAGGTTATAGATTCCCAGCACACTTGTGTGCTGTAGAAGCATGAGTTGTATTCAACTGAGTTTTACTCAGCATAGACCTACTGAAATTAATGTATTTAATTTCAGGGGTAACCCTATGGCAAGATCTGCTGGGATGAGCTCCTTAGGATGCAGTGGATCTCCAGCTCAGCTGGTTTTAAGTCCCCAACCCTGGCTCAGTTTAAGATTCATCGGTGTAAATACTTGCTTTCCTTCTTCCAGGCTTAGAGCAGGAGCAGCAGTCCTGCTGCTGGACAGGGTTTGGATCTGGTCTAAATTGACACTGGTTTGCATTATGCTAGCTTCTTATCCATAGGATTGCTTCCTTAGTCATATTCATTAATTTCAAGGGGTCCACTTTGAATAAAACTTTGAGTTAAACCTGACTACCCATGAGATTTATGACAGTAGTAATCTTTTTTTAAAAAACCTAGTCACATCAGATTATATTTGAATCTTCCTGCCGATCATGCCAATTTAACATATTAAGAGTCTGTCAGTTGGGGTTACCAAATGCTCTGCGGGAAGCCCCTGTTGCAAATTGTGACTTCTAACTTGCTTACAACGTTCAAGGATGTGGCAGGTTTTTGATACGTCACAAAAGCAACATTTTAAAAGTAGAACTGTGGCACCATCTTTTATCCCTATGTAGTTCAGGTAAACATAAGAAGGTGAGATGCAGTTGCAGGGTTTGCATGAGATAGAAAGGAGCCTGAAAAAAGCCTTGGACTTGCACACTCTTCACTCTCCTCCTTCTGCACGGCCTAGTTCACCGGCATTTGCTCTCAGGTTCTTATGTTTTGTTGGCCTCCTTGCTGTGTGAGACTCAGGGATCATGGCTGATCACAAACTTCGGTTAAACAAGTTGGCTTCATCATCTATAGCTTGAAGTTGACTTGTTTAGAAACTTAGCAGAATTTTTGATCAACCACAATTTCTGACTTATGGGCAACAAGTCCAGATTAGAGGAAAGTAATGGTGATGTCCTTTTCTAGGTGCATAAGACAAGGAGATGAGAGCACGGAAGGCTGGGGCTTTGGTCAAGTTCATTCTGGCTCATGCATGCAGTGCTAAATCATGGCTTAGTGCAGGCATAGGCAAACTCCGGCCCTCCAGATGTTTGGGACTACAATTCCCATCATCCCTAGCTAACAGAACCTGTGGTCAGGGATGATGGGAATTGTAGTTCCAAACGTCTGGAGGGCTGGAGTTTGCCTATGCCTGGCTTAGTGGGACGAGTGAAGGAGAGACATTTTAACTGACAGTAGACCCAATCCAGTTAAAATTAATTGTGAATAAGCTCCACATAAAGCCAAATGACTTAAGTTAGTTTTTACCAACATTTTCTATTAGTTTCTATGGTACTCAGTCCCAACTAATATTAGATGGATTGGGGCCATTTAAGAAACGAGGTTTGGATCCAAATATCCCATTACAGTGGTACCTCGGTTTACGAACTTAATCCATCCCGGAAGTCCGTTCTTAAACCAAAACAGTTTTTAAACCGAGGCACGCTTTCCCTAATGAGGCCTCCCGCCGCCAGTGCCCTTCCACCATTCGGCTTCCATTCTTAGACCGAGGTAAAGTTCTGAAACCAGGACACTATTTCCGGTTTTGCATAGTTTGTAAACCGAATTGTTCTTAAACCGGACTGTTCTTAAACCGAGGTACCACTGTATATGACTAAACATATTTTTACTTATTCAACAAGTACCATCTTGTCAATAGCCTCCAATTTCCCCAAAATGCCACTTGGGAGGGTCTCCAGCCTTCTAAAACTACTTTTCAGAGGGCATGAAGGGCTTCATATTGAGGTGAATCAGCAATCTTTTTCCTCATATCGTGGGATGTTTGCATCCAGGTCATTAAGCATAAGCTGGTGGGGGGGATAATTGAGGGAGATATTCAACTAAACAGTTGCAGTAATGGGAGCCAGCACAATTGGACTGGAATCAACCTGGGGGGAGGGAGAAACTCCAGGACAATGCACTGGAAGAGAGGGGAAATCATTCCATCTGCCAAGCTGAAATGCTTGTGCTGATGGAACAATTGTAATACCCACTTTCTTGGGAGTAAGCTCATTTGAACTGAATGGGTCTTACTTTTGAGTAGACATGTATAGGCTTGTAAATGGCTCTTGGAGACTCCATCAAAATGGAGACTTGTTTGTTTTATATTTTTCATTTTTAAAATAAACCTTTCTGTGGGCCTTAGTGGTTGGTTGGCTAAATCTGACAACCTGTGCATATTTGCATTGCAGTAAACTGGAACTTGCATGAATCCAAATATGTTAATATAAAATACAAGTTTGAGAAAGGAGGGATGAAATCCAGTGCTCCATTTCAACTTATGGAATAGTTATTGAACGCACAGAAGCATCCATTTATCAAAGGAGGAAGTGTGTTTTTGATGATTCCCTTTTCCCACTGCAACCCCCCAAAATCTATTCCAGAGGGTTGGGTCACCCTCCAGAACAGAGTGGAAGGTGGAGTTTCATGGGAAACGGGGATCAGCAAAAAAGGCCCTCCATTCTCTCATGGGAGCAGACACCTCTGCTGAATCAAAAGCTGTTCTGCGAGGCCAAATAGCAGCGCTGGAGTTCAGGGCTTTAGAAGCAGAGTCATCTTGCCTATTGGGCTTACTGGTGCGTTGTGCTAGGGCACCGGCCTCTCAGCGAGTGGGGGTGCTGCGCGGCTTTGCCGGCGGCCTCCCGTTTCCCTTCACACCTGCCAGCCGTGCCCCTTCAACCATATGGCTGGCGGGCGTGCAGCTTGCCTCCCAAGCCTCCATGGGAGGGGTTCGATCCCCGCAGAGGCTTGGGAAAAGGTCGACAACTCTTGGAAATGGGGGGGGGTGCTGGAGGGGTCTTTGCACCACGGCGCCAGATATGCTTAAGACGGCCCTGTTTGAAAGTTTGAGGTGATAAAAAGATTTTAGTCTTTCAAATAGCATGTGGACCTAGTAACCCTTTCTCGTGTTGTTCTTTCGTATAAAGTATTTCCCAGCTTCTTTTTAACCTTTGTTTAGCATGTTAAAATGCACGTTACTTTTGCACTTCCTTTTGTTATAAATGCGTGTGATTTATAAGAGCAGCGTTGTTGAAATGATTGTATGTGAAAACTAAAATTGGCTTTTAAAACTAGCCTCTTCATGGGCCGTGTGGCTCATTTTGAATTTTGCTTATTTTGCCAATCTTTTGTTTGTTTTGTTCTTTCTCTAAAGGTTCACATGGGAACTCATATGTGGAATAACGCTCCTGCACGGCGTGGCCGTCGACTCTCTGTGGAAAACCCCATGGCTTTGTTAGGTGGTGATGCTCTGAAGTTTTCTGAAATGTTCCAAAAGGATTTGGCAGCTCGGGCCATGAATGTTGACCCAAATTTTTGGAATCAGTACGCTGCAGCTATTACTAATGGACTTGCAATGAAGAACAATGAAATTTCTGTCATACAGAATGGAGGCATTCCCCAGCTCCCAGTAAGTTTAGGCGGAAGTGCCATTCCGTCTTTAAGTAACATTACCAGTGGCATGGACAAAGCTCGCACCGGCAGTAGCCCTCCCATCATTGGCTTGGACAAAGCGAGTTCTGAAACTGGAGCCAACCGTCCATTCACAAGGTTTATTGAGGATAATAAAGAGATTGGCATAAATTAAAAGCATTCAAGTAACAAGTAACTGTTGGACCACTATTCAACACAACATTTGTTCTTTCATGTACAGTTTTGGGAGTTAAGCATTAGTTTCGTGACCTAATTGCCTAGGTTCCCTTTAAGATTTTCCCCCCCATAGCAGAAATACATAACTTCGTGTCCGCTGAAAAGTTGTCTTGCAAGATTTGCATGGCACTGCTTTCAACAGTGAGCTGACTGTTAGCGAGAACTGCAGAACTCTTTAAATTTAAGTAAAACGATAAATCATTGGATAAACTGCATTAGGGACTGAAGGAAGCTAAATTGTTTCAATTTTTGTTCTTTAACAAAACAAAACAACACCAATTGAGTAAAAGGGGGCTTCTCAATGGCATTTTCAGTCCAGCTCTTCCTTTGCTGGTTTTGTTCCACTTAGCTAGAAACTTGAACTATGTTTTTAGAAATCCTCTAACACTCAATAAGTGATTTAGTACCCTAATGCTGTGTATGATTACAGTATTCTTGTCTGTAGTATTTATAATGTAAAGATAATGCGGGTAACAGACAATATACTAGCCCCATCCTTAAATGAAGCTTTTGTACTGCAAAATACACCTGGCTATGTGATTTTCTTTCTTTTTTTAAGCAAGTTTTGTTTCCCTATAAATAAGTGGTTTATTTCAATGCAGGCAAAATTGTGAAGTTTTATTGGGAAAGATAGCATGCTTTTCATGTGCAAGTACCTGTCAGTAACAAACCATTTTAATTTAAATATTTGTAGCTGCTATGTGGACAGTTGTTCTATTAAATGAAAAAAAATGTAGTGTGGACTTCAGTTCATGGTTGGAAAACAAGTTACAGACAAACCTTATCACCATATATTATTCACAACATTATAAGCAGTTGTGAATAAAACATTTCATGTTATCAAAGGCAGTACAATAAAAAGGCAGTGTTTGTATAATGTGTTGCAAACTCTTAATTTATACTATTGCACTTTTAGTATTTTATGTTTAGGGAGGTTTGTCTATAATTTGAATTTGAACAAAGATGTAAACTATTTTATAAATAGTACTTTGGCTTGAGGAAAAATGGGGGGGGGGGTATTTTGTTGTGTTTGTCTTTAAGGTCAAACAGTAGGAGAGATCTGTGCTCCTTTAAACAGGAAAGCCACTAAGAACTGTCAAGATTCTTGGGTAGAATGGGGCCTGCCATTTCTTAAACCGAAATGATTCATTTAACTTTTCTATAAGCCCACCCTCCAACAGACCTTTGATATGTTAATCTTAGGGCTGTGATATCAGAGCAAGCCTAGGAGAGGCTAAAGAAAACATTGTGTAGGCTTAATTTTGCTGTAATCTGTTCTGTCTCTTTCACTCCCACCCACAAAGCAGGATGCTGACTGCTTAATAGCACTGGTATGTAAAAGCAAAACAGAAAACAAAAATATTAAGTATCAGTCGTAACTTGAACGTAAATTCCCAACTCTTACTGATCTCTTTTTAAAATAATAATAATAATAATTCCGATATTTACTACAAAGCACAATGTATTCTGAATATTCAAATATAATTTTCAGTTGTTTTAAAAGCATTGTTTAAAATTGTGACAAAAGGGAATGTTTCCACTCTTACGCTAGGGTGTTGGCGAGGCTGGGGGCGTAAATCAAAACTTGAACAGTAAATGTTTTGTGTACTACCTCATTTTTGTGCATTACAAGCATGGTGGAGTCTGACACTATGAACTTCCGTCCAACAAAATTGTTCAAGGGACATTATGGGTAGCTGGGAAACAGCACAAGACGTTTTATGCCCCTGAAGAAAGAATCAGACAGTGAGGTCTTCTCAGTTGAGATGGAAAAAAATAAAATAGGACAATCGCTTTCTTGTGCAACAAAAAAAAAACACATTACTGTAAGAGGATGGACTGTTTCTGCCATCGTGTCATTGAATGAAAAGTTTAAAAGACTTATTAGCAGTTTGTTTCTGTTTTGAAATGAACAATGAACTATTACAGCTCTGTTTTCTACAGCAGTGATACACAGAATATATATGTGCATATATACATGCATATATCAAATATATATGTAGGTATGTATGTGTGTATATATATACATATAGATATATATATAGAATATATATAGAAAATAAACATCCTTATATTATAACACCAACCATCGGTGACCACCATTTGTGTTTGGGGTGTTTCAAAATTGGGAAACAAAGAAAACTGAGGTGGCTTAATGTTGCTGTTTTTCAGCAAATGAATGTTTTTATTTATCTGTGTCCATTTCTGGTGTGAAATAATTTTTTTTTGTTTTTGTTTAGTATTTGGTACCATGTAGTGTTATCTCTTCTCCCTAAAGGATGTGCATAACTTAAAAAGAGATGTAAAGTGTTGTAAATAAGATGGCTGATGAAGGTACAGTAAGACTGACCCCATTTTGTATTCAGGGTTAGGTCATTCCTCTCTGCATGGTGAAGAGAGACACTATTTTTATACTGCGATACCATGTAGGGCTAGGAGCCTCCCTGAACCACCTGGGAATTGTTACCTAGATCCAATATTTTTTATTATTAAATCTTGTTGGCTTGACACATCTACTGATTGAAATGGATGTCTTAGTCTAGGTTCCTATTTTTGTCATATGGAATTGAATAAAATGCAGGATGTAATATTATTTCCGAATTGTGTTCCATGATTATTCTAACAGCAGAGTGAGATGTGGGAGATGGATGTTCATGGCTTTTAACTGTCAGGTACGAAATATAAATATGGCTGGAATCTTGGATTCACACAATTTGAACAGAGTCCAAAGAACTAGCATTGGGAAACCACTTTTTGCAGTTAAAAATGAAATGAAATCACAGAGTTCTGCAGATAAATACTGCATCAGCAGTGGAATAAAAGCTGGATCAAAACAACGGTGCTCTGCCGCAGTCCTCTTCTGCTTGTCTCCCTTGGGTGCAATTGTGCCTTTTTCAATTTACACAAATTTAAATGTGATTTACACAAACTACACTGCATATTTATTCTCAATGACTGTGAAACAAGAGATGCAACGATGCACACACTATAGGTAATGCACATCCAGGTCTCCCCTCCCCTCCCCCCCTTTTTATTTCTGTTTTCATTCATGCTGAAACGAAGTTGCTGCTGAAGTTAAAATTGCAGGAAAAGCCTAAAGGGGGTTGCACAGATCATGAATACATGAGTTTGTGGATCCCAGTGAATAACTGGAAGACATGCCATGCCCCTTGCTTTATTATCAGCAGAGAATTTTCTATAGAGCGAGCCATTTGTGCATATGTACCTTGCGAGATTGAAATAGTGCTATTGGCTGCTAATGTGTAGCAGTGAGATAAGTGAATCGTAGCTCTCGCAGTAAATGTTCTTGCAGCAATAGAGCAGTTTTAACCATCGCAGCCTATCTTTTTGAACTTGGACTTAAACCGTTCGCAAGAAGTCTGAGGAAAGGTCTTTTTGGTCTCTACAGATTGTAACAGGACGCCAAGGTCTTTTATTTCACGGAGTTTATGAGAATTTTGCCACTGTGCTTTTGATACAGAAACGCCCGGGGTTGGCTTTACAGTTGCAATGTTAAAGTGCAAGCTTTGATGACATTAGCTACATATCACTCCTCAGAAGCTGCTGAAAAGTAGAAATGAAAACTTAACCAGAGTGTGTTATAGACCATTGGAGACGAGAACATGACAAGGACTGCAGGTGCCTCTGGCTTGTTGGAGGGCGGGGGCAGAAATCCTCAAAAAAAATAGTTTTTGTCTGCCATAGATTAATATGGGTGGAAAGTCATGTTGGAATTCCACAAATATATGAAAGGCAGCCTGTAACTCACTAAACACTTACAAATATGTTAGAGAAACAGGAGTGGATCATTAAAATGGTTCACTTATAAATTTCCCATTTATGTAATACGAATATTTCTCTCTAATCCCCTAAATTATACTGTTAATGTCTTCTCTTTCCACTTTGTTATCTATGTTCCACTAAATAGTATAGCAAAATTAACACAAGTATGGATGCTCAGGCAAACTAGTAATCCCCCCCCCCTTTTCTTCAGTGACAGTGATGTTGTTCTGTTCACCAGTTCCTGTAATTAAAACAGGTCGCAACCCTTTGCTTTTTTACAAGTATAAATAAGGATGCCATTTTATTTTGCTGTGGTTCCTGAACCCCTTCTGAATAACATGCTTCTGTGTCTCTGCCAAGGTCGTGCAGATGTAAGGTTTTCCATCTTTCTTAATAAATTCATCAGGACATAGAAAAACCAAATGCATTTTGTAATTATTATTATTAATATTAAGCATATCGCTTACAAAGTGCAATGTGCTTTATAATGCTTAATTTAACATAGGTGAGTTCCCCTGTAGCAAGCGTTTCCTGCCTGTTCGATGCTCATACCAGCTTTATACCACACCAAATAGCTGCAAGAACTTTGAGAAAGACAGTGGGTGCATTAGTGCAGAAATTGCCACTTAGAAAGGGGCTCCCTTTTTAAATTTATGTAAGCAATACATTCTTTCAAAATACCTACAACAAAAAATGCCACTAAAAAGAAAATGTATGAAACAGAAATAAACTATGAATAGTAAAAAATTATGTTTATGGAGTGCTTAATATTTCAGAAATTTTGTCCAGATTCAGGAGAAAACTGGTTACAGACAGAGTTTGTTCTTTTTAAAAAATAAAGGAGCAATTGTGTTTTCAAACCAAAACAACTTTATTTAGTCCCGACTTCTGTTTCAAAATTATGTTGGGAAAAGCAGATATGCTTTCTGAAACTCCCAGCCTCATAGCGGGAAATTGTTCCTGTAGAAATATAGGGCATATTATTACTATTTTACCCACAAGTAACGCTTCAGTTTCTCGGTAGAGAAACAAGGGGTATAATAAACAGACGTTCAAAATGAGTTTTCTGATTCTGTACTTACTAAATAAAATAATAATGATGTGAAAAGATACCTGCTTTCAAAGCTGCTGTACTTGCTCTGCACTGGTGAAGCAAAGGACCAAGATCACCATACAGTGGTACCTCGGGTTACATACGCTTCAGGTTACATACGCTTCAGGTTACAGACTCCACTAACCCAGAAATAGTACCTTGGGTTAAGAACTTTGCTTCAGGATGAGAACAGAAATCGTGTGTTGGCGGCGGCGCAGCAGGAGGCCCCATTAGCTAAAGTGGTGCTTCAGGTTAAGAACAGTTTCAGATTAAGAACGGACCTCCAGAACGAATTAAGTACGTAACCAGAGGTACCACTGTAATTTGTCAGGTTAAACAGATTAAAACATTAAAAAGCAACAACCAACAAGCCTTTCACTAACAATGAAATAGCATTGTCTTATGAAGCCTTTTCCCTCAAAGAACAGTGCAAGGCCAAGGTTGCAATCCTAATGAAATTTAAGTACAGTGGTGCCTCGCAAGACGAAATTAATTCGTTCCGCGAGTTTTGTCGTCTTGCGATTTTTTTCGTCTTGCGAAGCACGGTGTCGGGAAAGTTTTGGAAAAGCTTCAAAAATCACCAAAGTCTTTAAAAACCTCAAAAAAGGCTACCACCGCGTTCTATGAGTTGTTCCTCGAAGTCAAGTCGCAACTGTATTAACGGTGTTAAGAAAAAGGAAACAAACTTGCAAGACGTTTCCGTCTTGCGAAGCAAGCCCATAGCGAAAATCGTCAGCTCAAAAAACAAAAAACCCTTTCGTCTAGCGAGTTTTTTGTCTTGCGAGGCATTCGTCTTGCGAGGTACCACTGTAGAAGTAAATTTCGTTTCAAATACTATATTTCATTGCAAATAATGGATTTCAAATGGATTAGGATTTTTACAAATCATGTTTTGTTTATTGCTTTAATTTAAAGTTGCCAATTTGAAACATATATTCAGACTTTCAGCAGAAATAAAGACCTAAAATATCCATTCCAAAATGGCAGGTAAGGAAGTGAAATTACCATGTGCCCAATACTTTGTGTTTTGTTTTTAGGATTTGTAATTAAAAGAACCCTGAATATTTTACCCCATCCTATTGAGAGTAGTCTGTTCTAAAGCAGGGTGGTCCAACCTCTCAGACCAAGTGGGCCACAAGAGCACTTTGACACAGAACCCAGGAGCCACACACTGAATTAAATCTCCATACCGTAAATTAAAGTGTTTGCAATACAGTTAATATTATTTAATATACGAGATTAATATATTTAGTTAAATATATATATGATTACGCAGTTAATTGATTTAATATATTTCTTTATTAAACAGAGCTGTTCTTTTTTAAAAAGAATTAAAAGGCCACCAAGTGTGAGTGGAGTTGCTGGATGCAGACAGGACTCCAGGCAGAAAAGAGAAGGGAGAGGGAGAAAGTAAGTCTTACCAGGTCTCAGCGGGGCAGCTGGGGAGGGGGAGCGTGCAAATGAGCAAGCTGCAGCCTGGGCAGATTAGCAAAGTCCTGCTTTGCTTTTTTGCCCTTTCCCCCTTCTCTCTGCCTTTGCTGCTCCCGCTTCCAGCGCCGCTACCAAAACAGGCAACATGCACACCCAGACAGCACTCTGCTTTTTCTTCTTTTTTTGCCATTTCACCCCTTCTCTTCTCTTTTGCCGCTTCCAGAAACACACACACACATTCATTCATTCATTCATTCATTCATTCTTACACCCACCCACAGTCACCCTCTCTAGCCCAAGTTAGGGATCCTCTCCAAATGCCCACTCCGGCTCCTACAAGGTTGGCTTGGCTGGAGAAACTGCATATTGCTCCTTTCCTTTCCTTTTTGTTCGCCCTCCACTTTTTGTTGGAACCGGCAGCCTGCTGTGGTCCAGGGCAAGGCTTTCAGGTCGTCACTTCCATTTCCCTGCAGCTTCAGTACTTAGTAAGAGCCACCCAAAAAAGGCCCTGAGGCCTGCATGTGGCCTGGTCCAAAGGTAACTCAGGTGCATCGTTAAACACTGCACGTAATACAGCACACATTGGCTCCCTGCTCCTAAGTTATTGATCAGGCATAGGCAAACTCAGCCCTCCAGACGTTTTGGGACTACAACTCCCATCATCCCTAGCTAACAGGACCAGTGGTCAGGGATGATGGGAGCTGTAGTCCCAAAACATCTGGAGGGCCGAGTTTGCCTATGCCTGTTATTGATAGGTTGGCTACACTTATTATTTTGGTGTAAAAGCTGGCAAGAGACACTTAAGGAAAGATCTGAGAGAACTAATATGCTGATTATTAATAAAAACTTTAGCAGCAGGACAGAAGAATCTGGTTGCTGACTTACTAAATAACTGCTAAGTGGAGAGGAATGTAACTGTTACTGACAAAGAACATACAGTATCATAGAGTTTTGAATTTCTCTTCGGAAATTACTTTGGTCAGAAATCCTCTAAGCATTTTCAGGTCCAATGGGGTGATAATTTTGAGAATCTTCATTGTTCAAATCCTATGGAGAAGTTATACCCCCCCCCAAAAAAAAATCACTTGATACAATGGCAAATACATGATTAACATGTCATTGGACCTTCAGAAAATTCCATGGCAAATCTGCTCCTCAGACAGTAGCAGCCAACCCTATGAACTCAGCTAGACAGGTGAACAAGCGATTTATATGTGTTGTATGTACGATATAACACTGTGCCACCAGATGGCAACATGGAGTACTGTTTTTCGCTACCTGTTTTCCCTGTTTAAATTTACAACGCTTTGAACTGAAACGCTTATTTGATGTGTCTAGTTCCAGCCTAAGATTCGTGTTCCTGTGTTTTCAAGTGGCCATATGTCACATGAACACTCTAAAGTTTTGGTATACCCTAATATGCAGGAAGATGCCTTTGTTACCTGGCTAAGACGCTAAAATGTCCCAATACTAAAGGTTATTCTTTTAGATTCTTCTTAGTGGTGCAGGAATAAAACTGCTGGCATATTTGCAAAGCTAAGGAGGGTCCACATTGGTTTCAAATTGGATGGGAGACCATGTGTTGAAGTTCCTGCATTTCAGAGGGTTGAATTAGATGACCCTCGGGGTACCTTCCAACTTTGCAATTCTATGATTCTAAGCTGGGATAGTTTTATATAGAACACTGCTATAATTGTGAAGTATGTGATTTTTATCCTCCGTACTCCCCAGCTCCCGCCGGCAGGGTGCAATGGGGATCTCTGTGGGGGGTGCCTTGTTTTCACACACACACACACACACACACACACAGAGAGAGAGAGAGAGAGAGAGACACACACACACCCTGACTGCACATGACATCAATAAGACACCGCACCTCAATGTGGGGGGCAGGTCGGCACCCCTGATCCAGGAAGGCTCTAATTTCTTATGAGTTTAGTGGACACTTAGCTGTAACCTATCTGTAATTTAAACCAAACACATCCAGAGCATTGTTAGGCTCCTGTAGGGAAAATAAGAGGTTTAACAAGCACTAGGTTTGACATCCAAGAATTGTTACACGCAAGCATGCTTTAGATTTAACCAGAAGGGTAGAGGTTGCTTCAACTCAAAAAATAGCTGCGGAGGCACAGAGCATCTAAGGTTGCTTTCATATTATGTGTCTCACAACTTAGCTCCATTTGAGAGTTTTCCCGCTGGAATTCAGAAGACCAAAGGAGCGAGAAAGAAATGGATGGGGAAAAGGATGCAAATGCCCCATTCCCTGTCCAACTGAAGTCCTTTCCAAGAGACCTCGCACACGAGAGGTAAATATGCCTGCTGATTTTGAGAAAGCTAAGGTTCCACACTGGCCATGTGACCATGCAGCTGACCGCCAGCACCACAAAACTAAACAATTTATACAACTATCCTGCGGAGTTCCAAAATGGTACGAAGAAGACAGAACAGATAATAAATTCAGCAGCTTTTTCTCTGCTAACATCTTAGGACTTGGGAGACAGAGTAGTGTATCCTATTTTAATGGCTATTGAAACCATCCATATTTCTACTTTATTCTAATTCCCAATAATAGAACAATTGCTAGGTACTATCTGATGATCTCTGAAACGGCAGTTGCAGGTGTGGATGTTTTCATTAATTTGTCTTTCTGCAATATAAAAGATCAAGGCACATGTAAGAAGGTGACTTTGGGCGCAGGCTGACTTTTAGATAGCAGACTTCAGACACTTTCAGGAAACCTGTAACTTGATGGGTCCTGCGGATTTATGAATTAATTAAATGGATTTATGGTTGTTCAGCATATTTGATGATGAGAAACAAGGGATCTCAAGTCATGATTCCAAAACGTATTGTCAACAAAATGGATGCAGATTACTTGACCTTTATAAGACTTGTACCATCTGTTGACAACATGCCCTTTGCATTCCCATTCAACGGCTGCAGTCCTGGGCCTGCTTGCTCTTAAACAACTGTATGATCAATGCATTGCAGCATACATGGATTTTGATTTCTTATATTATAGCTCTAGAAATGCAACACAGTATCAGTGGCGTGTCAGGATGCTCTGTAACTGCTGCTCTCAGATTCAGTACAACACAGAACTTAAAATATACCTTGTCCCATTCAGACATGTGGTGGAATACTTTAAACAAGCCTGGAAGATAATCAGTTAAAATGGCTCAATAGATTTCAATCCATGATTTTACAGCATTAAGGAGGACATGATTCAATAGCACTGGTATGCCCTTTTTATTATTATTATTTATTAAATTTGTATACCACCCTTCATCCGAAAATAACAGGGTAGTTCACAACATAAAAAGACAAAATGAGTACATACATAACAAAACAAAAGCAAACCAATAACCGCCTCCCCATCCCATTTAGAAGGCCATAGAATATTCAGTCAGCCTAAGGCCTGCTTATGGATAAACGTTTTCACCTGGCATCTAAAGATATGTAATGAAGGCACTAGGTGAGCCTCCCTAGGGAGAGCATTCCACAAATGGGGAGCCACCACAGAAAAGGCCTGTTATTATGTTGCCACCCTCCAGGTTTCTCACAGAGGGCGCTCATAAGAGTGTCTCAGATGATGATTGCAGTATAGAGGTATGTTATATAATGGGGGTTCCCAAACTGTGGTCCACAGACCACTAGTAGTCTGCAAGGTTCATTCAGGTAGTCTGCAACATGCCTGTGGATTTGTGGTTGAAACAAGAGATGGCAAATCCATTGCATTAAATATCCTCAGCAATTTTCAGCTGGATCCCTTGGGAGGGCCAGGTTTCAGAACCACAGTCCTGCGACATTAGCTTTTAGACTAAACACAGAATTTAAAGGAAATCTTAGCTCATTCATATCTATGGTGCTGAAGTAAGCAGGTCTGATGAGCATCAGTTCACATTAAGGTCTGTATCACACCCAGTAAAATGCACACTTTCAGCTGTTATGGAAACGTCCATATGCAAAGGAATCCAAAATAGAGATTAGGTTTCTTTGAAATGAAACCAAAATGAAAGCTTAAATGAAAGGAGGAAGTTTGGATGTCTTCAGACACTTTTAGAAAAATGAACACATGGAGCATATACAGAACTTGGGAATGGAAGACCCTCCTCTAACTGAACTGCTTTCTCCTACAAATTGGAAGAAAAAGCATATTTGAAAATATGCTGTCTTTATGCACATACAACAGTTGCCATACCAATTAGCTAAATGTAAGTGGCAGGCACCTGTATATTCTTACCTGAAAGATGCCTTGCTAAATTGCTTGGACAGCTAGGGTGTCACTATGTTAGCAGGGATACCCATTACAGGAATTGAAGGTCAAGTCAAAGACAAATATGAATCTACCTGAGGTTCCTTATAAGGCTATATAAGGAAATAATAAAAGCGTGGATGGAAAAACATGTTTAAAGTTACACGGAATACACCTGGGATTTCCAGGGCAAATATGGAACTGTCTGTGTATCTAAATGTACTGAAGACTTAAGATGGAAAAGGATGGTGGGTCTCTCCCCCCCCCCATCTCCCTCCACCCCCCAATCTGGTAGGAAGTTATTGATTCAAGACAATTTAGCTGCCCCAGTTGTTGTAGCATCTGCCAGGAGGTTTCTTGCTAAATAAACTTCAACTTCTGCTTTTGTGTGTACTGTGCTGGTGGGTTGTGTAATTATTTCTTTTGTAATAAAAGAGGCTCCTTAAAACATCAAGAATTACTTCTAATCTGAATTACCCAAATTCCACTCTGGGAATATATATCCAGATTACCCTATGTTACTTTTGAAGAGGAGACAGATGTTCATGACTGTGAAACAGATATTTCAAGTTATTGGGTTGTGTTTTTTCCCTCTCATTCTGCCGCTCTCTGCTCAGCCAGACTTTGGATACCCAGCGGTAGGCATATGGACAGTTTTTGGTTTTTTTAACTCCTGATGAACTTAATGTTTGCACATCCTCCGTGGCACGATGACTGTTTATACTGACAGGAGCACTGTACCTACTGCAATAGTTTTCAATTCAGATGCCAGTTATAGAACGATAGTTATCTCTTGCCATAGTCATTTGAGCAAAATACATGGAGGTTAGTTTCTGTTCCTTTCAGGCTTTAAAATATCAGTAGGCAAAATGAGACTGCGCTGAAAATGTCATAAAGAAAGACCTTGCCGTGGTGGGTGGTAGAGGAAATTCCGTTGCTGATCATCTGCTTTTTGAAAACATTGTCCCCTTTAATAGCCTGGCATACAGATGCTCTCCTATTTCCAAAATTGCGTTTTATCGATTAATACTCCACTTTTTAGAAAGTCTTTTTACAAGACTGCTTACACTGAAAATACCATCCAAAATAACAGCTCCTCTTTCAAAGCATGCTGAAATGCAAAGAGAGGTCTGTCTTGCTTCCCGAGAGCAGGAGAATTCTGTAATACAGATTCCACTGTGGAAAAGGCCCTGTCACTGGTACTTACCAAATGAGTCTGATTTAAAGGGAGATCAGAGGCTGAAATGATTCTTTTAAATGTCAGGTAGGCTGGTGATCCTTTGGCTTAGGGATGGAGCACCTGTGGAACCCGCCAGATGTTGTTGGACTACAATTCCCATCATCCCTGACCATTGGCCATGATAGCCGGTGATAGCCTGGATGAATGCTGATAAGATGGAAGTACTGTGGATGGTCTGGCAAATTGGACATCCTGTTTACGATTGGCTAGAAATGGAGCAGGTAAGTGATGGTGGCAAGGAATGCCTAATTCCATCTACAGCCCAACTATTATCATTCCTGGACCAGGATTATCCTCCATCAGTGGCCCATGCTGTAGAGACCTCATCTTTGGATTAGTGTGATGCACTTTACTTGGGGTGCATTTGAAAATGGTCCAGAATCTATAGCCAGTGCAGAATGTAGCTGCCATGTTATTAGCTGGGACAAGAAAGACAGGATCGTGGAACAGCTATCCTAGATGCTCTGCACTGGCTGCATGTGTGCTACTGGATTGGACTTAAGGCATTATGGTTTACAAAGTCCTAAATGGTTCAGGGTCAAAATCCCCCTTCCAATACTAGCTAATTCAGTCTTCAAGATTTGGCGGGGGTGGGGTTTGCTCACAGTCCCTGTCATAATTCAGAATGAGGGGATGTTTAGACTGAGGGACCTACCTTCTCAGTGGTGGGCCCCTGACTGTCGAACAATATCCCCTTAGTGGTATGCCTGTTTCCCACATTGTTGGGTTTCAGAGGCCATTTGATAACATTTTTATTTGGTTAGGCTGTTGCAGCTTGACAAATGGGAGGTGTATTCCTCATTGGCAATATATGGGCTTTAGTTTTTAATGATTTGTTCCTAACTCTTTAGTGTATATATGCTTTGAGCTCTATGTGCTGGATTTTGTTTGATGAACATGGATCTGTGCACTTTCTGAAGAATCGTTTGTTGTTTTTTTTAAAGTAAATAAATAATAGCAGCAGCAATATCCCGAGGACCACATATTTCTCATACCTGCTTCTGATAATGGGGGACCAGACCGCTTAGGGTATTAAAGGCAAACGACGACAGCCTAGCAACCTTAAGTTGATTCTGGAAATAAATTGGCAAGCTGTCTAAATGGTGTACGAAGCAGGTTGCAATATGATCCAAGCAATTCTCCTGCTTCTACCAGCATCCTGGTGGAGGCATTTGGAATTCATTGGTGTTTTTGAACTGCCTTAAGCACAACCATCATAGAGGGCGCTCCAGTCATCCAAACTGAACATAACAAGCAGTGCCAGGTCTGCCTTCTTTAGATGGGGCCACAGCTGGCGAATATATATTTACAAGGAAGTAAACCCAACTGAAGAAAGAATCTGACCTCCAGGTAAGTAATATGTAGCACAATCCTATGCATATTTTTTCAGAGGTAGGCTTCACTATGTTATATGAGATTCACTCCTAAGTAAGTGGACACAAGATTGCATGCTCCCTTTCCTGGTAATAAGCCCCATCAAAGGCCGTAGAACTTATTTATGATCATGCACAGGATTGTGCTATTAGACTTACAGCCTTATAACCTAATCCTAAACATGTATTTGCAGAAGAAAATTCCACTGAGTTTTCTGGGATTTCTCCCCCCACCCCCCCCAAAAACCCTGATTTGGACCAGGCTGTAAGTACTGTTTATTGAGGGTCATTTCTCACATTGCCCTGCCAAATGGAAATATTCCATTCTGGAGAAATACATGTACAAATAATGCAGGATCACAACTATACATGCCCAGTATATCCTATTGTTCAGAAGAATGAACTTTTACGCTTGAGGGAAGCTAGTTTTCTGTAAAATTTGTACAGCATATGTGTGCCAGACATTTTAAAGCAGCTCCCACAAACCTTTAAAGCACCTGACTTTTCCAAGGAATCCTGGGAACTGTAGAGTATTAAGGATGTTGGGGGATGTAATTGTGAGGGAGGAACTACAGTTCCCAGGATTCTTTGAGGGAAGTCATGTGATCTAGATGTGCTTTGGAAAACAGCAAAGCTCACTAATAACTGGTGATAATAGCAATAAAAACTAGCATTTTCTAAATTTGGAAAGTGTGATGGATAACCCAGCACACTGTGAAGCAGAAACATTCCATGTGACACGGCCACAATAGGATAATGATCTAAAAATGTCGTTTTGTATCCCACCCATACATGAGGAACAGACAACATCTGGAATAAGTAAACATTATGTCTAGTCTCATGAAATATTTCAAAGACCGCATACAGAGACTTTGAGTATTAAAAATAATGAAAGCTAGTGGAAACATTTGTGTTATGACAGGAATGAAAATTTGTTAATGCGTTTATTCATGCAACTATTATTACCAAATCGTAAAGCAAACCTTCACAATATTCACTATAGGATATACCGTATATATCATATAGCAAATGCTGAATAAAGAATGCATTATATCCAACAGAAAATATTGCTCAGAGAGAATCAAAGATCCATGCAAAGAGAATAACTTGAAAAGTTTTCATAACACTTCACTAAAATAGAATTACTATTAGTACATACTTAATAAATTAAAGAATGCAGAAGGACAAATGTATGCATGGAAATAAGCCGTTCTAGATATTGTCATGATTTGTAAAAGTCTCATTATTATAATAAAAAAATTAAAAAATAAAAGTAATAATATGTGGCTTCTAGAGAGTCAGAATAGGAGTCCTGTAGCTTAGGACGATACCACCTACCTTACATGGACATGCCATTTTCCCATGGATATTACCAGCCAATCAATCTACCAGACATAGTTGTTGTGAGGATAAAATGGGGAGAAGAACCATGTATGCCACCTTGAGCTGCTTAGAGAAAATGAGGGATATAAATGCAATAATAAAGTAAGCAAAGCAAGGAAAAACACAGAGACTGCAGGTGCATTGGCTCAGCAGCTCATTGCTTAATTTTATTATAATTATTAAAAATTAATTGGATGGCAGATTGTTGCTGTTGTTTTTAAAGAATGTGTTTCATCTTAGAAGAGGCAGCCATTTCCCCATTAAAACTGTGTGAAGCCCTCTTCTAAGCTGGTGTCTGCTGCATGATCTAAAAGCAACCACACCAATAAAAAATTTAAAAATCCCCTCCTTTGGTATAATATTTATTATAGGCCAACTTATGCAGATCTAACTGAGTAATCAATTTCAACTTACACAATTAAGATTTCTTTGATCCCAGATGACATCCCTTTCCCTTAAACACACACACATTTCAGTTCTGAGGGACAAAGGCTTACATTCCTATTATCTAGATAAAACAAGATCTTTCATCTAAGAACTGCACAAAGCATCCATTATTAAACGATAGACTAAGCCGTCGATGCTGAAAGATATCAGTTCAGCTCCTATTGTAGTTCTGTTGATGACTACATAAACCCAAGATGGAAAGTATAGATTGTGCTGCAGACATTGCAGCTGAATCCACGCCCAAAGGTTAATAGGTTTCACTTCCTACGTATTTGCTTCATTTTGGTGTTTTTGATACTCGTTGCCACAACATTTACTACAGCAGAATGGGCTGCTGTGGTCCAACTAGCTTGATTTGAGATTTCACTTACTATATTCTTCAGAACTGCAAGTTCTCAGGTTGGGTTTTAAGTCCCCACCCCCACCCCCCAAAAAGCACCTGAACTGCCCATGTGTAAGACAGCTTGAACTAAAACTTGGAAAATAGAATTATTATTTGTTCATGGTGAATACAAGAGCTGGAAAAGTACAGTGGTACCTCGGGTTAAGTACTTAATTCGTTCCGGAGGTCCGTTCTTAACCTGAAACTGTTCTTAACCTGAAGCACCACTTTAGCTAATGGGGCCTCCCACTGCTGCCACACCACTGGAGCACGATTTCTGTTCTCATCCTGAAGCAAAGTTCTTAACCCGAGGTACTATTTCTGGGTTAGCGGAGTCTGTAACCTGAAGCGTATGTAACCTGAGGTACCACTGTAGTGGGACAATTAATTCCTTTGGGACTTTTTCCTGCGCATAGACAGAAGTCACTGAACAACTATCTACTGTTCCGCCTGTCTATTATTATTATTATTATTATTATTATTATTATTATTATTAGCTTTATCAAATTTGAGTCCAGTGTGGTTTACAAAGTTCCATCGGTACAAACATTTATGCTTGTCAAATGGGGCTTGTGTCCCCCTCATCCCTCTACCTGCACATCCCGTATCCTGCCCAAATCTGCTCCAGAGGATTGGGGGAAACAGATTTAGTGGTACATGGGGGGAGGGCGTGTTCTGCACAAGCAGAACTCCTTCCTTAGCACTACACTGAGTACAGGCTAAGCTGAATAAAAAGGGTTGTTTGTGTTGAATAGAAAGCAGTGTTGACTACTGGAGGCTATCCTCACATGTAATCATAGTCAGGGTGCTACAAAATATCCTCCTTTAATTGCTACCACCTTCACTTTTGGCTGGAAAGGGACACAGGGAGGGGAGGACATTGGCAGATAACCTAAGAGCATGGGCAGGTTGTGAAGAGGAGAGGCAGGGCTGTTTTTCAGCCACAACTCACAGGGACTCAGTTCCTACGGCTCTCAGGTGGGCGCCATTGCCATTCTAAGAGAACAAGGTGAGTTCTGGCACCTCCCCCCCCCCCCCGAGAAATAGCACTGAGGAGAAGCATTATAAATAACATTTTAACTAGTACATGGGATTATAAAACCTAAAGTGCTAGTTACAGTCACTGCACTACAGTCAGAGTCAGCTCTTTAGCTAAAGCCAGAGGTGTATTGCTACTTTTCAAAATCAAGAAGGGTAGATTATTCCTTCCCAAATTGGTTGCCACCCATGTCTCCCCCCCCCCAACGCTTCCATACTGTTATAACACTTACATTAAGAACAGGGCTTTTTTTTCAGTCGGAACTCACTGGAACTCAGTTCCAGCGCCTCTCAGGTGGGCGCCATTGTCAGTCCAAGAGAATGAGGCGTTCACAGTGAGTTCCAGCGCCCCTTTTTCTAGAAAAATAGCACTGAGTAAGAATGATTTCTAGTTAAGGACAAACTGCCTCTTACTGCCAGTTTAACTCTGGCGAAGATGACCCCATTCTAATCTAGGGGATAGTAGTTATGAGAAGAGTAGGGCTGTTGGCCTGGATTTGCCAGAAATGAAAGTGTGTTTTCAGAATTTTGGGGGTTCTTTTGTGCATTTTCTAAACTGGTTCCGGGATTGGAGCCGATGTTGAGGGGTGAGCTGATGAGAATGTGCGGTGGAAGGACAGAGAAGGGTTTAGGCCATCAGCCTGCCCTTTCCAACTTAGCTACCTCAGGCTGTAGTTGAGAGGCAGTACGTTTAACACTATTAAGGGAACAGTACATTTTTAATCAACTCAAGGATGCCATTGATATTGCGCAGATGAAGAGCAGTGGATTCTGTTGTGGAACACAAGCATACAACTCACCAGCACCTTGGAAGACCAGCTAAACAATCTGAAGCATGAGGCCAAAAAGAAAACACCATAACTTATCCAATTGGAACTACAGGGGAGATTAGGTAGACAGAGTAATTACCTGAATTGGAATTTAGCCAGGACACCAGGGCCAAGCGCACATATTCTTGTGCAGAGTAACACAGGGTGTTTAATGACTGCATGTGACCAAGATCTGAATTTAGCATCTGCTACCACAAGATGTCATTTCTTTTCAGCCTTGTCTTAATTTAAGAATTATATATTACAGCCAAATCATAGACATGCACTAGCAACATTTCATAGACTCTTCTTCGGGATAATCAATGTAAGTAATTTACTAGATAAAAGAATGTTAATAGCAAGGACTGTATAATTTGTGTGACTACAAATTGCACCTGTCTTTCAAGGAAAGAAAGGGCTACCGCTGTGCAGAGAGAGTGGATGGAGTGCAAGGTCAAGTGCAAGCACTTCTGTTTAACATGCAGTGTCTAGAAACATCCATTGGCGCTTTCAGAGAGAAGCGGAAATTATAGCTAGCAAAGTTATTATAAATAATTGTTGTGCCTTCTCTTCCGAGTGGACTTGATAAGGCAGTCATAATTGAAACGTAGAAAATATTAATTGGAAGGTGTCTAAAATGAGTCTTTCGCAAGTGTACAAGTTACACTTCTGCTTTGAGACTTTGAGAATAGAGAGGGAGCATAAAGCAAGGGTGGGGGCTGGCTAAGTGAATCACCTTGAAATGCTATATTAATATGTGTAATATGGTGGCGCGGAAGTATCTTGCTACATTGCAGTGAAAATATCAGAGATAAGAGACTTGGGTCATCTTTTTGGATTTCCCAGACATTACTTGGACTTCAAAGGTGGAAGTGATGTCCAGGGTGGGGGGATTAACTGAAGCTTGTAACTTTGTTGGTGTCTGGATTTTCACTTCTTGAAATATGGCAACCCTACTGTAAGGGGCAAAAACTGCTGCTCCTCTCCCTTCATCTGTGAATTCTCTCTTAGGGATAGGGTGGAGCTCCTGTTTTGTGACCCTTCGTGGTTTGGGGACCAGACTACCTGAAAAATCAATGCTTCCCATATATACTTAACTGGATCTTGAGATGTTTTCTGGAGATGTTCTCTGTAAGACTTTTGGTGGCAGCAGGAGAGACTTTACAGTGGTGGTACCCTGGCTGGTGGATACCCCAAAAGAGGATCACCTGGTGTCCACTTTGTTGTAATTGTGTCCTTTCCCATGTCTTTTATTTTGTCTTAGCTCTGACTGTTTTTATGCTGTTATACCTTTCTTGCTGTTTTGCTATAACCTATAAATAATACACATAAATAAATAAGGTATTCTGCAACCTAAAGGAAACCAATATTGTTGAGTACACATGAATGGATTTGAGCAGACAGTGTTCTTTGGCCCTATTGAACTCTGTGACTCTTCTTTCTGAGAAGATTGTGCTAAGAACTGAGCTTGATGGGACTTACTTCCCAGCTAAGTTTAAATCAATTGCATTGCCCCTCAAATGTCTCATTGCTTGGGGCTGCTCATACCACTGGTATTAAAAGTAGTTCTGCATGCCTGAGAGTGTAAGCAGCGAGTGAGCCAAGATGTAGCACATAGTAGCACACATGAAATAAAAGCAGCCTAGCAGGAAAAGGAAACATCACAGCCGCAGACGTTTATCAATAAACTGGAAATTTCATGGTAGTATTTTAGCAGGGACATTGTGGCCTGCTACATATATGACAAACAAAACTGGGTAGCAGAACGTTGTGCTGCAAAGGAGGAGAGCTTTCGATTTAAATGTTTCCCTTTTTACAAACATTGAGCTATATTTGCTATATGTTACAAAGTTTTTTTAAAAAAAACAAAATGTTGGGTAATGTTGAAAAGTAAAAACTCCCTCTAAAGTTGTATAGTCCATCCTACCACCATGTGATGACTTTTGATTAATGTAAAGAAACTGGATATTGAAATACAGACTTGTCTTGGAGGAAAATACCCTGTAAATTTTACCTCTGGTACTCTTACTGGTCACCAGAGACAAATGTTCCAAGCTGCTTCTCCCTTCTCCCTTCAGTATAGCAGACAGGTTCTTTCCTTGTCTCTTCAGCCTATGCCAAGTGATTTGGTAATCCCCAGGTTGTCTTCAGTATATAACAACAACTTTATTATCTGTACTGCGCCCATCAGACTGCCCCACTCTGAGCAAGCTATTCCACCTGCCTCTCAGGTCTTCCTTCTTATCCCTAAACCATCTTCCTCTGCTGTCTTCTTTTTCTGGCTAGCTGTACCACCACCAAGCACCTACAACTCCAACTTACTCAATCCTCAACTCCAACTAAGTCCTCTGATGCCCAGCACCCATTTTTATATACGCTTCTTCTGGCCCTTCTAGTCCGCTGCCAATCAATCACGCTGTCCACCTCAAATGCTAAACCTTCACCCACCAATCAAAACATGTGTATTTTATATCCTTCTTTTGCATACTGAGAAGTCAAGCACTAACCCTTCCTCACAGCTGTTAGTTAAAGCCCTTTCTGACAATTAAACTAACTTACTGGATCAGATAGAAAACTTCCCACATAAAATACATTACAATATACATTACTATGCAAAGGTCAGAATACATTACGCAATATCTATTAAGACTTAATTCAAATAAACAGGATTTTATTCACAAAGAGGAAAGGATTAAATCTGTTCTCCCACGTTATAATCCCCATCTTTATTGGAGTGTCCTGTGGCTTTTTGTTACAAAAGAGACATGCCTTGCCCTATCTAAACACTACTAATTGAATATGTAGTTTGGCCATATATCAGAAGTGTCTTACCAGCATCACCCTCTTAAAACACAGCCTGATTTTTCCTTTTCTCACAGCTTATAGGCTACGCAGTGACAATGTAAAACTGTTGAAATGAGACAACTGAAGTATCTGAGAGCAAAGAAGCCCAAGGCAAATATAACCTTTGAGGAAACTGAAGGAGAGTACTCTTGTGCTCAGTTTGTTTGCAGGTTTCCCACAGGCATCTGAGTGGGTACTGTGAGAACAGAATGCTGGGCAAGATGGGCCATTATTACCTGATCCAGCAGGCTCCCGTTATGTTCATATGTGCTCCCAGGAAGCTCTGGGCTGGTGGGGGAATGCATTGGCACTCTTTCATTAGGTTGGGTGTGTGACTTGTGCCAACCCAAAGCTGGGGAGCTTCCTTGGTAGTGCATGTGACTCTTTATCTCCGTGAGCTTGGGTCCCATGCTGGGCAAAAGATTCCTGAATAGCAGGGGGTTGGACTAGATGGCTTTCATGGTGCCTTCTAAAGTCCTATGAAAGCATCTTTTGTTTGGGGCAACCGGAGTTACAGTGGTACCTCGCAAGATGAATGCCTCACAAGACGAAAAACTCGCAAGACGAAAGAGTTTTTCGTTTTTGGAGTTGCTTCGCAAGACGAATTTCCCTATGGGCTTGCTTCGCAAGACGAAAAACGAAAACGTCTTGCAAGTTTGTTTCCTTTTTCTTAAAACCGTTAATACCCAGGGTGACTTCGAGGAGCAACTCATAGCACGTGGTGTGGTAGCCTTTTTTTAGGTTTTTGAAGACTTTGGTGATTTTGTCGTGCTTCGCAAGACAAAAAATTCGCAAGACGAAAAAACTCGCAGAACGAGTTAATTTCATCTTGCGAGGCACCACTGTACTTAAAAAGTACTTTGGCTATTGTTAGTGTGTATAGTATCGCTGTGGGTTAAACCACAGAGCCTAGGACTTGCCGATCAGGTCGGTGGTTCGAATCCCCGTGACGGGTTGAGCTCCCGTTGCTCAGTCCCTGCTCCTGCCAACCTAGCAGTTCAAAAGCACGTCAAAGTGCAAGTAGATAAATAGGTACCACTCCAGCAGGAAGGTGAACGGCGTTTCCGTGTGCTGCTCTGGTTCACCAGAAGCGGCTTAGTCATGCTGGCCATATGACCCAGAAGCTGTACGCCGGCTCCCTCGGCCAATAAAGCGAGATGAGCGTTGCAACCACAGAGTCGGTCACGACTGTACCTAATGGTCAGGGGTCCCTTTACCCTTTACCTTTATAGTACCTTACTTAGCGTGGCTACGTATCATTGTGCCATTCGAGATCCATCGGCAACTCGTAATTTAAACTGAGTAACTTTATTGCAGCAATCAAAGGCGCGGGGAGTAAGTTGGGGTATCCCAACATTTATTTTGGAGTTAGCTTGACTTTGGAGTTCTGGAAGTTGAACTTCTTGCCGTTGGGACTTTCCGAGCCAATGAGGAAGCGGAACCGACCGTCTCTGCATGCAGGGATGGCGATGCCGACCAAACACAGCGGCGTGCCGTGAGCCGCTCTACTATCGGCAACATCTCCACCAAGGGAGATTTCGCGCAGCCCGATCCTACCCGTGTTTCTCGGGAAGGTACTCCCGCAAGGAAACGGAGTGAAGCTGCCATCTTCTCCTCCTCCAGCTTTCCAACGCTCAATGCAGCAGCGCTGAGCGGGAAGAGGCACCCGGGCCTGAATCCTGCGATCTCTGCGGCTCCACACAGACGCCGGAGACGCGGGTCCGCGCCTGCCTTTCCCCGCCAAGACCCCGCTGGGCTTTCGCTTTCCCTTCCCCGCTCCGCTTCAGCCCCTTCAGAACTCCGCGCTTCGCCCATCCGGCGCGCTCTCTTCTAGCTGGGGGAGGAGCGCGAGCGCTTCTCGGAAGCTGATTGGACGCGGCGCTCTGCCTGGCTCGGCTTCCCTCACGCCCCTCGCTTCCTCTTTCGCTTGCTCTCTTGAAAAACTAAGCCTCCGCTTCCCGCCCGCTTACGTCACCGACGCACTGCGCGCGGGCCGCGTGACGTCAACTGGCGTCGGCGGTGACGGCGCCGCCCGTCCGTTAAGCTGAGGGAGGGGGAAATCCGGGGCAGAGGGAGGGAGGGAGGGGAGTAGGGGAAGCGGCCAGCCGGCGGGCGGGGGGAGGGGAAGGGAAGGGGGTGGGCGGAGAAAGATGGCGGACCAAATCCCTCTGCACCCGGTGCCGCGCAGCACCCAGCGAAGGGCGGCGTATTACACCAACGCCTCCGCCGCGCAGAGGCACAGCAGGTACTGGCCGGGAGGGAAGTGGCGGGGGGGGGCGCGCGTGAGGGGTGCTGGTGTGTGAGGTGCCTGGTGGGGGATGGGCTCCATCCTGCGCAGCCCCCGACTTGGCTGGCAGTTCCTTTCGCCCCGCTGAGGCGTTTGGGGCCCTCACTCGACGGACAGAGAGCTGCGGCTCTCTGGGCCTTTGGGTGGGGGCGTCAGGTTGTCAGCTTTCTTAGGTGGGGGGGGGGGAGGCTGTCCCTTCTGGGAAGGTGCTCAGGGGTTGGCGCTGCAGTGATGCTGCTTTGACAGGCTCCCTTTGCCCCGATTTTGGAGAGGGGTGGTGTGATGTCTCGGCCCTGGGACCGGTGCCTCCAAGTCCAGCTTTGGCAATGCCCTAGAGCTCCTCCCTGGAACATAGAAAGTGATAATGGATGAATACTCTGAGCATGTGCAGAGTGTGTCCTTGTTGCCACTGAGGGGGTCGACCTCTGGGATCAGAAGGAAGGGTAGGTAGAGCAGTGTGCCACTTCTAGGAAGCAGGGAGGGCCCCACTGACACTTGGCTCTTACCATAGGCAACTGGAGGAATGGGCGAAGAACAATGTTGAGAGCACCTCTGTGGTTAAGGGTCTCTCGCCTAAGTCCTTCTCAAGCTTCGAGCAAATCATATGTGGTGGATGGTCTGGATTACCCTTCCTGGTGTTTGTTTACATATGTTGAGTTTCAACAGAACCACTTAATTCTTATCCAGGATGAGTTCAGTGGCAGAACTGGAATCCATCCCCCCAGTTTTCCAAACTTCTAGACTGGGCTGTAGATGTTGGCTACTGAATCTTGATTCTACTTGGAGGAAAATGATTGTTGGTTTTAATGGCCTTCCCTACTAACCAAAGCTCTTGAGGTGACTTGCAATATGTTGGAAATACTGGCATAAGATGTTTAGGGAGGAAATTAGAGTCCCCTCACAAGGCAGAATTTTCTCATTCAGGCTGCTGCAGATGTCTCTAGAGGCTTTTGATTTTTAGAAACAACTGCAAAGGCACTGGCAAGGATTCCCATGTGTTTGGGAATCCTATGGGTTCTTCATTCCATGGGTGCCTGTGTGCATGCATGGTGCCCTTCTTGCGCATTCTTCTGAGTCTGTGTGAGCCAGGGGCATGATTAATGGGGAAAGGCCTACTCTTCCCTCATACATGTCGGGAGAGCACCTGAATAGGTCTCTATTATTGTTTCTCTAGAGCAGGGGTAGTCAACCTTTTTATACCTACCACCCACTAATGCATCTTTCTTGATGGTAAAATTTCCTTACCGCCCACCAGTGCTTGATGGAAGGAGGATTCAGCTTGTGCCATAGAACCCCCTACTGCCCACCTAGAATCCTGAAATGCCCACTAGTGGGAGGTAGGGACCAGGTTGACAACCCCTGCTCTAGAGGAACAAATTTGTTACTGTGTTCTATTTAAAAATAGAATCTGGTGACCACTTTAACATAGTTGTTTCATGCTGTTGGGTTCAATTGATTACGGATGCTTTAGGAATTCATTTGATTACAAAGGTTTTGAGTTAGGCTGGTATGCGATTTCCTACATGGCAATGGGGAGTTTGGTCCTACTCCTAAGGAGGTGTCTGAACTCCCTTCCAATAACAGCTTGGAGTTTATCCAGTACTCTGTGATTTGTGGAGGCAGCCTCTGATAGAAAGAAGCTGCAAACTAAAACTGGAAATACTGGTACATATGTATAAGCACTTGGGTTTTCACTCTGGGATCCGATTTCCAGGCACAGAAAGTTTAGGTTTTGTAAAGGTATCTTTTATTTGGAGAAACATATGAAAAATTAAGGACTTATAGAAAAGATGAAGCAGATAACATGTTTTCCTATTTTTAAAATCAACACATTTGGGAACATTGTAAATACAAGAAAAGACAGATTGAGCCCGGTGGTACTTCAGAGACTAACTTTTATTGTCTTTAAAGCATAAGCTTTATAGCCTATAGGTTACTTGAACAGATTTATAAAGTTGAAATTTATGATAAGGCGATCATTTGACAGCTGTTGGTGTATACATTACATTCACTACCCATCTTCCTTACTACATCAAACTATACAGTATCTCACATGCATCACCTCAGATACAAGACCCTCTTCAAGAGAGGAGTTTTCAATAGTGTGGAGTATAACTGGGCTATGAAAAGGTGTGATGGAGTAATGTGAATCACATTTCATTATGAAATAGAGGTGTGCAAATATTCCTTAAGGCCTTGTAAATGTGGGAAGGAACTTTTAGGCTACATTCTTCCCTGGCAGTAAGCCCTATTTAAAGCACTGAAACTAAGCACTTAGTAGATATGCACAGAATTCTGCTGTAAGTCTTAAGCACTCTATCACAAAATCACACTGTATTTTTAGAGTCCTGTTCTTCTCACGCTCCCAACTGGGTTGTATCCAACTAAGTCATTGTACAAGTAGAATGACTTAGGCTCATGCAGTGGAACTTCCACTACCTTGCCTTGGTCCTTACCCCAAGCACCAAGCCCAGACCTGCTGTGGAGAATTAAGAGCAGAGAGGATGAGTGGAGAGGGTTCAGGGAGAGGAGAAGGAGGGGAAGTTCTGTTGTGTTAGCAGAAGTCAGAATGTATATAATCCTTTGCACATTGTTGACGCTGATATCAAGATATTTGTGGAGGTGCAGATATAGTAATCTCAGACACAGTTACTTTCATTTCACCTTGTAAATATGTTAATGAAAGGGCATAAGGGTATAATGCCTTAACTAAGGACTTGGCACCATACTCTTAAACTCATAACGTAGGGGTTTAGGTATATCACTATAATTTATTAAAGGACTTTCAGCTGGTAGCTGTAGGAAATGACCAAAGGGGTTTTGTTAAGTTTAGCATTTTATTTATTTAATTAAATTTATATACTTCTTACTCAACGGAAGCCCTCCAAGCAGTTTACAAAGAACAATCTAAAATGTTCCTTAAAAATATTGTGTTGTTGGATTTGTTCTCAGTGTGTACATCTAAATTATTTAGCTACCAACTTAGGTTAGTATTGGGGATTTAACGTAACATATTTTTAGTTTTGTTAAATATGTAAGTCATGGGGTTGAAGATGATGGAGTAAACTTACTGAGCCTGTCTGTAGGTTATGGATTTCAGTACATCTTCAGGATAATAGCAGATAAGGTCAACAGTGGCTTCCAAAAGGCTACCGTGTTGTATATACAAGTTGATTTACTAACAATGCATTCATATACAGTACATATCTTTGCAGATGTAAATATAATTTATTTGTTAAAAAAATTGATATCCCAATTTTTATCATTAGTTCTCAAAGCAGCATACAATGATACAAATATAAAATATACAAAATTTAAAACAGAAGTATTTAAATTAAACTCCTGAATAAACAAGGGTTGTGGTTTTCAGACTTTGTTAGTTTAAGGCGCTCTTTTCACATGACTGGTCTGCCATGATACCCTGTGTACTGGATACAATGAATATAGGATACACAATCTGTTTTCATGGTGTGCTGGCCAGGCCATAATTGCCCCACATGAAAAGACTGTACAATGGTACCTCGGGTTACATACACTTCAGGTTACATATGCTTCAGGTTACAGACTCCGCTAACCCAGAAATAGTACCTCGGGTTAAGAACTTTGCTTCAGGATGAGAACAGAAATCATTCTCCAGCGGCAGCAGGAGGCCCCGTTAGCTAAAGTGGTGCTTCGGGTTAAGAACAGTTTCAGGTTAAGAACAGACCTCCGGAACGAATTAAGTACTTAACCTGAGGTACCACTGTACTTCAGAACACCACCCAACATTCCTGTGTGAGTACAGTGGTGCCTCGCAAGACGAAATTAATCCTTTCCGCGAGTCTCTTCATCTTGCGGGTTTTTCGTCTTGCGAAGCACGGCGCTTAGCGGCTATTAGCGGCTTAGCGGCTATTAACAGCTTAGCGGCTATTAATGGCTTAGCGGCTTTAAGAAAAAGGAAACAAACTCGCAAGAACTCGCAAGACGTTTCGTCTTGCGAAGCAAGCCCATAGGGAAATTCGTCTTGCGGAACGACTCAAAAAACGCAAAACCCTTTCGTCTTGCGAGGCATTCGTCTTGCGGGGCACCACTGTATGTAGGAAATAATGTCTGCTGTTATAAGCTTCCAAGTTTTCCCAGAACATGTTTGGAAAATGGTGGTAAACTGGGTAATGGTGCTTAAGTAAACATTGCCTCTTTGAGATAAGAACTTTAGTTTTCTAGATACATAATTATTTACGTAAGTAAATCCTTGATACATTTTCAAATGTATTGTTGGATCAGATCATGCATACAATCTTGTTTTTAGCAAACTTGTTAACACTAGATAATCTGGGCAGCAGGTTTTGCACTGTAAAATGTGTTCCCATGTCCCCATGAAGCATGTTCTGTATATAGACTACTCATGAGTTACACGCAAATCTTAGACTATTTTTTTCTTTTTTATTCTGAATTTTTAAAGTAGTTGTGAAATATTTGATTTAGAGAATTAATGCAAATCTGTTAATTGACATTTTGTGTTTGTATGGTATGGGATGTTGTTCTCATTGTCCAAATTGGAAACTTTTTTTTTTGTAAAAGAAAATAGTTTTTTTTCACCCATTCAATAAAGATACAGTTTTAAAGCTATTTTATAGTCTACTTGATTCTTAGTTTGTATTATATGTTCTTTTAGAGTCCAGGAACAGACAGTTTCTGTTCTTGTGTTTTCTTTAATGGGGGAGAGAGGTTCAGAAAATAGGGTTTTGTTTTATTTTTCAGATCACCATATCTGTTTGTCTTAAGCATAGCTTTTCAGAAGCTTGCTTCTGAAATATGCTACTTTCAGAAGCTCATTTTAAAGATTGTCCTTTGAAAGCTTAGAGTAGTTTATCTAATCTATTCTCAAATAAGGTTTTTTATTATTTAGGTTCAGGACTTATATGTGTGACTCATGCTCATGTTTACTGCCTGGCCTTTTTGTTATCTTCCCGCACCTCTAAAACATCTTTATGTTTTTGTATCTGTCTCTGATAACAAAGTACTTAAACCTTGGACAAAAATAGTGAGCATTCTCTAGTTTCATATAGTTAAGTTTTGTCAATGTCTTTGTATTAATATATCAGTCAATTCTCATGGTATCTTTATTTTAAGATCAAGCCAGAGATAGTGTCTTGTTTTCCCCCAGTGTTATCCACAAAAAAGTAATAAAACAAGATACATCACTATACTATTTCAGTCAATCTGTTTGCCCAGTCCTATGAGACAGAATTATAGCACTTTATTCCAGTTAAGAATGTTCAAACAAGGGGTGTGACATAGGTTTGTAATAACAATGGTCACGTAGTAGATACCAAGCTTGCTGTTAAAACAGAAAACTCCGGCATTTATTGCAATAGAAATTTGGCAGACTAAAAGTCTTAGTTCTCATCCATGTAAGAATAAGAAGTTCTCACCCATCCCAGGTATGTATTTATGTGAACCAGTGTGCGAGCTTGGTGCAACATGGGTATCGTTACAGGTCTTTCAGTTGTAGTTACTGAAAACATTTCCAGATTCACTGGGAAAGTTGTCATCATAGTTACAGAAATTGCTCTTCACTATATATGTGATTCATCAGCTCACATATTCCATAAAAATAAAACATTATTTTAAATGGCTCTAAAAAGATATATAAAATTCCAAATATTGCCATGTATCTACAGAAGTGTTATATATAACCCATAAACATGAAAACTGCATTTAATATTCAACATATACTGCATATGTGAACTTTGAGACTGTTAGATATAAAATAGTTTGAAATTTTGGTAGTATTACAACACTGCACATTTATTATTTCAAAAATTAGAGTTATAGGAGTTTTTGTTACTAAAACTGGTAAACCTACAGGGAAGTACTTGGAAAACAATTTAACTCCCCTGGTTTGGAATTACAATTTATGTTTTAAGATAGACTTCTGTAAATATTTCTGTAGTGCAGTTTTGTAGTGTATATCATGTGATATTTAAGAAGATATGAATACAGAGAATTGTTCAGCATGAAGTTGGTGTAATCTGCCAAGATTTCAAAGTAGGCTGCTGTAATTGAACCAAAGAAATTGTCAAGGCAATCTGGACTAGAAGGTGATTGCATGTGGAAGGGGATATCTTCATTATATGGTTATCCCTTGCCGCCTTAGTGGCCAATCAGATGCATAAGAGAAGCCCAGAAATAGGATATCAGCAAAATAGACCTCTTCCGCTGTTGTTCCCTGGTGAATGGCATTGCTTCTGATCTTGGAGGCAGCATATACAGTGGTACCTCGAGTTAAGTACTTAATTTGTTCCTGAGGTCCGTTCTTAACCTGAAACTATTCTTAACCTGAAGCACCACATTAGCTAATGGGGCCTCCCGCTGCCGCCGCACCACCGGAGCACTATTTCTGTTCTCATTCTGAAGGAAAGTTCTTAACCCGAGGTACTATTTCTGGGTTAGCGGAGTCTGTAACCTGAAGCATATGTAACCCGAGGTACGAGTGCAGTTACTATTACTAGTGGCTGTTGATAGGCTTAATTCTCCTTGAATTTATCTAATATCCTTTTAAAACATCTGTGTTGGTGGCCATCACCACACCATGTCCTGGCAAATTCTGTAATTTAACACCGCACCTCATGAAAAAGTGCTTTCTTTTGTCTTTTCTAAATCTTTCCTAAATCTACCATTAAGTGTCATTGGGCTGTAAGAAAAAACACTCTCTGTCCACTTCCTCGACAGCATGCATAGTTTTACACACACATCCTTTTTCAGATACTCCCCTGATTCTCTGGAACAGCACACGAGGAAGGGGGCTTGGTTAATATTGCCTCTCTCTTTCTTCCTCCAGCAGATTGCTTCATGGGCAATGAGTTGTGTTCACAGCAAGTCTGACTCAATCCCGTGGAATTTTCCTTTTTCACTACTGCACAGAATTCTGCTGTAATGACAATGTGTCATTTTCGTTACACAAACCTCCACAACCCAAGATCTTTTCCCTGGTCATTTGCTGCCAGCTCAGTGTATGTTACACAATGATATGGGGTGAAAAAAAATCCATCCTCTATTTTTCTGCATAAAATGTTGCATTTCAAAAGTTCATTAGTACTGTAACAATGTCAGTTCCAAGTAAATAATAGGAAAGCTTGGCAGTTTCATAGTTTTTAGCTTTTTTATTAGATGCAAATAAAATAAACTTTCTAAATTAGATTATCCTCTAGGCCAGTAGAAAAGTTTCCCAAGCAAACTCAGCATTTTCCAATGCAAATTACCCTATGCAAATAAATTCAATTCATTTTTAAAAATAAATCTCAGAACACTTATGTGATAGTTTTTTTGCCTCACTGTGCATCACTTTGTACTTAATTACAGTAAACTGCTTTTGCCATTTTAATGCTCATTCATACAGTTTGACTCTTTGCATTCCCCCCACCCTCTTATATAGTGTGGTGTCATCAGTAAACTTAATCATATCTCAGTTCAACCCTAACTCTGAAAGAGCGCCCCACTTCTTTGCGACTGAGAATGAAACCTTAAGTGCTAATTCTCTCCAGAATTGCAGCAGCTAGTATAAAAGTTTTTCATAGATTAAAAGAAGCAAGGAGAAGATTGGACTTGAAAAATGCTTCCACTATAAGAATGAAGTAGTGACTCCACAGCAGCATATTATTCAGAAATAAAGTGCCAGGAATTTTGAGAAGCAATGGGAGAGAATTGTGACGACTTGCCAGTTCACCGTGAATTAAACATTAGGAGTAATGCACGAAGAAACTTCCAAGTTTTGCTTGACTGCTCAGGGTTTCTATATTTGACTGTCATTCTGAATGCCTTGAAAAATAGAGGGGTAGGAATGTTACAATAGCTCCTTCATGACAGTGTATGTGCAGAAGCATATTTTGGTTTGCTGATGTTTATGTAGTTTGTGTGGTGATAATATAAAAGAAAACAACTTTTAAAAATATAGATATGATTTAAGCAGTAGACAGTAAATTGCAATTGGCACTTAATGAACTCATTTGGTTACTGTTCCTTTGAAAAGCCATCAAAATTTGAAGAGAGCATGGTATTATTTTCACAGCAGATATTTATATAAAAGTTAATTTTGAAGTACGTATTGTAATCTCTTTTCTCCTAGTTTCTTTTTTTTTGTTAGAACTTGTTTAATATTAATGTTCTTTTTCTTTTGGAAGCCATTTTTTCTCCAGATACCTGTCTTGTATCTGATTTAGTAACACCCGTGATGTGTTATGCATACTTACTTATTTATTCATGTGGCTTTCAGAGCTTTATTTTAGAAAAAGTTTCTAGCATTATACTTAATTGGTTTGTCACTCATGGTAAACTAGCACAATTCAGTGTACATGGGATTAGATCACAAAGAAATTGAGATTTTTCCCTATGAAAAATCCATTATTCATCATTGTATTGTTTTTAAATACTATGGTAAAAATTCTAACACAATAGGAAAATTGCTTTTTGGAGAAGAATAAATTGCTTGCCAGTTCAAAGGCTGCATTTTGAAGTCAAGTTACTAAACATTATGCTTATTTGTTATCTTAGTAGTTGGCACACTTGTAGAGTTAATACCACAGTTCTTGATTTTAAAATATTTTTGAGAAAACATGTTTTTATAAGAGGTATGAATAAATTTCATTCTTTAACTCCTGAGATGATGATAAGAAATGCTTTTAGTTTACTGGTGAATAGAAATATATAATTTTTGACAAAGATGGGTGTACCCTGTTTCATTGTCAGTTGTGCAATGGAGGATTTTGATTTTCTCTCCCCTCCCCTTCCTGCCCAGATTGAATAGTCAGGCATATATTTCTCAGTCTTAGAACTTTGTTTTAACAGCAATTGTTTCATGATTTTTCAGTGTGAATTATGTTGAGAAAAGTATCCTATTAATGTGGTCCATAATTCCTTTAACACTAACAAGTGTAAAGGAATGCCATGAGATATATACCATTGCTTATATGTGCCTGGTTCTCATATAATGCTAGGCCATAGTTGTTCAGCTAACCACAGGTTGTCCACAAATGATCAAACAAACAATGACCAGGGTTGTTTTGTTTTCCAGCTTCTCTTGCCTCATAACTGTGTAGCTTAGCAAGCACCTGAGGTTGAGTGACCAAACTAAACATGGTTAAGGAAGAGTTTGGGGTTAGCAAGTAATGCAAGAGTTCAATGCCACAGATCCAGATGTACCAACAGCAGCACGTGGTTTCCCCCCCCCATAAGATTTGACACTTGTAGGATGCCAAAGAAAGGGAGGGCAGTGGTTCTGCTCTCTTCAGTTCATAATGACACAGCAATCACAGAGCAGAATTCCAATCATAGATCATTCTTTATTGTCATAAAAACTCGTGATTAGATGGTCTCCACACATGCTTCCAAATGCATGATCAAGTTATGGGCAGTGGTCATTTTTCCAAATATGGTGGACATTGGCTGCTTGACTGTCTTATATTGTTTGCAAGACAGTGGCCAGTGGTGTGAACATCCCCAAAGACACCTCCTCCTAGCAGGCCTAGGTCCGGAGTTGATCAAATTCTGGACTGAAGTCTATGCACACATGGGATATCAAGACAGATAGCCTAAAAACTGGTATGAGCTGCTGAGGTTGACACCAGTAAAAGAGAAAAGCCTTATCAGGGCTTTTTTCCAGCTGGAACTCAGTTCTGACACTGAGTGTAGTGGTTAAGAGCGGTAGTCACGTAATCTGGGGAACCGGGTTCACGTCTCCGCTCCTCCACATGCAGCTGCTGGGTGACCTTGGGCCAGTCACACTTCTTTGACGTCTCTCAGCCCCACTCACCTCACAGAGTGCTTGTTGTGGGGGAGGAAGGGAAAGGAGATTGTTAGCCGCTTTGAGACTCCTGAAGGGGAGTGAAAGGCGGGATATCAAATCCAAACTCTTCTTCTTCTTCTTCTCAGGTCCTCTCAGTCAAACTATGGTTTAGCTCCTGGTAGTATGCTTTAGCTTCAGGAGCAGGGGAGGATCAAAGTGGCTGCAGTTTTCTAACTATACCAGTGCACTTGCTCATTCATGCTTAACTATTATTTGGCTTAGTGTGTGCAGACAAGGCCATTGCGTGTTTATATATTAATAATGCTTTGAATGCATTCTATATATACATAGCAGCTAAAAAGAATGTTATCAATTATTTGGAGTTAGTCCAGTGTTCTCATTTATTTATCTATTTATTTACAAAATCAATAGGTACCAAGTAGAAGACGAGTCATCGCATTTGGATGAAATGCCCCTAATGATGTCTGAAGAAGGGTTTGAAAATGATGAAAGTGATTACCATACTTTGCCAAGGGCCAGAATTTTTCAGAGAAAACGAGGTTTAGAATGGTTTGTCTGCGGTGGATGGAAATTCCTTTGTACCAGGTTTGTTGCTGTTTTTCTTTTCTTTTTTGTGATAGTTTGATTTTGTCTTGTAGTTTAAGTAAATCCAGGGTGATTTTTAACGTAAAAAGTATTTTAAAGAAAAAACCATTTTATTTTAGAAAGAAAAATATTTGAAAATTAAGAAACTGCAATTATGTGCCACCATGGAGTTTACTGTGGGGCAGGATGGGTTTGAACTGAAGTGGTGAAAGCAAACCCCAAAACACTTTTTTCTACCCTCTTAGGATTCCTTGTGGGGTGGGGAGGAATTAAGGAATGCCGATAATCTTTTGCCTTCGTTCTTCCTTCATCCCTGAAGCTGTCACTGGAGGAAAGAGTGACTATGTGCCAGAAGTTATGTGATCTCTGAAGCTAATTCTTCCTAGCCTCCCTCTACTTGGCCTCTGTCAAGTCCCAAGGTGGTTCCTAACAGAGCAATTTCAGCTCAAAGAGCGTGTGTGAAGATGTGTACTTCTACTGAGCCTTTCTCCTCTCCCCCAGGTTACTCTGGGAGAGTGTAACTTCCATTTCAGCATGAGGCAAGTGGGGTAGGGAGGAGGATTCTGGAAACAGCCATTGGGGAGTGACAATGATGAGTGGCCAAAGATTGCTGCTCTTTGTCCTGAGTTTATGTAAATACAGTGGTACCTTGGTTTAAGAACAGCCCTGTTTATGAATGATTTGATTTACGAACTCCACAAAACCGGAAGTAGTGTCCCGGTTTGCAAACTTTACCTCGGTCTAAGAACGGAATCCGAAGGGTGGAAGGGCACCAGTGGTGGGAAGCCTCAGAATCTGATTTTCCATTGTTCTTTGGCTCATCAGTGATGGCTGTTGTGATCATTTCATTACTGTCAATAACATTTTATCCTCATGCTTTATTCTTTGTAGCTGGCTGCTGACACTGCCCATCCCCTCAAAATAGTTTGCCAAAAGGTCCTTTTTCCTAGAGCGTATTGTCCTTACAAAGTTTCATTAGTTTAGGAATTAAAATGGGCAAAAATCCCATTTGGAGGCCTCATTCCTAACTTATTTTTTATGACCTGGAAAGAGAGATGGCAGTACCCTTTCAATGATGTTCCCGAGAGCCTTAACACTAATTCACTAACGGTGGGTAATATCTTGAGTTGATTGATGTTGGTGAAGGGGGAAACGTAAATTCATTAACTGATGATAAGTTAACATTTCAGCTTTAAAGGTTAAAAAGTACATGTAACTGATGACTCTAGAGTGAATACAAGTTAGAATTATCTCCCAGTACTCTGCTGTCATTTATAAAACCTCTTGTGTTGAACTCTCATGCTTGACTTTAGCAGAGTCTCTTGAGGAAATTAGTCTTGCATTGTCAGAGCTCTCTCATGTTAGACTTATATTAAACACACTTTTTGCACAATAAAAAGTTGCCGTGATTAGTAATGTGATAAAGATTTGTACATTTGCATGTGCTCAGAATTGCAAAAATAGTCATTAGCTTTGGGTGCCCCCCGCATTTTTTCAGGTACTTTTATATAATCTATTGTCTTTTACATTTCTGTTTGGGGGAGGCTATATAGAACTATAAAATGAAAATATCATTGATCAATTTAGTTTGCTTTGTCACACATATATTTCAGAGCTAGGTACGGTATGCTAGGTTTGGGGTTTTAGGAACAATGCTAAGGACAAATAACAGTTTATTTCTTATAGCCAAGAATCTGCTGCTACCCTGCACAATTTCTGAGGACTGTTTGGAAGAAGCTGCATGTCTTGTTGATGGAGCCTGAGCCAGCACTTAAAAGTGTTGTCATTCACCAACCGTAGGGTTAATGGAAAGTTAGTTACAAACTGGAATGTACACAGACATCTACTGCGTATACTGCATATACACTCTACATTACAAACCCCTCTCTGAAATGCACATAACAAATGATTATGTACACCAGCCTTCCTCAGCTGGTACCCTCCATGTTTCAGACTACATCTCCCATCAGCCCCAGCTAGTTGAGAGGCAGGGCATCTCATTAAAAGTTTTACAAGTGATGGGAAGAAGCCAGGAGAACATCATGCAAAAGAGGATGTATTAATTCTTTGACCACATCTATAATTCTAGTATGGTCTTCTTTTGCAGTACTACTTTTTGTCTTTTACATGTAGAAGAGGCAGAACATCACTGTCCACTTGCTCATGGATAACTCTGGCCCTGTTGCTTCAGGAACTGTGATTACAGTGTTAGCGAGGGTGCTGATTCTGAGAACCAAATGGCTCACATGATACAATACATTATACAAAAAAACAGTTATTAATATACTTTGTGAAAGTAGCCAAATATATAGCTCTTCCGAATTTTGAAGCCCGATGTCTAGGGCCTCTGATGCTGATGTCATAATGTTGTCTAGACGCAGACCAAATCAGCCATCTTTACTTCTAGAAGTTTCAGTATTGCGCTTCAGCTTTCATTAAGCTTTGTTTAAAAGTTGAGAACTGAGCTGTTGTTTATTATTATTATTAGAATCAGTTGGGGTCTAAATCTGTCATGCATATTGTGTGATCCATGCACTATTTTGTCTCATCCAAAGCCTTGAAATAAACAGTAAGACCACCTTCTCTGGTTTTGGCAAAGCCTTGTAGCATTGCCTTCTATTCTATTCAGTGATCTAAAGCAAAATACGTGCTCTTTTGAAGCAGGAAGAGCATTCATCACATAGGAAAGACTGAGCTGAGCAGTTACGCAGCCATTTTGTAGCCCTGCTAGGACATGTGCCTTACTTAATTGAACTGTATCTCTTGAACTCTGTGTCAGAATCTCTTCTGCAGCTCTGTAACACGAGTTATGTCTTTTAGAAATGTTTCCTCTCTATAGTAGCCCATTCTTATTGTGAATAATGAATTTATTATATCCAAATGTGATAGCCCAGCTCTTTCGTGTACCCAAATACAGAGATGGAACCATACATTCAGGCTTTAACATTTACCAGGGAGTTAAACCACAGAGCCTAGGACTTGCCGATCAGAAGGTTGGTGGTTTGAATCCCCGCGACATGAGCTCCCGTTGCTCAGTCCCTGCTCCTGCCAACCTAGCAGTTTGAAAGCATGTCAAAGTGCAAGTAGATAAATAGGTACCGCTCCGGCGGGAAGGTAAACAGGGTTTCCGTGCGCTGCTCTGGTTCGCCAGAAGCGGCTTAGTCATGCTGGCCACATGACCCGGAAGCTGTACGCCGGCTCCCTCGGCCAGTAAAGCGAGATGAGCGCTGCAACCCCAGAGTCGGTCACGACTGGATCTAATGGTCAGGGGTCCCTTTACCTTTAATTGAAGTCAGTTGTATGTACAGGTGACTCTCAACTTACATGGGGTTATGTTCCAAAGATAGTACATAAAGCCAAACTTGCTTCAGTTTTTTGCCAAGAGCGTAAAGCTGAATGTACACAAGTTAAATGTGCATAGGTTGCGAGTTACCTGTACAGTCATACCTCATGTTGCGTTCCGCTCTTGTTACGGACTTTCAGCTTACGAAAGCAGCAAACCTGGAAGTGTTTACTTCCGAGTTCGCCGCCCATGCATGCGCAGAAGCAATCTAATTGTGGACTTTTTGGGGTGCGAACAGCACACTGAAACGGATTAAGTCCGCAGCTAGAGGTACCACTGTACAAGTGAGTAGACACCTTATAGGACAACACTGTTAAAGCTGTTGAGTCCGTGAATTACAAGCTTAACAGACCTTGCTAAACTTCAGTTTTCCTCTAGATATTTTTAATTATAGAATTGCTTGTATTTTAAAACTGTCAATAGCATCAGTATAAAAAATGAGAATATCTAAACTACTTTCCCTCAAATATCTTAAATCTGAGGATACACTACCTATAAATGAGGAAACATTCTGCCCAAATTTATCCTTACAGTGTCAAAAACAACAAAATATCAAGCTCTCTCTTCTTTAAGCTTGTTAAGCACAGTAGCTATGTTACCTTTCTCAGAATTGGCAGAATTCCTGTGTGCTTGATTTCAGTGATCTGTAATACAATTAATGCCTTCAGAAAAATATAACCAATGAATAGTATTCAACTAAGTTTTACTCAGAGTAGACCCATTGAAAGTAATGTACTTGACTAAGTTAGGTCCATTAATTTCCTTGTGTCTACTCTGAATAAAACTTAATTGAATATGCTATGTTAAGCTTTTGAAAGCTAACTCATTTTTAGTTGTAATTATTTCTTCCATTTTTAATTTAGACACACTCTTTTAGCTTGTGAAAGTATAATGCACATAGATCAATACTCTGGAGTTCTTTGGACTAGATTGATTTCTTTCTCATGAGATGTACATTGCAGTTCTCTCCGATATATATGTGTATATACCCACAGACACACTTACTTTGTCCCTGTGAAAATGGTGCGGTTGAACATTTCCATATGAAATGAAGGGGATATCAAATACTCGAATTAATTTGGACTGTAAGATGGCCTGTACACTTTCAGTTAATCTGCAACACATTTGTTGTTCAGAGGCATGGGAAAATGCTGATCTTTTAAGAATGACATGACTACTGTGTCGCTTTAGGCCTGATTATCAAAGCTACCCGTTGAGTACATTAATTACAGTATGTTTTCTTTGTAGATGTAGTTCTTGCTATTTAGAATTTAATAAAGAATAGCTTATCCTTGGACTAAGTATGCCAATATAGGTTATTTTATTGTCTTTCTGATTTAAAAAAAAAAATGTTCTGAGTAATTTCCTTATAGTTAAGCTTGAAAATGAGTACAAGTGGGAATGGCTGGAAAGTTTTTTTAAAACGTTTTTTAAGTTCAGCTATTGACTTGGCAGAACTTATTTCATATGCAAAATAGTAAGATCTATACCAGTTTTGTTCAACAATTGCTAATCTCTAATCAGTGCCACTAGGGTACTTTTTCTGTTTTTAGGAAAAAACAATGTTACTATACAGATTTTTATTACAATAAGTTAAACTTTAACAAAATCTATTCTGCTATCCATTATGCTCTCCAGAGTTTTTGTTAACTTTAATTATACTGGAAATATATATGTGTACATGAGATAAAGATGAGAGAGGTAAGTAGTAAAACAACACAACAGCCTTCTCTCTTGTACTATTGGTTATAGCAAGTAGGTCTTGCATCTTTTCTATAATAGCACATTTAATAAAAATATCCATTGGTTATATAAATTGAAATTGTATGATTTTGTCTAAAAACCTTTTTTTAAATTAGATGAAAAGGAAACTCAATGTATAGTTAGAATGTGAGCAAAAGTATTTGGTTCTCCCGTCCAAAGCATTTAGCTATTATATTGGGTATCAGGTGATAGTTGTGTCATGGCTGGGTTGATCCAAATTGAATTTGCGTTTCATTTGATACGTTGTCTATGGTAACAAGAAATTATATTTTGGAAGGGCTTGATAACTTTACTAAACAAATCTATAAATCCATATCCTATGCTGACCCAGCTGAGTCTGCCTGCTTATGCAGTGCAAGACCGCTCCAGGCCAGCGTTGGTGGTGAGGACTGATGCCATCATCATCAATAGAAATTCAAACTCCCTCGCAGTGAGACCAATCCACACTGTTCTTGGGTTCAAGGAATTGTTTGTGGTCTTGGATCAGAACAGGGATGATAGTGTATCTGCCCTGCTACACTACAGCCTTCTAGACTGAGCTGGCAGAGGTAGTCTTGGATGTGGTGTTTGGGGACTCACAAGTTCAGGGGATGGCAGTATGGGAAGAGGGCATTTTGTCTTAATGTGTGCAATTTCTTGTCCACATATGTGAGTATGGTACCTTTGTTGTGTAGTATTCATCATATGCTGAAGACACACTTCTTTCATTCTGGCCTTTGACACTTTTGATATATATTTTAGGACCCAACCTATCCTTTTTATTGTAATCTGCTTTTACTGTTTTTAATATACCGTATCGGCCCAAATATAAGCCGCACCTGAATATAAGCCTTTTAAAATTGGAGGAGGGGGGAACCTGAATATAAGCCTCTCTATTCCTTGCTGTTCCTGTCTGCTTGGGGGGGGGGGGAGCCATGCTGTGTTGCTGGTGGCCTTTACCCTTCCTTGCTGTCTCCCTTCCCGGGCTTTGGGAGAGAGGATGAGGGACTATGCACGGGGCGGGCACCACTTCGCCACACTCCTGGTGCTGTTTACCCTGTGCTCTCGGCTGCATACCATAAGGTTGCAAATATAAGCCACACTTTTAACTTTTCACGGTCGGAATTTGGGAAAAAGTGAGGCTGATATTCAGGCCAATACGGTATATATTTTTAATTGTTGCAACTCACCCTAGGACCTTATGGTGAATGTCAGATAAGAAATATTAACAGCAACCTCTAAAAATTACATTCCCCATAACTCAAAGTATATTTTTTTAATGCTCTTTAAGCAATAGGTCTCATTACTACCCTTTGTTAGCAACTGTTGTGTAAATGTTTTATTTGTAAACTCAATACTAACCTTAGATTATTTCTTCCAAATGTTTCTCTGAATGTAACTATGTATCCTTTGACTTGCACAGAGAAGCCTTTGTTACTGTTTTGCGGGCAAAAGGCACATGATCGCAAAAGGCGTGCAGCAGCCTCTGTATACCAACTGATGGGGATTTCTGCTTCAGATGGACACAGGCTTGCTGATATCCACGTCTTGAAAGTATTGAATCCTATTTGCTTGCAATAAATACTTAAAATTGAATTGTCAAAATCTATAATTATTTCCATCAGTGGAGACCTCATTGCATCTGAGGGCTTAAAGTGTACTTATCTCTAGGTGCCAATCAGTCCTTTATCACAGGCATCACCACTGTTTAGCAGTGCCAAACTTTGTTCAAACATATGTAATTTGTTTGCTAAGCTGATGAAGGTTTTGGCACCTGCCTAAAGGGGAGGAATAGTTGTTACCCGAGTCAGCCTTCCAATTCATGAACTCAAAACTCTTCACTCAAAATATTCTGTTTTGTAATTGAAAGCACAAAGAGATGTTGAAGGTCTTTAATTCCTGTTTGTTGTATTATTAAGAATTAAAATTAATCAAACAAAACTGAATAATTCGCATATTAAAATCTATAGTGCTGCATCAAAGCCATAAAGCAGTTCTTTTCTATATAGATTATGACCACCAGGGCAGCTTTTCTAAGCATATAGGTGCTACATTTTGTCTTGCGGTGTTCGTAAAAAAATTATAATCCTATACTCTGTCCACTATAGCTGCTGGCCGAGTTGCAAAGTGCCACATATATATGCAGTGGCATTTCAGCCTTCCTCTGCTGACGGCAGCAGCCTTCACTCTGAGAAGCTTTCCTGGAAGGTCAGGAGCCCTTTGAAGCATATTTGAGTTGCTATCGGGAGTGCATGGGATGGGGGAGGGAAAGCCTAGGAAAACAGTGGCAGAGATCCAATGCATCCTTTCCCTAGGTTTGTTGCTGAACTCAGTAAAAACCAGGCTTTGTGCCCTGAATTTATGGAACTGCTTTGCAGTCGACTTGGTTAAGACAGAACTAGCACCATTCCTAAAATACACAGGAAGCTTGTGGACATGACTCTGTTTACAAATACTGTAAAAATAAAAAATAGGCATCTGAGATCAGTTAGTTGCATTGAGTTACTTTCTTTAAGAACTACTGCTTTCCTTTTAGCAAGCTGAATATACTATACTGACATTTAAAGCATAGCTTTCTTTTTCCTTGCAGTTGCTGTGATTGGCTCATAAACATTTGCCGGAGAAAGAAAGAACTCAAAGCACGCACAGTATGGCTTGGATGTCCTGAAAAATGCGAAGAAAAATATCCAAGAAATGCTATAAAAAATCAAAAATACAATATCTTTACATTTATACCTGGGGTAAGGCTACTAATGATTCCTTAAAGGTGGGCTTAGTTTATGTCCCTTATAAATTGTATGTCTTACAATATTTTAAAACAAATAATTTGAATGATAAGTTGTACAATCGTTTCATGCTTATTTGAAGTTCAGGCAATCCTCTTTTCCCACTGAGAAATGTGCTTGTTGGTTAAAGTGATTAGTGGGATCAGTGATGATTACCTGTGAGGAACAGAGACTGGCAAATTATTTTTAGGTATTGTTTTTATTTAATTTGTCTATCACCCTTCATCAAAAGATCACAGGTATATATTTTCTTTAAAAAAACAAGGGCACAATAAAACATTTGGAGGAAAACAATAAAACAGCATAACAAGAGAACGCCCAACAATAAATACAGTTAATCCTCTAAAGCAGATTATTTCTGGGCCTGTGGGCAAATCTGGAATTTTCAAAAAGTTGCCTTTCTGAACTTGAACTGTCACAAATTGTAGGAACTGCCCTCTCCTCATTCCCACTGCATCCATGTGTTTTTTGGGCACTGAGAGGGATACAAGCTGGGAGGAGGAATGCCCACGACAGGCCCCCAGAGATAAGGAGAGAGAAAAAGGCAAACACAGACCTCCAGGCCCTGGGGTGGGGAATCAGACATAGAAACCCGGAGAAGAGAGGGGAAACAAAGCAAGGAAGAGACACATAGAAAAGATGGGAGGAAACAAATATACATACCCCGTACACTCTGACACATACTCAATTCCTTCCTTCCTTTCTTTTTTTTTACCCTTCCCCCTGGGTCTCACATCTCCTGCCCCCTGGGTCTCACATCTCCTACACCTTACCTTTTTCTGTTGGAGGGCCAATCTCAACATGGAAGGCTAGTGAGATGGAAGAGGAAATACCAACAAGCCCCCATCTTGACTGTAATTTTTCAGACTGATATCTGCTGACTTCCAAGGTGCATGGGGTGGGGGAAGATAACTAGTGGTGAAGGGGGGAGTGAGGGGAAGCTTTTCACAGGTGCCATTGTGGCCTCAGGCGTCACATTGGGCACACCAGTTTTAAGACACAATTATATGACATGATCCAGACAAAGTAAAGCATGTTTATGTTTCATTGATTTTAGTAGGATAGATAAGCATATGATTAAATCTCCCAGCAAAGACAAAAAATAGTTTTAAGTGTTTAAATTTTATTAGATCGGTCCTACAGGTTTTGGGTGATTTAAAATACCTGTTAATGAATATTTTTAATCTTACGCTTCAGGATAGGTACATGTAAAATGACCTCTTAGTAAAATGTGTGTCCGATTTGAAGGCTGTATAAATTTGACTTCAAATTGTTCCCTTGCTGGAAGCATTGCATTGCATTGTTTGTACCTTCAGGTCAAAGTAAACACAAGAGTAGAAAAAGACCTGTCTGTAGGCTACAATCCTATGCTATCTTATTTGGAAGTGAGCTCCTATGACCTCTGTAATACCAACTTCTGAGTAGACCTGTATAGGATTGTCCCGTTAACCTTTTTTGTGCAAAACACAAAGGGTGAAGTGTAGAGAAGTGAGAGTGCTTCATGTGTTCATTTTTTTAATTGGGTAAACTTGTGGCTTGTATACATTAATGCTATATATGAACATGTATTTAGTATTTGGTAATCAGTTAGTAAGTATAAAATGTGAATAACAAAGCAGGGCTAAAATCCGTATACATATTCTTTACTTACATTCATTCCTTATCCAAGAAATTTTTAAGAGTTTATATTGCTTTTTTGCAGTTTTAAAGCTGTGCATTACCTAGTGGCTCTAAATTGTGCATTAATGAGAGAGGGATAAATATTTTCCCTTATTTTGAGCTCACAAGTAAACCAACCTCCTATTTTTATTTTTTTGTTTTTCACATCTCTGTTGAAATGTTCCTCGCAGAGTGTTGACTTTAAATGCAGAATAAGTGGTTGGAAAGTTAATTCCCCAGTATGGCTAGTGGTACAGATTACAAAAACACCCATAAATGTAGCAATTGTTTTTATGTAAGAAACCTTTATACGGTGTTGGCTATTATGTGTTTTATAGGCATATAACAAAACCCTGTATTAACTAAATCCAGTTTAAAATAATGTTCTGTCTCTTTAGATTTTCTTTTGGCTTATTATGGTTTTCAAGATGCAGAATTCTTTTCAACACTGACAATAATAATTTGTTGTAATACATTTTGTGCAAATCACAAAAGGGCACAGTTTGGCTTTATTTTTTTGTTCTTTGACTGATTTCAGTAAATTCTATGACTTTAGCATTGATTCTTTGGATAGCCAGCCTTGTTAGTTTCTAATTTAATATTTGACTGAAAAGTAACTCTTGAGGGAGAGGTGTTTCAATGAGTGTGAAATAAACAGGCCATTATATACTGTGCCTTTTTCCACAGTAATAAATTATCTTGTTGGTTACTTGTTGACAAGAATGCTGCGTCTTTCAATTCTTAATTTCAGTAAGAATGCAGATTTTTGTAAACCTTGTGCACTGGTTTTTTCCTCTCTCCTTACACTCCCCCTAACCCACCAACATTATTCAGCTAGCTGGCACATGCAAGGATATTACTTATAACCCCTTCTTTATTAAAAAGAAAAAGTGAGTCCATAATGTGGACTCCATAATGTGTTTTCTTTTGAGAGTATTAATGTCAACTGCTTTCATGCAGACAAATATTTTCATCTTCATTGCATGAAACCAAAATTTTCTCTATTTACACTGAACGTTTTCCTAAAGGTCATTAAGTATACATTTAGACATTGATTACTGTAGTTAAATGCACAATGTGTGTTTCAGGGGTTTAGGCAGAGTCCCGATGCCTGCAAAGATCAGCCATGATTTGTGAACACCTGTTGGCACAGCATAGTCCAGATGCATTATTAGTCTTGGAATATTTTTTCTTAAACTTTTCCTTAGGAAATGGAATAGTTTGAAAGCGTTTGGTAATTGCACAGTTGGAATCCTATTCTGGCTTTAGTATGAATGCAAATTACTGAGCTATTAATTGATACTAACTGGGATTTTAAATTAATTAGTGGTGAGGGAGGAAATATTGTTACCCTGCTGAGATTAATTTATATAAGAATTTAAACATTCTAGAACAGAATAATCAAGTTTCATTGTAAATATAAACACAGTATTTCTGTAGCGTACCTCTTAGCATTTGTACACATACTTGTAAATCAGTAATAACTGCTAAACCAATTGAATTTCCCTTGTATTGAAATTTCCATAATACGTTGGTTTGTCTGGAGCTTACATTTGAATGCACTGTGTTTGCATTCTACCCACATGCAGACTTTGGGGTAACATTCTTTATTTTCATATTAAAAAAGGAAATGTATTTAAACATAAATAAATTACAATATTAACATTTTTCCCTTGGGGAGAGTAGCTAGGGATAATAGTAGAGTGACAGGTTATATTATGCTGATTTTATTGTACAGTACAATCCAGAGCAACTAATTTGTATCACTTTGATTATATGCATACTGTTTCCTCTTATATCATAACTCTTTCTTTTTGGAAGGTTATGTACTTTTCTGTATTCATTACTCTTGTTGCTAATGGCTAGGCAATACTGGAGTTGTTCTTTTATCACATTTGTTATTGAATAGTGGCCTCACTTTAGCTATGAATTTAGAGAACATTAATCAAATCACTGTTTTCTCAGGTTAGTTCCCCATCTGTATTATGGAGATATAACTGAAGTATCTTTTAGAAGCTCAAACATTTTTTGAGGATGAGTAGCATTGGCCTCTCCTACACAAACCACTTGGGACGCGGGTGGCGCTGTGGTCTAAACCACAGAGCCTAGGGCTTGCTGATCAGAAGGTCAGCGGTTTGAATCCCCGCAATGGGGTGAGCTCCCATTGCTTGGTCCCTGCTCCTGCCAACCTAGCAGTTCGAAAGCACATCAAAGTGCAAGTAGATAAATAGGTACTGCTCTGGTGGGAAGGTAAACGGCGTTTCTGTGTGCTGCTCTGGTTTGCCAGAAGCGGCTTAGTCATGCTGGCCACATGACCCGGAAGCTGTACGCCGGCTCCCTTAGCCAATAAAGCGAAATGAGCACCACAACCCCAGTCGTTCGTCACTGGACCTAACGATCAGGGGTCCCTTTACCTTTACCTTTACATACACGCCACAGTCCCATTCCATGCATACAGTTTCATGAGCCATGAAAAAATGCTTCTCTTTTAATTTTGAAATTATACTTCTAAACTTATAAAAGTATGCTATGGCTCACACTGTTACCCAACCTTCGTCGTGTGCTAGTTTTGTTTAACAAAATATCTAGCCTGAAAACAATTCTTAGCAAAGCTTGCTGACTATCTACAATTCTATGATTCTATTAGTAACCACCAAACACGTACCCTCCCCCCATTGTAAATTACAGGGCCCCCCTTATCAGTGTCTGGGCTCCTGTAAAGGATACCCTCCTCTACATGCTTGGACTCTGCTTATTGTATTGCTTGTTGTATTGCTAAGTATTGCTAAGATAATACATGTTTAGTCTAATAAACATTTTGTAGTGCTACAATAAATGCTAGATACTATAATGCCTATATTATGGATGAATTTTCTATTTAATATTTTATATTGGAATAGTCATCATCATTAAATGTTCATGTTACTATTGATTGATTTTTCTGTGATAGTAGAGATTGTTCAAGCCAAGTTGAAAGCAGCACTCAAAAAAGGAAAAGAAACTATTATTGATTATAATTGTGATTAAAGTTCCTGTTACATAAAAAAGTTTCTGCGTACTGGAAATGTTTTTGAAAGCACCATTTCCTGGTTTTTCTTTTTTCTTTCACTTTTAGGTTTTATATGAACAATTCAAGTTTTTCTTGAATCTTTATTTTCTCGTAGTCTCCTGCTCACAGTTCGTACCAGCGCTGAAAATAGGCTACCTCTACACCTATTGGGCTCCTCTGGTAATCAAAAATGCTATACAACTATATATATAGATATATATATTTCCTTTATGAGCTTGTGTGCACATGGCCAGTGTGGTTGTATAGAACTGTCTCCTAACACTGATGGCATGGCAGCTTACCTGAAAAGAGCAGTGGTGGTGATGTTGGTTCTGTGCATATATGCTGGCAAGAGCACAGGATTGGCTCTGCTGGTGTGTTCATGAAGCCCAGCTCTGCCACTGTCCCATCCCAGTCCCTGACAGTAGCTTTGGGGATCAGCTCTGTGGCTCTCTTCCACCACACTAGTCTCTACCACACATGAAAGACGTTCAGTGCAGAAGAAACATTTCCTATTTCTTAATGGTTAAGAGATCAGGAGTATTCTGATTTCCATGCTTCTCCCATTTCTCACTTGTATGATCTCCATTCTCCTTTCAGAGCTAATGTCAAACGACATGGCTTTGAACCAGACGCTGAAGTCTATTTAGTTTCAGATACTTATGGTTTTGTGCAACACTAACCATAGTTAGTGGGGGATTTTGAATGAGAAATGAGCAAAGGAGAATACGATCTTGTGAGGAAAGGAGAGGAATTGCAGGGTAACTCCTGGTCTCTTAACAACACTTCACAGATCATGATGTGTTACATCTGAACCGAGTCAGATCAAAAGAAATGTGACTCTCATGTTAAATGGACCTGTGTGTGTCTGGGAAAAGTAAGCACATTTAAAAAAAAAATACTTTTATCTATAATAAAAAGTTACAACTTGTATGTGCTATAATTTAAGAACTACGATTCTACATATGCTGTATAAGAACATTGGAAGTATCTGGCTATAGCCAGGAAATTACATTTAACATTGGTTATTGATTTTATTTTCAAAGGGAATTGGCCAAACTTTTTTATAACTACTCCAGAAAAAAAATGCTATAAGGTCTACATGTGGCACATAGTCCAAAAGTTTGGTATATCTGATCTAGTATATGCAGCTAAAAACAAATGTTTCAGTACACTTTTGATTCCATGGAATTGATTCCATGGAACTTACTCCTAAATAACTGAGTTTTGACTCACTATAATTTTTAACCAAAGTCAAGCTACGCACCTTCAAGGCAAAAAGAAAAACTCATTTAGGAGATTAGTCTTCTCTTGTTACATCTCAACCTTTATTTAAAAGTAAGCGTGCTTGATGATTTTTATCATGCACCTCAGCTTCATGTCTTGGAGACCATGGGTTGGTGCAGCTGTAACATCAAAACCATGCTTTGGTGTTGCGTGCCTGAACCTTTGGCTCATATGCTTCCCCCTCGCTTGAGCTTGGAATGCCCTTCCTCCTTTCCTGGTTTGAAGCAAGTCATCTTTGGTTTGTGCTTGCTCTCTGAATAAGAATTGAAAACCAGGGTTTGCTCCTGATTTGCAGAGCAAGCACAAATTGAAGCTGCACAGAAGGGAAAACTATGATGTATCTTGAACCAGGAAAGGAGAGAGTGGGGTGCCAGTGTGCATTGGCCCTATCAGCTCTGTTAATACAGCTACACACCCACAGTTTGTTGTTGCATATGAACCATCCCATTGCCTTTTAGATGTGAATTTATCTGAAAATAGCTTTGAGTGGAGGGTACTATATTTTGTTCTTGTGATGAGAGCCTGTCCAATAGTTTTATCACATGTTTTGGAAATGTTTCCAGAAATCATTGGCTATGTCTCAAATTTTCCTCAGCTGTTCTGGAATAACTATGACCTTGGCAAAAGGGAAGAAAACACACAACAACTCCAAACAGTCCTACTAAAATGAAATATAAAGCGCATGCTTTTCTTATCTGTGGATTTTAATAGAAATATTTTCCATTTCGGGAAATGTTTGTTATATTTTAAACAGGGATTTGTTTTGGCTGTCACAGTGCTACGAGAGGCAGTTGATGAATTTCGTCGTTACCAGCGAGACAAGGAAATGAACTCTCAATTATATAGCAAGCTTACAATAAGAGGTTGGCAAACTTTTTTTCCCTGTGAATCATGAATAGCATTCATATTTTCTGGTCTGTGTGAAGTACTGTTTCTTTAAACAAGACCTCCAAATTATGGCCAACCAAAAAAACACAGCCTATTAGCATATACTGTGGCCTGTTCGGTGCTTAACAGTCTCCTGTGTTTGTAATCCTAGGCAGGCAGCAAATAGAAGGTTGCCATACATGGTTGGTGGGTTTCATTCAGTGCAGTGGGTCACAAATTCTGCTGGCCTAGTAGATTTTACTGAGGGAAACTAACAAGACTACCACTAGCTATAACTGATGGAAATTATATGTCAATCACTGTCAGTTGAATAAGGCATAAGAATATGAGTTCATCACACATAAAAAACATATGCCAAAATTCTCTAAAGAGTGCTGTATAAATTCTTTTTAAAATGCTGGCATTATAACCTGAAATAATGTATGAATCATGGATTGCATTTAACTCAAAGGTTGTGCATGTCTGCACTAGATTCTTCAAAGATGAAACTATCAAAGGCAAAAGGTTATGTTAAATACAGCATACATTTCTCTCTTTTGTTGATCTTACTCAGAGAATATTTGGTAAAACTGCTGAATAGATTTTAATTTTATTTGGTGTTTAATATAACAATAATTAACATTCCATTTTCCCTCTGTTATGTATACATTGAAATCATCCATATGCATTCATCCATGGCTAGCCTTTGGAACAAAAATGAATACTATTAACTAAAACTCTGCTTATAAATTTCCATTAAACGATGCCCTTTGTTGAAGCTTATACTGCTTATTTTCTTTATTTCATGGCTCCATGTATTGAGTATTCTTTCTGTATGTAGAGATTTTCTATCATCTCTTAATTGTGGCTTGCTTCATTTTTATGTTACTGTTTAGTTTGCCACTTTCTGAAAACCTTCTGATCTCCACAAAGGATAGTTTAGTATTGCAGGAGATTTTGTGGCTCCTAATGGGCCAGTTCAGGGTAAAACACTCATGTAGCCTTGCTCTCCCTCTCTGCATGTTGGAAAACACCCTCTTACACAACCCAGTTGTGCTCATTTGACTAGTAGGGGCAGAATGTGTCTATGGATACCTAGTCAAATATGTTTCCAAATGTGCACTCTGTCCATCTGTTGTACATTACTTTCAGCCTTTCTCCCCCTTCTATTCCAACCAGTCACATGCAGCACTGTATGACAATAACTTATTTGGGGTGAAAGTTGCTACATAGAACTGCAAGCAGTGCAACTTACCAAAGCATGGCAAGGCAGGGTGCATTGGTCCCGTTGCCTTGGCAATGGCTCAGCAATGGTGATGCATTCCCTTTTCCTTTGTTCTGAAATAACAGCAGATGGAGAGAAGAATGACTGCAAATGAGTACAAAGGAATGGAAGGTCACACTTGTTTAAAAACAATTTTGTTCCCCTTAGAATGGCATCTTTTGTAAAACTTTCATAAACTTTCATAACCTCATGATGCATAACAAGGGAAGTTCATGCCTTAGTTCTTAAAAGGCAATGCCAGGAATTCATGCTTTATAGTCCTGTACTTATGCCATCCTTGGAAAAGAGAATATTTTTCCCTCTCTGCTCCTTGCCTAGATGCTTGCAAGTTCTCTTCTCCTCTACTCCCCAATCAGTACCTTATGCATATTGTTATTATTTATTGTTATTAGTTATTAAATTTATGTCCCCACTCCCTTTGTGCTTTTGTTGTGCACCTTAACTGAGCAAGTTTGTTGATGATGAGAGTTCCATCCTGCAATCATGTTTCTGGAGAAAACCAGCAGGAGTATGTTTTCCCAATTCCCAGCTCATTTGTGTGCATGCTGTTCTTACTAAGGGTATTGGGTGAAGTCTAGTGATGTCTGTCTGACCTAGGACAGATGTATCACGGACAGCATTTCCTCTGTGACCATGTTCGCATGTACCAATAAGCCAAGAAACTTGGCTTTATAGACCTTAATGTGTATTAGCTGCTTGCTTGTACACACAGCCTTATCACTCCTGGTTGCACAAGCAGGTTGCAAACAGGGAAGGGAGTAGCTTAACGTTATGTCCAAACCCAGGATTGTGATTTGTTTCTCCTTAACAAGTTAAGATTCATAAACAAGCAACTCTTGGTTTAAGGCTGGCTAGTTCTCATGGCTTTTCATGGTGAAACAAGTCATTTGTTCCAGTTCAGACATAACGCTAAGCTATTCTCTTTGTGGTTTGTATATTCATTTGCATGAAGGGAAGATCAAAGTGGGTGTGACCAGGTGCAACAGCTCATACAAAGGATGGTTTATTAAACCAAGGTTCTCAGCTTATTGTTATGTTGGAATGCAGCTACTGCAGGGGGAGTTTGTATGTTGGAAGGTGCTCCTTGTGGCTGTCTTTAATACGAAACTCCAACATTCCCCCCGCATCGTATAGGTAGTATTGTAATTAATGGGCATTTAGTATATGCTGTACCAGCTATAGGTCTCACAAAGAATCATAGATCAATATAGCTATTTTAATAGTTACAGCATTAAGCAGTACAGTAACTTCTTTGAACAGTCTTAGTACTGTTGCCATGGCTCTTCTGATTAAAATGGAAATATAGCCCCTATTACTGACAGGTACATACCGTATACACTTGAGTATAAGCTGACTTTTTCAGCACATTTTTAATACTGAAAAAGCCCCCCTCAGCTTATACTCGATTGAGGGTCCTTTCGGGCTGCTCCTTCCTCCTCCGCTGCCTTTGCCGCTGTCGGTGGCAGTGGAGGAGGAACGAGCAGCCTGAAAGCAGCCCTTTTGGGCTGTTCCTTCCTCCTCCACCGCCTTTGCCGCTGTCTGCGGCGACGGCAGAGGAACGAGCAGCGCAAAAGCTGCCCTTTCGGGCTGCTTGTTCTTCCTCCACCGCTGCCGCCACCACCAGGTTTGTGGTGTGGTGAACTGACTTATACTCGAGTCAATAAGTTTTCCCAGTTTTTCTTGTGGTGTGGTAAAATTAGGTGCCTTGGCTTATATTCTGGTTGGCTTATACTCAAGTATATACAGTACAGTATATCCCACCCAAAAGTTTACAGTCATGTGATCCATTATTCTGGGATCAATTGTATGGTTATTTACTAAACCTGCAAAATGAGTGTCCTAGATTCCAAAATAATTTGGACTGGAATACAAATTATGTATTATGACCTTGCTATAATGGCATGACTATTAATATCTCCCCCTCTGCGTCTCTAAAATTTGACAGTTGTCACAATTACTGATGTTTCTTGGCTAAGAGCACTTTGTAGGTTTATTATTCTTCAGTACCTGGTCAGTTTCTCACCAGTTACTGCTTTCTATTTGCTCCTGTCCTAATTCCTCTATTGATCTCCCATTGCTTCAATTTCTTGACCCAAAATTTCAGAGCTTTGCATGAATATAACAGCTTGTTTTAGAAAATTGTCATCTTTTTATGTGAACCATCTCCTTGATAATTTTGTTGTGAGTTGGAAGGACAGGATGCAAATTCGAAAACAACCGGGGGTTTAGCTTTTTTGACTAAGCACATTTTTGGAATTTTTATTTATTTACTTGAACCAGGTTAACTAACCAAAACAGAGACAGTATCTTGAAGAGAAAAGTTGAAAGGAGGCTTAACATTCTTTCTACTATAGCATTTGCATAGTTTTGCTTACCTTGTTTGTGGACATCTTTTGTTGGCATTCATAGACTAGGATTATATTTATTTAACTCCACTGCAATCTTCTTGAGCCATTCAAGTGTAATGAATTATGATAGACACTTAATTGTGTTCTAGTTCCACAATACGGCTTTAGGCAAAGGCTTGCGCCTTGGTGGACTATAAAGCTTTGATATGCAGTCACTTCTGACAGCTTTGGACTTTTTTATTGGCAATTACACAGATGGTGAAGAGTGTTTTTAGCTAGTGAGATGTGTTTAGAAGGAAAAAATAGTTTGCAAAAATAATTTATTCAATGAAAAGCATTTGATGTTTTTCTCAAATTGTCTTTCCAAAGTTGTAATATTATATAATTTGTATGTTTTCTGAAATGTTATCAAATGACTACTGGTTCTAATAGTCAAAGGAGAATTGTTTATAGACATCTTAAGGTTTTAAATTATCGTTTTTATTGCTGAAGTATGTTCTACCAGCCCCCCTGCAAACAAGTGGGCATAGGGTAAAACTTACCTGAATTTGTACATTTGCATTGGAAACAACTGTCCCTGTTACCGCATTCATAAAAAAGTGCACTATGCTATGAAGGATAAATTTACACATTCTGTACTTCAGAGCAGCAGTTTGATAATACATGATTTTACCGAAGTTTTTCAGTAAAACAGAAGTCTCACTCTCATAACAACAACTCTTACCGTGTTGTGAGAAATTAGAATTTTGGGGCAGGAAGGCATATTCTGAGAATAAATCAAGAGACCAACATCACGAGGCATTAAGTGCTATCCCCCCACAATGAGCAATACTTCACAGAAGTGGAGATGGGGTCCACCCAGTATGGTACTTACTTAGTAAAAACACAAGTATTTAGAATTGGGATACATGCATTAAGTGCATGATACTTTGTAATTTTCAAGCAAAGGTTGTAGACATGCAAGATGTTCACAGGATGATTGGGAATAAATAGTATCTGAGATAAGTTTGGGTGTCAGCTGTATTCTGGATGCCAAATTTAGGTTATCAGATAGGAAGATGAATTTCAAGACTTCCCATATTAATAGGTGTTTCTCATTTAAATGTTTAACTCGCCTGACTTTCCAGTGACACTCAGAGTAATGCTATGTTTACTATAATTTATATTTATTAATTATTGAAGAAAAAACATATGTTTTCTTGGTGTTAATACTGTAGCCATTTCACCAACCAAGAACTGCTTTTTTGCAGAAGAAAATTAATTTCAAGTGCCAAATTGGTTTTTCATCTCACTGTTCCATCAGAATTCCCGAGTGGAACTGATTTTGCTGGAAATCAGTCAGTTTAGTTGTTTGGGTTTGTGTTTGGCATCAAATGTTGCTTTTGGGTGAGATTGGTTCTACTTGACATCGTAATTTATTTGGGCCTACCTGTCAAATATGGCCCATGAAGGCTCTTTTTTGGGGGGGGGGGGGAGGGATTTTGTTTTGAACATTTTTTCATCTCATTATATATCATTTCCCAATATGTGCTTGCCCACCACAAATGAAAAAATGTTCCTTCTACTTCTTTACATTTCGAACACAAATCCGATTCCACATTTTGTACATTTTAGCCAATCGACTCTGAGTTAAATACTATCTATGAATCATTTTCATATAGTTCTCTTACAGTGTATAGCGTGCAGTAAATTTCAAATAATTCTTCCAAAATTTCTCCCAGAGATTTAATTCTATATTGATGTTACAGTTATTTTAAAGCTAGTTGTATTTAAGTAAGCTTCTTAATGGTTTTGGAAAAAAACATTTATTTGATAAAAAAACTCCCCCAAAAGTCAGCATAGGAGTAAAATGTGTCTGTGATTTCTTGATTATTGCTTATGTTGACTTATTTTTTATTTATTTAAAGGTAAAGTGCAAGTTAAAAGCTCAGACATTCAAGTTGGCGATCTCATCATAGTGGAAAAGGTTGGTACTTTAAAATATTTTTTAGATTGGGGACACACACACGCTACAGATAAGAGCTCTTAAAGTATTAGCCGGGATACATTTATCGTTTTTGCTTTTTGTATAATTTCCTGCCACAGAGCAGGTTTCAAGCAGAATAGGTGGTTAATGGGCATTATCTAATGTTATGCCAGCAGCCTGCCCTCCATCTGCTCTGGAAGGTTCGCCAACCTTCCAGAGCAGATTTTTAAGGTGCACAGTGAGGCTGTAGGGGAAAAGAGAAAAAGAGAAAGTCCTGTTGCACAGTCAGAAGCCCATTGCAGTCAAAAAGGCACTGCTGGATATCACCCATTGTTGTTGTTGTTTAGTCGTTTAGTCGTGTCTGACTCTTCGTGACCCCATGGACCAGAGCACGCCAGGCACTCCTGTCTTCCACTGCCTCCTGCAGTTTGGTCAAACTCATGTTGGTAGCTTTGAGAACACTGTCCAGCCATCTTGTCCTCTGTCGTCCCCTTCTCCTTTTGCCCTCAATCTTTCCCAACATCAGGGTCTTTTCCAGAGAGTCTTCTCTTCTCATGAGGTGGCCAAAGTATTGGAGCCTCAGCTTCAGGATCTGTCCTTCCAGTGAGCACTCAGGGCTGATTTCCTTCAGAATGGATAGGTTTGATCTTCTTGCAGTCCATGGGACTCTCAAGAGTCTCCTCCAGCACCATAATTCAAAAGCATCAATTCTTCGGCGATCAGCCTTCTTTATGGTCCAGTTCTCACTTCCATACATCACTGCTGGGAAAACCATAGCTTTCACTATACGGACGTTTGTTGGCAAGGTGATGTCTCTGCTTTTTAAGATGCTGTCTAGGTTTGTCATTGCTTTTCTCCCAAGAAGCAGGCGTCTTTTAATTTCGTGACTGCTGTCACTATCTGCAGTGATCATGGAGCCCAAGAAAGTAAAATCTCTCACTGCCTCCATTTCTTCCCCTTCTATTTGCCAGGAGGTGATGGGACCAGTGGCCATGATCTATGTTTTTTTGATGTTGAGCTTCAGACCATATTTTGTGCTCTCCTCTTTCACCCTCATTAAAAGGTTCTTTGATACCTCCTCACTTTCTGCCATCAAGGTTGTGTTATCTGCATATTTGAGGTTGTTGATATTTCTTCCGGTAATCTTAATTCCGGCTTGGGATTCATCCAGTCATAGCCATGAACAAAGGATACAAGAGAACACATTTAAAATCTTGATAATGCCTTGTTATTACATAAAGCTTGCAATGATCTCCTGCCCAAGGGTGATCAGGGCGATTGGGTCCACACACTTGCATAGCTCCAGCAATGTTGCAGCTGGATATGCTCCCAAATAATTAATTGGAGTAAATTGGTAGGGCTTATTTTATTTATTTCATTTTAGCAAATCTAAAGTAGATCTTTTTCAACCGTTGTTGTCAGTATGAAGGACTTTATAATTTTAAATATTTACTTTTGTTACAAAGACAAATAATCGGAACTCATAACTGACAAATATGAGAACTTGTTTTTATTGGTATCCTGCCATTGTAATGAGGATGGTAAGATTAATTATGTCTGCTGGTGTATGAGAGAGCTGCGTTTTTGTCAAAGCTTCAGCTTGTTAACGGGCAACAGTTTTAAAGGATAACGCTAGTAACCTGAGATGTGACTAAAAGGTTTATGTCAACATTAAAAGAGAAGTTGTAAAGATGTATAGTTAATCTATATAAAGACAGCACATCTGATTTTATGTTTGTCATTTAAGGAATGATTTATTGACTTCTGAAGTTGCCTTTCGCCTCTCCTCTCAGTTTTGCAGATAGTGGGTTCACAAGTATTGAATATACAATATAGTTCATGTTCTTCAGTAAGATTTATATATTTTCTGTACCCTCTCTTTCCACCTTACTATATAAAAAGACTTTTTGCTCAACATAGGAAGGATCTGGACGGTTTTAGAATATGCAATAAAATTTCAGCATTTTAAAAAAAAATTATGACGGAGTGAAATGAGATTCTACACTCATTCTCATGTCATTTGCTTTTCTTAGATGTTGGAATAGGCTCTTCTGTTATTTCTCTGTAGAACGCTAAAGGTTTGCATTTCCCATTATTTTGTGTTTTTGTGTGTGTGTGTACACACATACTTTACAGCAGCAATGCAAGGCTATTTATTTGATCAGAGATCAAAGTCACTGTGCAGAGGGGGTTCTCAGTCTAAAATGCCTGATTCTTAAAGGCTGTTGGAGGAAAAGTGATAGCGTAAACTAGTGCTGCTGTTTTGATGTTTACTGTACTTAATGTCTGCTATTTGTAATTGTGGATCTTGTGATATGGGCAAAATGCTAACGGTGCCTTTATCGTAGTTGCTAAGGACAAAATCAACCCCAGTTAGCTTTAGCATTTTGATAGTTTAGCAAGTTAAACATAGTTTAAAAAAATGAAAAGAAGGGGAAGAGAATTGAAACACCATTGGACAATTGACATAATTTTTAAGGGATATGTAGACCATAAAGTGATGGTTTAAGTTTGCTAATATTACACACACACACACACAGAGAGAGAGAGAGAGAGAGAGAGAGAGAGCGCAGTAAAAATTAATGCCCAAGTGCTAGCCCCCAGCCATCCAGGTTAGAAGTGTGATTGTCAGATGGTTACTGAGCTACAGTAGTTTGCTTCAATTCAGCCTAGTGCAGGACCCAGTGATGGCTTTAGAGGCAAAGGGATTTGTGTAAGCAAGCTCACATCCCTTTGGCCCCCAAACTTTTCTAGTGCTGCACTTAAACAGACAAACAAACAAACAAACAAACAAACAAACACTTCATTTAAAGAACTGCTGCTTATTGAGATATTACTAGTTTGTATAAATAAAGAATGTATTTGTTGGAAACCAAGTCATTATGTTTCTGGAGCAGATTTGGGTGGGTTCAGGGGTACACAGAGGAGGGGGTAATTCTGTTCCATGAACACAATGACTATATGGGATTCAACCCATAGAATTAAATGCCCCCCTCTCTGTATACACACACAAACATATATATATATATATAAAAAACATGCTGTACTTCCCCCCCCAACAGAATCAACGAATTCCGTCTGACATGGTGTTTCTGAGAACTTCAGAAAAAACAGGTATGTTGATATTTTCTGGTATTGTTCTGTGGATGCTTTGTGAAGGATATACACTAGTGATTATAGTAACTGAAAGTTTATATTATTGCTGTTTTCAAATGGATCCTCTTGGATTGATTCTGTAGTTCTGCTTTTTTCCTTTTTTCTTTTTTTAAGTAGATAGGAACACCTGATCTAAAATAAAAAGAATTTATACAGCTTTAGAGAGGATCATGATTCTATTTGTATAAAAGCTATGTCTTTTGTACAAGGCAGCAAACCTGGCAGGGAGAAAATAAAACTGCATGCCCATGTAGTCTTCCGTGAACTGATATGTAACCCCTAGCACAGACAATGCACAATTTAGCTATATGTGGTGGGGTGGAGTTGCCACATCCACTCTTTGCTGCTGCCATACTAGCTTTTTTTCCTTAGATTTAAGATGGAAGGGCCTGTGAGGCCATTATCACCTCTCCCCCCCCCCCCCAACCCATGTTGTTTGAGAGCTGATGCTCATTGTCAGTGACTGGCTTGCTTATGAACTAGTGCATGGGTAGGCAAACTAAAGCCCAGGGGCCGGATCCAGCCCAATCAGCTTCTGAATCCGGCCCATGGATGGTTCAGGAATCATGAGTAGAATGTGTCCTTTTGTTTAAAATGCATCTCTGGGTTATTTGTGGGGCATAGGAATTCGTTCATTTTTTTTTCTTTCCAAAATATAGTCCGGCCTCCCACAAGGTTTGAGGGACAGTGGACTGGCCCCCTGCTGAAAAAGTTTGCTGACCCCTGAACTAGTGGCTACAGGCTTTGTTGGAACTCTGCTTGACCACACTCCCTGTCTCTTCCTGGTAGGAGCTGATGTCTCCTTCATCTTGGCAATAGAGCCAGGCCTCTGTTTTAGCTCTACTACTGTGGTGGTATCCCAGCAGGAATTGGCGTGTGCCCTGGTAGTTGGCAATCTTGTCCATTGGCTTAGCTTGGGACTCTTTTGTCGCTTCCTCCACCTCTAGTGCATACAGATTATACAAAAGCTGGTTGTTTACTTGTGGAACTGTGCAACAGATATTGCTCCTTTAGTTTGTAGTGCTTTGAATTCTAGTCTTACACTGCAGTCCTAATGCTTCCTAGGGAGTAACCCCATTAAAATCAATGGCACTTACTTCTGAGTAAATATACATAAGATTACACTGTTGGTATATTACATTGATGTGATAAATTCATATAGTGGCAGTGTTTAGATGTCATGCTGAGCCATAGTTAATTAACCTTGGCTAATATGTTCATCCCTCCCCTCTCTTCTAGTACAGCTGCGAGGAGTAGTTTAGAAGCTTTCACTTAACCACACATTGTTGCATCATAATTTTATTTATTTTTATTTAACCAAGATTTATACCCTGCTTAATTGACAAAAATCTCTATGAAGTTTGCACAAAGTGCTATAAGATAGTCATTTAAAATACAGATAAAATCAAACCTTAAAACATTTTGACATAAAAATTATCAAAATATAACTAAAATCAGCAATTTTTAAATGTTAAAATTGCATACATGGGTGAGCTTGCCTAAACATATTTTTTTTTTAAGCAGGCGACATCAAAACTGACAAACTGGTTAATTTTGGTATAATTAAAAGTGATTCTACAAAAATTAAAAAGAATAAAAAATTCTGGTAGGATTTAGTAGAATTCAAAGTGGAAGCTGAAGCTTGCATACAGTGGTGCCTCGCAAGACGAAATTAATCCGTTCTGCAAGTCTCTTCATCTAGCGGTTTTTTCGTCTTGCGAAGCAACCCTATTAGCGGATTAGCGCTATAGCGGCTATTAAAGGCTTAGCGGCTTAGTGGCTTAGCGGCTAAAAGGCTATTAGCGGCTTAGTGGCTTAGAAAAAGGGGGGGGGGGAAGCGAAAAAAATCTCAAGACTCGCAAGACATTTTCGTCTTGCGAAGCAAGCCCATAGGGAAATTCGTCCTGCGAAGCGCATCGAAAAACGGAAAACCCTTTCGTCTAGCAGGTTTTTCGTCTTGCGAGGCATTCGTCTTGCGGGGCACCACTGTACTTCCTCCTCACCATGACTGTGCTGGAGGAGGAGGTGGTGAGTGTGTTCCTGTGTTTATACACTTAACAGGTAGCTGTATGATATTGCTCACTGTGGATTGTGGTGCTGGGGGGTGGGGGTTGTTATGGACCAACATAACTACTTTCGCTTTTTATATATTCCGGGTAGTTAGTTATGTCCTCTTAGATTACGCCTTCTCAAATTAACGGCAGTGCTGAATTTATATTACTGGCTATGCGTCCAATTTTTTATAGAAATTACAGAATTATGTTAAGTACTGTAGCAGGTAACCTGAAAGAAGACCTGTTACATTTCATTAAAAATGTTACTTAGTTGTTTCGTGCATTTATACATTATAATTAATTACAGATAAGTGTTTTGTGGCTTTTTGCACAAGGATGTTTGACACTTTGAACCTCTGAAATTGCACAGAAAATGTGGTATCACTTTGGAATTCAGCTGTTCAACTCAAGTGTCACCTCCTATCTCTTTCTAAGCACTGCTACAGAATAATAAGGCTGTAATAGTTGTGGCACGTGTTCTGGAAATATCTATTATGTTTAGAAACCATACATTTTAAAACCTACCTGTCTTGAAACGAAAGAAAGTTTGGGAAATGTATTGCTACAGAGAATGACAAATGACTATAGTGAAGTTTTGCACATACGGCCAAATAAACTTTTATCTTCAGGGCATGAGTGACTGCCAACAATCTGTCCAAACTACTTTAATCTGTTCCCGTATCTCAGCTCCTATTCCAGTTTTAACATTTGATTTAACTCAGGCTAGCAATGTTTTGACACCTATCTCAAGCCACTGAATAATATTGCTTTTATGTGTTCCACCTATTGTTTTATACATAAACTCAAGTGGAATAATAGTATTAATACAAAGTATACTAATAGTATACTTAATATGCTAATACTTAAAGAGCTAGTGTAGTGAAGTGGCCAAGACTGAGCTGAAAAGGAAAAACAATCCTTGGTTTAAAGCTTGCCGCTGTTATGAATTGCAAAGTGGTCTTAGGCAAGTTAATTTTTATCAGGCTCAGCCCTTCAGCTGCAATATGGGGGTGTCTTTCACCCATATTCTAGTGATGTTGCAAGATTTACACAAGAATAAGGGCCAGAATGCAGAGGTGTGCATTTTTTTTAACTGCTGGTGGCACTTCATCAGGTATTTACTGGACCTGAGGGCCCTTGACCTTTTTTTTGCTGGGGGTGAGGGGCAGGGGTGGGGAGGGGTATTTTGGCAATGCAGGGACTTCCACTGTTAAGTCGGAACTGAACTCTGTGTAGAACATCACACCTGCCACTTAAATACCAACCTATATATACAATGTTTTGAATGCTCAAACACTATATCTATTATTTATTAAATTGATGTTCAGCCCTTCCGCCCAAACGAGCCCAGGGTGTCAGTGCTAAATGAATGTTTTGTATTACTTAATAAGTATGGGTGAAATCCAGCTAAATCATTTTGTCAGTACAATGAGTTCAACTTGCATAATGGAACTTCCCCCCCACATTGGATGAAAGATTCCTACTTTGCAAGGGGTTGGACTAGATGACCCTCATGGTCCCTTCCAACTGATTAGTTCCAGTATATAAATTTAAACTAGTTAGTATTATGTCTATCACAATTGTCCTGTTTTCAGTGATTCTCAAAAATGGGATATAATTTCAAAATGAATTCATTGCTTGCACATGATGATTTTGCTTGCTTTAACCCTTTTGATTTTTTAAATGTTTCAAGAAAAGGAAGGTTTGGGATGTGCTTCTACTTCTAAAGAGGATATAAATTGTATAATTAGAATTTAAGAACGTGGGCAGATGCTTTAAATATCTCCTTTTCTCTGGATGATGCTCAGTGAATGCAAAATAATTCTGTAATGTATTTAATAAAATAAAAATTCCTAAAACGTACAGAGTCAATATAAGACCCCTAAAATATATGCAGCGTGATCAAGCTTGGATTAAAAGCATCTGTGTGCTTGTCAATAAGGAATTGTGATGAGTTCAGGGGTATCATATTGACTGTGTATTAATACATGGTATCCTATTGGACCATAAGCTGATTGTTTAGAATGTAAATGATTCTGTTGATGGATCCAGTGACTGATGGCTTAAATTCCAATTAATCAATTGCTTCATCAGTTTCTTAATTCAGATCAAATATCTCCTGAGTGAACATAGTTCTTTCAGTGGTATTAGGAAAAATTAATGCTTTAGAACTAATTTTCATCAATCTCTTATAAATGTCAATATGTTTTTCCCTGTGTCCCAAGTGTGACAACATTATGGCATAAATATTTGTCATATATTACAGTTCCTTTTTACCGTAAGCTATCAAAGCTGAACTTTTCTTCTGAATATAGTAAATGAAGTTCTGTACCCCCAACATGTCAACTCAGTGGTGCTCTTCAGCTTGTCAGCTGCTTAAAATGTTCCTGCAATATAGTGATATAAATGATTTAAAATAAACTTTTGTTCTGTGTAGACATAAAACCCCGGGCTCTTAGTTTCTGACTCATAGCAAGCAGGTTGCTAATATTACAACACTTTATGACAGCTTCACCTGCCTTGTTTCTCAATAACCCATCAATTAATTCTTCAGCACTTGACACAGACTCTTCATTGTGACACTTATACCAGTTGATCTTAATTTGATTGCCATTAAAACCACCATTTCCTGACAAGTCTTGTCAATTATACAAAATAAAATCAAGTATTCATAAGAAGTCTGTAACAGGATATAGGCAAGAAGATTTAATAATTCAGTTTTGGTGAGGCTTAACTGGCATTAGTTGTAGCTAATGTTCTCATTTGTGAAAAATTTATCAGACACAACACTTGAGAGAGAATACAGACAGAATAGCTTCTATTTATACAGCCTTAGCTGCACGGTGGCATAAAAGGAGAACATGTTAGCATAATCTCATTCTTTAAAAAAAAGTAAATCAAATCTTACTCAGTTGCATCATGTTGAAAATTTGTGGCTTTCTGAATAATTGATTTAAAGCATCATGGTTATAACTTTAATACAAAGAGAAAATGAGAGCATAATTTTACCCTAGGTACATAATTTTACCTTAGGTACAACACAAGACAAAACAGCTATTTATCTAGCTTGGGGTTGCCCCCCCCCCATTTTAATTGAAGTTTTACATATATATTCAGCTCTCCTTGTGTTTATTTGCAGCTAGTTTGTAATATTGCAAAATTATTAATTGACGTTTTCCAAAATATTCAGCTTTTGTCTCAGCAAATCATTTATTCTTATTAATGTTTAACAGTGTATCTTATCTGTGAGTTCTGAATAAAAATAATGCTTGCAACTTTCTGTTTTTCATAAGATGTTCTTTATTTCTTATACCTCCTGCCTTGAGCATTAATTCCCGAGTCAAATGACTTACCCAGCTAATACTAAATAATTCTATATTTAGCAAAAACTGGATGGTCAGTCCTGCTTCAAGATAAAAATTCTGAAAGTAGAATGGGCTGGTATCTCCTAAGGAGTTGACTTTTATTTTCTTAATATGACAAGGCTAGTGTAGAAATATCATATGAAAGACTACTCCAGGGAAAGCAAAAAATATGCCAATATGGAAAAGACTCCTTCAACTTGAAGGGTGACCAGCATATACCTTGAATCCCAGTTTGGGAGAAATTTGCCTTGTATAGGATCAGCTCAAGTCTCATCCATAACTTCTTTTGACAGAACTAAAATCCCATCCCTTGCCCAGTCATGGCAAGATTGGCCAAAGGGAAGGGGCAGAGCATTATGCTACTTCTCTCTGCATACACAAGCATTTTTTGACAGACACACTTTTGACAGAAATTTCTGCTGTTTCCTATTTACACACACTTTTCTCTATTCTTCCATTTTCTTCCCTCAATATCTTTTTGCTGCTTTGTAGCCCTGTTTATAACTCATCTTTCTGGGTTCAGTGGCAGACTTGAATTCTTCCTGTAAAAGGTAAAAGACCCCTGGATGGTTAAGTCCAGCCAAAGGCGACTATGGGATTGTGGTGCTCATCTGGCTTCAGGCCGAGGGAGCCGGCGTTTGTCCACAGCTTTCTGGGTCATGTGGCCAGCATGACTAAACCGCTACTGGTGCATAAAGGACCGTGATGGAAATCAGAGCACACGGAAATGCTATTTACCTTCCCACTGCAGCAGTACCTATTTATCTACTTGCACTGGTGTGCTTTGGAACTGCTAGGTTCGCAGAAGCTGGGTACAACACAGAGGAACAGAGCAATGGGAGCTCACCTTGTCGTGCAGATTCGAACTGCCGACCTTCCAATCAGCAAGACCAAGAGGCTCAGGGTTTAGACCACAGTGCCATCTGCTCCCCTTATTCTTCCTATAGTTCACACACTGGGGAGGGGGGATATCAGATGGAAGTAAACTAAGCTGCATGGCTAGCTAGCTGCACCATGTCTCTGACTCTAGGCTAGGGTGAAGTGGAGGAATGAAAATGCACTGACACAAACTATCTACTCCACCCCTTCTTTTGATCAGCATGAGCAGGTCAGCTGACCACTGGAAATCTTGGAAGGTTCATTTTGCAATGTCTTATTAATATGGGTCTTTGATCTATTAAACTTTGTAAAGGGGAAGCAGCAATGAGAGGCTGTCATGTAGCTCTTGACTTTCTCTTGTAAATTCATGCATGTTTTAGTAGACAGGCTACTGATGAACTTATTTGCAAAGCCTGTGCATAATACTGGAGGATGAGAGATCAGATTGGTATTGGTAGCAGTGGTCTAGTGAGTGGATTGGAAGCACCAATGATTATGCAATGTTATTAAGTGTGTGCAGATAACACCAGTGCTTAGATAAACAGAAGTCCCATGTAAACCTCTCAGAGCTTTGATTGACTGTACTAATGACAAATATAGTGGTCTCTGATGTGTTAGAGAACCCCAGATAGCCCTGAGTGACTGAGGGGGTTTGACTGATTGGGTTCAGAGGATGGCTAATTCTTATTTGAATGAGGGGTAGTGCCTGTTTTTAAAGTGTATTCTATTTTGTTTTTGTTTTTATTGTGTTATATTTTGTTTTGGCCCACCCCAAGATCACCTGTATTGAGGAGTGGAATATAAGTCTTTAAAAATAGATAGAACTGAGTGTCATCTGCATACTGATGACACTTTAGCCCAGACCACCAGATTACTTCTCCCAGTGGTTTATGTAAATATTAAAAAACATAGGGTGCAAGGAGGAAAATTGACACACCCCATAAGCTAACAGCCCCAGCACCACCTTCTAAGATCACTTATGGAAGAAGAACTAGGACTCCCATAACACCATTTCTCCCAAGCAAAACCCAGATAAGCAGCTCAGAGGGATGCCATAGTTGATTATATCAAAAGAAATCAATACTAGACAACAATTAATGCTAGAGTCTTAATATCTTCCAGTTTTCACCAATTATGCAACATTTAAGTGGGACATCTAGAGATGTACTGTAAAAAAAAAGAATATTTGTTTGGAGCTTCAATTTTTCCTTCTAGTTTATTTCTGTATTGGATTCTTTATGTTAAAAATGAAACTAAAAATTAAACCCTTGTAGTCATAGAGAAAAGTTTGAAAGTGTGGTTCAATAAGGTGATGAGATTAGAAACAAGGAAAGAAGTATAAATATAAATAAATATAATTATTTTCACCTCTCATTTCTAAAGTTTAAGGAATTGTTTATTTGTCATAGCTGTGGATGACTGCAGTTTCAGTTTGGCAAACTATGAACTGGTTCACATATAACACTATCAAACCATGCCTTAGCAAGAACAAGCAAACATGAGTTCTCAAAGGGAAGATATTTGCTCTTTCTCTTTGCCTGCCTGCCTGTGCTTCTGTGAGCTAAGCCATGGTTTGTTTTAGCGTTACATCTGAATCCAGGCTTGTTATTTTGTTTAGCTCCAGGCAAATCATGAGATGTAGTCAAGGTTTGTTCTATGGCTTACAGCTCATGGTTTATTAAACCATGAGCCCAGGTTCAAATGTAACCATGGCTTGGCTTACAGCAATGTGAATACAGCAGAACTGCGGGAGGGACAAAATGACCAGGAGCTGCTTTTTTCCAGGAACCTGCATATTTGCTCTTTCATGCCAAGCCATTGTTTGGCTTAACATCATGTGTGAACTCAGCCTATGTAAATTATTAATAAAGTATTCCAATTAACTGCAGTTAGTTATTTCTTATGTGTTCTTTGCTGTTGCCTGTTTAATTTTTATCCCTTTGAACTTTCATTATCCAAACTTAAGAATTAGTATGTCTTGGTACATTGAAAAGTCTTGCCAATAGTGCTAAAGAATTATTTCAAAATGCCTGGATAGGAGGACGTTTTATTGTTTAGGTTTTGCTGTAGTGATCACTATTGAAAGCTGACTTGGCACAAAGCAGTCTCTTTTTCTGGATAAAAGGGAAACGGACTATGAGATAAGTTATTGATGAAATTAACTGCTGAAGTGGAGAGGAAATGCAGCTGGCCAATACATGTCATAGTGTGAGCTCTATTAAATGAATATATGTGCAGTCAACCATTCACAGGAGCCACACTGGTCTTGAACTGCATTGATCTATAGTATAATTCTAAATGAAATTGATGGATGAGAGCAGCCATTGACAGGAAGGGTAAAGAGAACCATGAAATGTCTTGTATAGGGAAAGTATGATGGAAAATAGACTGTTGATTAGAGTGTACTATAGGAGTGTGGCATTCTCACGTTGTCTTATGCTTATTTACAGTGTTTTCAATTTCAATAGCTATGTCTGAAAAATGCTTACTATATTTGGATTTTGAAGAAGTAGTTAATTATTTTATACAGACCTCGGCCCATCTTTTAGGACATGTGTAGTTTTCAGCTGTGAACCAAAGTTTTATATAGCATTGTTTGAAATTTAGTACTTTATGAAATTGTCTTTTTTAAAAAAAAAAAAATATTTCTTACATGTTTTATAAAATAGTGTAGACATTGGACATCTGTAAGTTCTTCTGAGAGACTATTGTGCGAAAATTCCACCTTTAGGTTAGTTATAATTTCAGGTCCGTTCAGTCTTAAATTGCTGGTTTAGTTAGATTTTACTTGCATCAGGGACCTTTGAGGCACCAAAAATGTATTGATTTAATCTCGTTCTTGAACACACCATTCTTAATTCTATCATTCCCCATTATTTCTGAGAAATTGACACTTGAATCAGGCCACAAGTGAGCATTTACTTGGCAATGTAAAATGATGCAAGCTATATGAGAGAAGATGGATTTTTGCCAGTGCACATTTTGGGCAGCAATTTTCCAAGATGAAACTAGAGTTGACTACTAGTATTATTACACAATAGATTTGTGTTTTTGATATAGTCTGTTTCCTGCAGCAGGATTGACCAGCTGGTAGCCCACTGGATCTAGCCTCTGGCTGCCAGTGGCTCAACCAATTGCCCAAGCACACAGAGTCAGTTTGTGCTGGTCATCCTTAGTTCATTTAATATGTAGCTAGTGCATGAAGAATGAAAAATTTCCCCTTAAGTTTTTTTGCTGGTTGGTCCTTATATTGGAAAACTGATTTTCTAGAAAAACCTTGGCTGATACATTCACCAGGAGTAAGTCTATGTATTAACAAAAGCACAAAGTGAGAGTTGAGTGTGTTTGTCTTTGACCTTACCATGGGCTTCAGAGTGCTCAGGCTTCAAAGAGATTCTTCTGCCTCAGAGTGCTTCAAAAGCCCAGTGCGAATGCAAGCACAACGCTCACAAGCTCTGAAAAAAAGGCGGTAAGCTCATGCCTATAGTGCCACTGGAATTTGAAAGCAGTGACTTCAAGAAGCAGAGTCCCCCTGAAGGCAATAGCTTCTCTATCACACTGCTCTTCAACTGGTGGGTTGTGACGTGATCTGAGGTGGGTCATAGCAGGAGCACTACCACCAAAAAATATATGGCAAAAGATTAAGAAATGGGTCCCCAAATGCATGTTTGGGTTTAAAGTGGGTCCTGGGTCTGAAAGTGTTGAAGATGCGTGGTCTAGCACAACTGCAGGGACAACACTTTGCCCATCTCTATTGAGTTGAAGGAAGAGTAGGGGAAGCCATATAGTTTTGCTGGCTACCAAGGCAAGTCAGACATGAGAATCCTAAAATGTTAACTTTGTGAAGTTTAAAAAGGTTCAGGAAACTCAAGAAAAACTTTGCATACACATGCCTTTGGCTCTTGCACTGTGTCTATAGGAATCTTCCTGTTTGTTTCCCTGTGCCCTACTAGAATTAAGAACATTGTTGTAAGACATTTCAAAAGCAACACTTCCATAGTTTATGTCCATTTCCATTTTAATGGGATCTAAAACATCTGTCATGTTTTTGTTTCTTTTGCATTTTTAAGGTTCATGTTTTATCCGAACTGATCAGCTAGATGGTGAAACAGACTGGAAACTAAAAGTTGCTGTTAGTTGCACACAGAGATTGCCAGCTTTAGGGGTAAGCATTGTAGTTATACATTTCACTTCTTTCACTGTGCCTTATGCAGATACATGTTATGAAGAAGTTGTGTTTAAAATTTCCAGATCAAAAAATTGTATGTGCATAACATTGACTTTCCGTAAACAGTAAGTATATATAAAATCAGAAAACACTAAAGTTGGAGTAGCAGCATTTACTGGAGACCCACCAATTATATTCTCTGTTACTGTATGACTGGGCAATTCAATTTAAAGTGGTGCTTAAGGAAATATGACAAGAATTATTGTTTCATATTGAAAGGTGGTCTTTCAAAGAGAAAATGTAGAACTGGTATATACAAGCTGTTGTTTTCTAATGGTTTGCTTACTTGTATTTTTTGTTTTTATAAATAGTGGCTGTTCATAATTATGGTTGTAAGGCAGCTCAAGCATGGAATGAGTAGAATATAAATATTTTAATTTCAAACTGTACAAGTTGTTACATGTTATCCTAGGGATATCTGATTTGTTTCTCAGGCAGCATCCCTGCCATGCTTCATGGCTGAATAATTTTGAAATTGGAAGAAGTTTCAAAAGCAGTTCTTAAGGTGAAATGAGGAATGAGTTCAAAGGGAAAAACCTAAAATACCACTAGACATGTGCAAGCCTAAGACAACAATTTGGATTTTAGCTACAGTGTGTGTTGGTCCTGAAATACAGAATATGTACCATAAAGCTGGAAACATCTGGCTAAATGAAAGTAGGGACTTCAGTGGCTACTTCCAGTTAGTTGTGACATTAGTCTAACAGAAAATAACTTAGAGCATTCTTATTTACCTTCTGTGACCTGGCAGCTATAGTCACCCAGGTGTGCCTTCAAACAAGATAAACTATGGTCTGCTCTGTTCACCTGTGTGATGAAATCCACAGTTGAAATTAACAAATTAGATTAAGGCTGAAATTATAAGCACACTCACTAAGAAGTAAGTTACATTGAAAACAGTGAGACTCCATTTTGAATAAAATATGCATCAGTTTGTGCTGAAAATATAGTTTTTATTTTTTTTAAAAGTTTGATGTATTTGCTACTTTGAGTTTCTGCTTTTTATTTAGTGTGAAAGAATAGTATTGACGCTTAACCCAGTAAATAGTAAATGCATTTCTGAGGTTTATTTCTGAAATAAAACCAATAATGTGCAGCTATAGTGATGCTGCTATTTGTTTGAAACTCATATTTGTTTGAAATATATGCAGTAGATTGAATCCAAAGGATTTTTGTTCTTTGGAATAGCTACCCTTTCTGGAGTTACTGCTATTGTAGTAACTATGGGAGCCATGTTTACAGCATTCATTTGGTAGGGTTATTTTACATAATCAGGTATATGCGAGTACAGCCATGCTGCAAATAGAAGAGCTGCAAATACCTCAGAGACAATTTGTCACGGGAATCGCCAAAATTTGTTAAATGACCGTAGAGGGTAATTTGTGTGGGAGAATGGAATAATGGCAGAGAGTGAACCCCCCCCCTCTGTTTTGCACATCACATTGTGTCTGTGACAGAGAGATGCTGCAGTCCTGAACAGCATCTATGGTACCAAATAACTGAGTCAGGAGAAGGGCAGATGAGTTGATTTTCTTAAAACAAAGATACTTAAAAGCTCTCAAATTGTGTATTTTTAACTAAACCCTATTATATGAAATGCTTCAAAATCCTTGCAGTTTAATAGTTGCCACCAAAGTTCATGTGAGTCATATATATTTAATAATGTATAACCCCCAGTGCTCATGCACACACACAAATTGTGATTGTATGATTCCCTGGTTAGCATGTAAGCAAATGAATTGCATTTTGCTGAGGATGGGCTGATTCGGTTTTACAGTAATTCTTGAATGCCACCTGCTGGGCTGCTTCTAAAATGGCTGAGGAGATGCTTCATAATTTCACCTCTGCTACAGTCCACACTCGCTGCAGTCATTGCAGCTTTGCCTGTTTAAGATCTCATCCTGCTGCCACTTTCTCCTGCAGTCCACAGAACATAAAATACTCAGGCATTAGAGAAATCAGTAATTCTGTTTTTGCAAGGCATTTTTTAATCTTTCACCCTGTATGTAGGATTGATGAGAGACAGTAGCAGTTGCTGCCTACTGTCTCCTAGCTTCATCCACTGAAATAGCAAGCAAAAGTATAGATGTCCGAGAGCTTTTTGAGTACACATGTCCTCCTATATACAAGATAAATCTTATTTAATTCTGTGCCTCAACAACTCCAGTGACCTAGTCCTTAGGGAAGCACTTGACTAACCAATTCCAAATGCTTACTCGTGATTCTGAGAACAGAGAGTGCCCCCACCCCTTAATGGAGAAGTGATCAAAATTAGGAAGTGGGTTTTCCAAGTCAGAAAGCTTAACTTTCAGGAAATGTTTAACCCTCAGCAGTAGGGTTTAATTTGGACTCAGGTACATTCTTAATGCCACTAACAAGGATTCAGCCCTGACCTCTGGGATAACATATGAGGTTACTAATATAGAGAACATAAATCTTGTAAAAGTCAAGCTTCTGTTGAATAAATGGGTTAAACAAGACTAGTTCTAAGTAGTCACAATTCACGTAAAATAAAAAAAAGGATACAGCTACATGCGCCCTAAAAGTATTGGGAAATTGCACTACTTTTAATATTTAAAGTAGTAGTTAAAGGAAAAGAAACAGAGCATGCATAGATGTAGACTAAGCAATATAGTCATGTAGTTAACATACACTGTCCATAACTGTCACTCATTTTGATTTCTGTAGTTATCCGATGTAAAGGATTGTATCTTGTGTTGTCATGGGCTGTCAGTTCCATCATCAATGTAGGACTGTAACCTTATCCACAGTGACACCCAGAATAAATAAACCGGTAAACCTTTAGAGCTTTCTTAAAGAACAGATGACACCACCAAAGATGATCAGTACAGATTTTGTTGTCTTCCAAAACCACTTAATGTGATCAGAGAATTAAAATTTCAACAAGTCATTTAATGATGGCTGAGCTGTAAGAACTGTAACACCCAGGTTAGGTTTCTTGGTTTCATAGTCATATGTGGGATAGTGTCTTTCTGCACTGTGCATATTCTGGGATATTCTTCTCTGGCTTAAATGATCACGGAAATTTATTAGCAGCAATGAGGTCACTGTAATTTTCAATAAATGGTGACTTGCTGATTTATATCAAAAGATCCATACAGCAGTAAACAATACCATTTACATTTAATTAGTTTTATTGAACCAAAGGCAATTTTATTTGTAATGAACTGCATGTTATGATTAAGGATGTATTTTAATGATCTTTAAGTAAGGTGAACAAATGTTGCCCTTGACCTAATAGAGGAGGTTTTTCTACATTATTGATAACTCTAGAGTGATTTCTAAATTATTATTGTGAACTGTAGAGGAAAACATTGTCATTATTGTGCCATCATTTAGTTCTTTCATGACTTTTGCAAACAATTCGATGCATCCTTCCAAATGCTTCCCTGTAAGTTAGACAGAGATGTTCAGCTAAGCAACCTCTCTATAATAATTGTTTAAATCTTATATATCCATGGTACGATGTGTTGTAAGTCCCCTTACTTTTAACTTACATTTGGAAATTCAAATGGTCTTAATTTTCTCTTGTCTAAAGACATAAGTGACAGTGTATGAGAATCAATAAGTTTAGAAACATCATTGTTTTAGTTTAAAAATAAATTGCATGGTGGCAGAGGTATAGAATCAACAATAAACATTTACTCATTGGATTATTTAAAATACAGTCTGTACTAATTTTGAAGTTAGTCATGGAGGCTTTGGGTATATCATTTTTTCATGATAATTAACTAGCTCTTTCCTTGCTTTTGAGACAATTTAGATGTGATGGCTATGCTGTTTCAAGGAAAACGGCAAATGTTAAAGTGATCTAGTTTGTCACACCATTTCTGCAAAGCATGAGAGTATGTAAAGTAAAAAAAAAAACTTTCGTGCTTGGCTCACTTCATTAATAGTTTTTATTGTATTACAAGTATGTGTGTGGTATTAGTTTTCTGCTGTACTGAGACTCTTATTTTTCTGTGCACAATAAAGCACATAATAGCCTGTATTATCTAAATTGTAGGTGATAACAGATTGAGAAGAACTGAATGATGAAGATATAGGACACCACATGTGTATTAGTTTCATATGAATTATTTCTCAAGAGGCTGATGAAAACTAACTTAGAATAACAAAAATGCACTGAATGGAAGTTTGTGTGAAAGCTTACAATAAATGGTTGATGATTTAGCATAAAAACAGATGATTTGTAATGGAAGATGTTGAAATCTGATTTGCTCTCTTAAAATATGAATAAAATATATGAGCAAGCATAAATAATTCAGAAGAATGTGAAGAAGAAGCTATGGTTAGAGTTGCATTCTTTTAAAACTAAATGGAAACATCCTGATAAATTTACTTGTTGATTATGTTAGGAACTTTTGCTTGCTTTTCTTTAAAAATGTATATAGAGAACTATATTTAATAGTCATAATCACCTTTTAATCTAACAGTTATGCCTGATAGAAAATATGTGTGTTTACCAGTGCTTAGTTTTTACTGCTGATACTTTTCAAATAACCACATGTACACCTGATCCAAACATCCCTGAGCATAGCTCACATAGCTAAAAGGATGATGGGGAGGCAGGAACTGTCTGCACTAGAGGCCCCCCAACTACGAAAGGGGCGTTTGCATGCTCACAAACACAACATAAGGCTATGCACCTTACATTTCAATTGTTGCTCTTTGGGTCAGCGCTCTTTTTTTTATTATGAAGATTAATCATGTGCAGTGGGGACTTCTATGCATTGAAACTGGTTCTTATGTTCAAATTACTACTTGCCTGGACCAAAGGATGCAGTCAGTGGCCATTTACTGTGGTGGACATACAGCCACTTGGAAAGTGAAACATTCTCCATATTGTTTGCTTATACAAGGAGGAGAAATTTGAATACATCCTTTTAAATATATTTTATTAGTTTTTCAACAAAGTGAATACAAAACTATATTCCCCCATACATATACTCTTTGCCCCTTCCTCCCCGTGAAACAAAGTGTTACAGGAAAACATGCCAGAGTTGTAGTTGTTATTCCAGTGGGTGCCATTGTATGTGATGTTAGTTGAATACATTGATCTGAGTAGATTGGTTTCTGGGTTTAAAAAAAAAAGGGGGGGATATTTGGTAATAATAGATAGTAATGAAATATACTGATATACAAATTCACAACAGCATCTCCCACAAATAATTATAACATCAAAGTTCATAATATAAGAATTACTGTTCCTGAGATACACACCTCAGTGTGGAAATGTTCAAGATCCCTAGATGACACTGAGGATATATAACTGAATAACCACAGAAATTACAAAGGTGGATAAGATCACCATATTACCAGGGAAAATTCCATAAACAACATATGCACCAAGGGAAACCAGGAAGTGAGAAACTACTGTGAGCCATTGGAATCTGAGTCTCATTTTGTAAACATTTTGTATATGGGTGTGAGTATGTATTATTATTTTACTCTATATTGTACAGGTATTCAAAACATATGCCTGTATAAATTGCTGCTTTCCTCTATAAAACAGTGACGCAAGTATTTTGAAGAGGAAAAATATGCATATTGTATCTCTAGTGGCATTATATTTCTTGTACTTGAGTTTAGAAAACAGAAGCAAGCTAGGCTATGTATATGCATCAGTTAGTATCTCCAGATTGTCATTTACCTTTTGATCTCCATCTGTGAAAATAAAAATGTTTAAAAGTTTGATAGGGATTAAGGTCTAGGCATGTGCTGTTAAACACTTTTTAATATACCTTTATCTGTGAGCAATTAATTAAGTATTGGTTTTAGCCCAAGAAAAAATAAATGCCCAACAAATAATCATTTCCCTGTGCATAATCTATAGTAATGTCTAGTACACAAAGAGGGAAATTTTGTGCTATAATTGTAATGTTGTGGTATGCTGCTTCTGCGCATGTACAGTGAGATGGAGAGGCAAGAAAGCAACAGGGCAGTACTGATCCCTATAAGATACCTATGGGGAAGAATATTGAATTTTCTCTGTCCAGCTGATATGATTCTCTTTAAGCCAGTGAATACATCCATTAGCGGAAGTGGGATTCTCTGTCTGCAGTGCTGCAATCTCCTCTGAAGGCTTGAGGGACCCTTTGTTGTAGTCTCCCCTTTGCACTGACATATGCCTCTTCAAAAGCCCTTCCATCTCCTGAGAGACACCATTAGATATAACCAATTTTATTTGTATGCCGCCTTTCCACAGTTCAAACCATGCTCAAGGTGGCTTACAGCATGGAAAAAATACATAGCTACAACATAACAAATGTAGTCATAAACCACATTAAACATCAAAAAATACAAAGACATACTGAATAATTTACACATAAATCACAAAAAAATCTAAAATAAATATACAAAAAAACCAACAGCTCTCCAACATCCGTAATAATACCCAAGTCCCAATTAACCAATTAGCCTTATTGCTGAAGGTATTAGTGGCATTTTGATACATGGATATTTCAAAATTATCTGTTCTAGGATCTTTTTTCAATCAATGCATATGTTTATGCTCAGAAGCCACAAATGGATATTCACAGCTTTGAAGGTACCTTTACACGGGTAAGCAAGAATTATTACTATATCACTTTGTCCCAAGTATGTAATATATTAAAAGAAAATGATATTTAATGCAAGTTAGCTCTGAAATTCTTGAACTGTATTTTACGAAGTGTTTTCAAGAAAGAGAATGACCAGTTAAGGTGCTATTCCACACTTCTCAGAAGGAATTTATCAATCATAGAGATGAGGATTATGCAATGTACCACCTAGAAATCAATACAGAGTGACATTTGCAAGTCCAGAGTTGTTTAGAACTTTATATGTAAGCAAAAAGATCTTTAAATTGGCTTGGTGACTAATAGGCAGTCTGCTAAGGTGGCTAATAGGCACTGCTAAGATATCTTAGCAGTGATATGATATGGATCCAGTGAAGAAAACCAGTTATCACCACTCATCACAGCATTCTCCAAATTCGGGTCTAAACATGAGTTCACAGTGGCCAAGCTATTTCTGTCCAGGAAAGGGAACAATTACTGAATTTATATCCTGCCCTTCCTACCAAAGGAGCCCAGGGCAGGAAGTTTACATACCATCCAAAGCGGCTGGTAGGCACCCTTTACCGCAGAGGTCCTCCATTGACAAAGATGGCTCCAAAAGCACTCCTAAACATCCTCAAGGGGTGCGGGTGGCACTGTGGCCTAAACCACTGACCCTTTTGGGCTTGCTGATTGGAAGGTCGGCAGTTCGAATCCGTGCAACAGGGTGAAGCTCCTGTTGTTCTGTCCCAGCTTCTGCCAACCTGGTAGTTTGAAAGCACTCCAGTGCAAGCAGATAAATAGGTACCGCTGTGGTGGGAAGGTAAACACAGTTTCTGTGCGCTCCGGCACTCGTCATAGTTCTCCATGAGCCAGAAGCGGTTTAGTCATGCAGGTCACACGACCCGGGAAGCTGTCTGTGGACAAACGCTGGCTCCCTCGGCCTGAAGCGAGATGAGCGCTGCACCCCATAGTCACCTTTGACTGGACTTAACTGTCTAGGGGTCCTTTACCTTTACTTTACCCTAAACTGCTGACTAATGTCCCATTACCTCTGTGTCATTCTGGGACTTTGGCCCAAGTGAGCACGGGCGCTGTTGCTCCAGGCTCTATTTTGAGTTTTTCGCACGGCATACATGTATTGGTTTAGTGTATTTGCTGAGCAGAGTTGCAGGTACTGGGACAGGTAATCCATGGGTGGAGATGAGAGAAGACTGAAGGAGGAGCTTTTTGTTGAGCATTATTCCCCTTGCTCTCTGCCCTCTATGCAAGTGGTGGGGTTTTCTGCCACCATGGGCCCCTTTTTAGTAAGGAGGATATATAATGATTCATTCAAACCCCTCCCTGCCAACAGATGCTGTGGTTTGGATTGCTCTGTCCATCCTAGTGAAATTCACTTGATTCACATCAGTGAGATGAAATTGTTTTAAGTTAACCACTTAATTAAATTCTAGATGCAGTATGTACCGGTAATTCTAAACAAGTTTGTATATTGTGAAAAAAAGATTTATGATAATTTTCTCACAATTTTATCTGACGTTTATTACCATATAAAAATCCTAATGATCTTTAAATGTTAGTCCATTATGAATGTGTGTGTATACAATATTGTTAGAGGCAATATTTCCCCATACATGCATGTATGTATGATTATACAGTATTATTGAAAAATAGTTTTACAAGTTGGCTTTGTTTTTAACAGGAAGACAGTGACCCAACAGTTCATGAAAGCCTAAGCATAGAAAATACATTATGGGCAAGCACAGTTGTTGCCTCAGGTAAACAGTGCATTCTTTATTGATGTGGAGAGAGAGTGGGAGAGACAACTAGAAAGCAGGGGAAAATAGGCATTCAGACTTTATGCTATTTCACATATGAAATTATGTGTGTGGTGACCTGGAATGCAATGCATGTGTAAGTGGGGTGGGCACTGTATGGCCTAGTGGAGAGTTCAAAAATTCTTACCTGAAGTCACTCCATACTATTAACTACCCTCAAATAGCTGTTATGTTAGATACACAAGGGTTCTCAAATGACCAGAGAGGGGTGGGAAGAGAGTTTACATAGGCAGATAAAATATGTGAACGAGCCCACAATATTTTATTGTAGTAGTTTTCTACATCAACAATACTAAGAAGAAAGTTTGTATTTTTGTCATAGCTGCATGAATAATTATATTACTATTTTTTAACATCCCCCCCCCAAATGATAAAGTTTTCCTATAAACTGTTTTCTTTGTTTTATTTATTGCAGGAACAGTAATTGGTGTTGTTATTTATACCGGAAAAGAGACTCGGAGTGTAATGAACACCTCCAATCCAAAGAATAAGGTAAGCTGGTTTGATTAGAAAGAGTGCTGGACTAAATGCCTTTAAAATTCTGAACACCTTTACCTTTCCTATGTATTTGTTTCTCATGCTAAAGAGAGGATTAAATTCATATATTATGATTCTCCACCAATTCAGCCAGTACAACTGATTACTTGTCCTAAATTCTGCTTATTGTACTTATTTCTATTGAAAATAGTTTCCCATCTGTGCTTTACAGTACAGTACTAGATTAGCTTTTCCAGCAATGGAACATGCTTCCATTTCATCATTTTGGTATTTCATTAGTCAGTTTTTAAATTACTTCTTGTTACTCATAATTATTTTGGGCAGTGCATAAAGGTGGCATGCTTAAAACCTGGGGAATGTATATCATTATGTGTGTGGTGAAAATTCAGATAAAGGGTGATCTCTAACTAAGACTTACTCAGTGTAGACTCCCTGAAATTAATGGTCTTAATTTCATTGGCTTCAATGGGTCTGGCATTGAGTGTGACTAACATTGGATTTCATCCAAATGGTATTCAGTTATGGCCTTTATTGCAGTGTTTCTCAAGTTGGAGTGGGTCTCTTAAGGGCGACATAGGACATCACGAGTCAATGACTTACTAGCGTAAAATAAACAAGCCTTGCAGGTCTCAGTTGAGATGTGGACCCATTAGAAGTAGTGAGGAGAGGTGTAAGGCCCAAACAGTGGGGAAGAAGCATTGCTGAGGTTATAAGATGCTGTTCAGTTATGATTAGTGTGGTGCTTAATTTATTTGAGGTTGGCTTTTGTGTTTGAAAATTGTTGTTTCGGGGAAACATTTCGAGCATCTGTGAAATACACCTGCTTGTAGAGCGAGTTTTCTCAGTTTTCTCATTAGCTCCCTCCCGCCCATTTTTTTGTTTTCAGTTGAGAAGATTTCTTTCTAAATTCATCTCATCAATGATTACACAGGTTTTGGTATTCTAGAAAGTGGTATTTTGTCAGTTCTAGGCCTTGGGGGGGGGGGGGATAAATTATCAGTGCTAAGTCCACGACTAGAATCTAATCCTATTTCAGTCTGGCTTATTGCTTGCGTTTAGCACTGAAACTGACTTGCCTCTCTCTGGTAGACCTAAGTGAGTGCAAACTGTTGTTTCCTCCTAGACCTCTTAGCTCTTTAATACCATTAATTTTTCTGGTATCCAAGTCCCTACTAATTTTGGTGGTAATAAAAAAGGATAAAAAGTTAAAGTGCGTGCAGTGCTGGGCTAGGAGGTACAAATTGCCCCTTACTCGATTATCAGATCAGTAACCTTGTTTAGCGCATCTGCTGAAGGGGTGGGGGTGGGGCTGTTTTGGTGTGCACATGTGGATTTGTAGGATGGCCACACCCACTGCTGGCATGCAGTCCCCAGAGGATTGGCCAAGGGTGAATACACCTCTCAGGCCAAAATATGTCATCCATCCCTGTATTAAAGTCCTAAATGTCTCGGAGCCAGGGTACCAAAAATACCACCTTATCCTGCATCAACCTGCCTGTCGTGTTAAGATTTGCTTTTCAGATTCATTAATTCATTCATTCTTTCATAATTAATTAATTAATTAATTTTGTATCCTGCCTGGTTGGAGGAGGGAAATTACAGTCAAAACTATGCAGATAGCTGCTAATCCCAGGTAATAATCTTTCTAAGGACCATTAATAAGACATTTCAGCTATCATGAGCTGAAACTTGAGATTGCCTTTTATAAATTGAACCTTTATTTCGTAGGAAGATAGTTATATCAAAAGAAGGAAGGAATGAAGGGGAACAAAACCCTTGGTCTTAAAAAATCAATTGTGACAGGTTGCCATTTTCATGCCATTCATAATAATAAGTTACTTAAGAGTCAGAACATAAAGAAGGAAATGATAATACAAATTGCCTAGGGTAGTTATTGCAATCCCTTGAGTGTATTGATTTGTGTTTCTAATAAAAAGATGCTTTTAAATGTGTCATTGACAAAAAGACAGGTGATATGTGCCATTATGTGAATTAGAGTGCCCTATTATTATTTTAATCTGTGTAACTGCATTTTAAAATAGCACAAAACACAATCAGCACATCTATGGTGTGCACAATTATTTTCCCTCTGATGCATTGATGTGAAATTAAAACTTCTTCCAGAAACAATAAATTCTAGGTCAAAAGTAATTCATTTTTCAAGTCTTCTCACACATTGAAGTGGATAAACAATAGGATAATCTATAACCAAAAGGCGTTATCTGTTATACCATGCAATTTTATCAATAGCTGACTCTTTGGGATCTGTAACATTCTGCACTAAATCCTTATTTATAATTGTGCTTTCATAAAAGAAATCTGCACGGTGAAGAGAATAAGGAAGCTAGGGTCGTATGGGTTAAAAAGGGTTGTTGCTTTGTAATTTAACAGCTATTCTAAAAATAATTTTCAAGTGTTGCTACAGAGTGCCATCAAGAAAGGATTAAATGGAACAAACAAACAAGTAAATTAGTAGCACATAGACAAGTTGTGATACAGCTTTTAGGATTATGACAACACACGCCCCGCCTTCATTTACATAATCAGCATACTTTGATATTACATCTGTTAACAATTAAAAGTTGTGTTTCTTCAGCTGAAATGTGAACATAAATAAACTTATAATTTCAGGCAGCAGTAAAGAGGCAAAATGTTAAATGCTGAAAAAACAATCATAATTAGAACAGCTGGGATGCATCATAGTTTTAGGGGAAAAGTTTAAACCGGTTCTTAAAAATGTGTGGTTTTCTCATTCAGCATAGAAAAAAACAGGTAACATCAAGCTTTTACTGGGTATGTATACAGTGATACCTCGGGTTAAGAACTTAATTCGTTCTGGAGGTCTGTTCTTAACCTGAAACTGTTCTTAACCTGAAGCACCACTTTAGCAAATGGGGCCTCCTGCTGTCGCTGCGCCGCCGGAGCAGGATTTCTGTTCTCATCCTGAAGCAAAGTTCTTAACCCAAGGTAATATTTTTGGGTTAGCAGAACCTGTAGCCTGAAGCGTATGTAACCTGAAGCATATGTAGGTACCACTGTATATAAAATGTATAAAGCAGTATGATTACCGTATTTTTCGCTCTATAGGACGCACTTTTTCCCCTTCAAAAATGAAGGGAAAATGTGTGTGCGTCCTATGGAGCGAAGACGCGTCACCTCTCCAGCCGGGAGAGCGCGCGCGGGGCTAAAGCATCCCCCAGCGACCCTCTCCCAGCTGGAGAGGTGACGCGCGGCTATGGCAGGAGCCTCTACAGCCCCGCGTCACCTCTCCAGCCGGGAGAGCGCGCGCGGGGCTAAAGCAGCCCCCCGCGACCCTCTCCCGGCTGGAGAGGTGACGCGCGGCTATGGCAGGAGCCTCTATAGCCGCGCGTCACCTCTCCAGCCGGGAGAGCGTGCGCGGGGCTAAAGAAGCCCCCCGCGACCCTTCAGGGTTCTCTCAACCTCCACGAGGCAGTTTTGAGGGGAAGTCCTTGCACTGGGCTTCTGCTGATGGGATTTGTTAGGTGAGTCCTACCCATAGTGTCTGTTGGAGACTGTGCCATGCCATCTGAGTCAGTGACTCCTAAAGTGGGCTGGGCACCTATAATTGAAATTGAAATTGAAATTGAAATTCCTCACATGGAAGGCAAAGCTGGGTGCTGCACCTCCTGTCTAAGGCTAAAACAGCATTTAGGTTCTATACTACAGCTCTCTCCTCCTATACCTCAGTTATGGAGTATTCAGCCTGAGCTCTGCATGGAGCTGTCCAGGATGCTGTAGAGTCTTGCCTGACCTCCATACAGCTGAAGCCATCACGCAGAAAAATAATTGGTAAAAATAATTGGTAAAACAGAGATTATTGGTGTGCATAGTATCTCTCAGTTACTGTTCAATATAACTAGTATCAAATAACCACTATACGTTACATGCAATATTGAAGATCATGGAATTGATCTAGTTAGTAGCTTACAAATTTTGTTAGGTCCCTACTTAGCGATACTTCTGCAAGCTCTTTGCTCATGCGAGAGCTGCTGATGGTGAGGAGGCAACAGTAGAAAATTGTATTGTGCATGCAGAATTGGGTGGGGAAGATGTAATTCATGTTTTAATCAGTTCCTTAGTAAATTCTGAAAACTCAACGAAGGTATTCATGGGTGTCGTTGAAAAGGAATGGTTCTGTCTCTCCTGGTAGTTATTATGACTGAATAGTTTTATCTTAAGGCACAGATATTTACATCTGAGACTATTGTCAGATGTTTGTTTAGCAGTTTTCATACAATAATAAAATCATAGAATTGTAGAGTTGAAGGGACCACGAGGGTCATCGAGTCTATCCCCCTGCATTGTAGGAATCTTTTGCCCAACATGTGGCTCAAACCCATGACCCTGGTATTATGAGTCTCATGATGTACTGAGCTATCCCAGCTCTGATTTGTTTCATCAAGAAGGAATAGTATAAGAAATTAGAATCCGTGTTCAGTGGAATTCATTTACCTCTTTTATATCTAAATTATTTCTTTTGGATTTTTGTTCTTTTGCCTAATTTTGGAGTGATGAGTTGTTTTTCTTATTTTCATTATTATGTATCTTATCTTTGTAAGCAAAAGTGTGCTTTAGAAGTGCTGATCAAGAGAATAAATGTGGGGAAAGTGAGCTGCAGTTTCCTGTTATAAATTATTGGTAAAGTTTTAGGATCTGTTAATAACCAAATCCAGTAATTGAAAGTTGCCAGTTTAAGTTTGCAATATAAATTGGAATTGCTTCAGAAAATGGTACCCAAACTGACAACATGTTTGAAGAATTGTTCCATACATGCTCCTTTTCAGCCCTGTTTACCTAGTCCCTCAAACTTATTTCTAGCCTGTTGCATGTGCATGGAAAAAGATAACTCTAGAAAGCTGTGTTTAATAGTTGATTAATCATGCAGGATTTACATCCTCCTTATACTTCCTATAGCTTCCTCAAAGTGTTCATTCTTGAGTCCTATGAGTTTGGAATAAGTAGTATGCACCTATATTTTTCTAAACCCATATAGCCAGTTAACAGGGGCCAGAAACATCTTCTCTTATTATTGTGGTGTGAACTGTGACTGTAGTGAGTTATTCTGAATCTGTGTCCCCTAATCACAGGGCAGAGCTTATTTAAAATGTCTATGTTATGAAATGGAAAAATCAAAGAAAATTTCCATAGCACGTTTCAAGTGTAAAACCATCTAAATAAATAATGATTTCATATATAAGTATGCCATTGCTCAATTCCGTACTCATACCTGTGTAAACAAGAAGTGTATGGATATCTTATAATTTAGAAAAGGATTTATTTTGTTTTCGTATTTTAATCACCCAGGCAACAATTTTTCTTAACTTTAAGTCAATGCTTTGTGATTTATTGCAGCAATTATAAAAATTGTTTTGTAGCCTAAGGATGTAGACATTGTCGGGAAAATGCAAGGCAAAGAGGAGAATTTTCTAATGAATCCATTTAATATGCTTTTAATTCAAATGATATGAACATAAGTTTTTGCAAGGTTTCAGTATCAGTCTAAAATGATATATTTGGTTTTAAATTTTAGATTAATGTAGATATGGAAACATCAGCATTATTATAGGGTGATGGCTGTGTGGATAAGATCTCATTTGTAGTCTAATCAGCTTATTATGGGGCGTTATTCCAGTCTTTAAAATGGCATTGAATTGTGCTCTTCATAATGCATGAATCAGTAATCAATCCTATTTGGATAGATATTTCTTAAAACTTAGTTCATTGGGTAAGATTGGAATCTGCCACAGCTAAAGGTCATATATAGCTGTTAATTAGCCTAAAGGGAAATTAACTGAATTAACTGAATAAGGTTGCCTCAGTCAAACAATTCTTCAACTGCAAGCCCTGTTTATTTCCCTGTGACATGTGCAGACACAGAGCTTTGATAATTGGGCTGTACGAAATATGTAACCCAATTTTTGTGTTTTGACTAGCATTTAGGCACATTCTTCTTCATGTAAAATGAATGGTTAATTCACAATTCTTGCCTGCTTAAACTTTGCAATAGTAGATCAAGAATATATTTGAGCTGGAAAGGTGTTCCTCAGTTTCATAGATTACACCACACAAGAGATACTTAAAAAATATTCATTTATGCTTCCTCTTCAACTTTCGCACCTTCTCTTGCATATATTAAATGCTGTCATTTTATAAAGGCTACCTTGACGTTCTGTCAGCTCCCGCAGTATGCAAGAGCCAGCTAACATTAACATTTTATTTTATGGTTGTGGGTGTAGTTGCAGTTTCTGAAGTGATTAAGGTAACTAGTATAGATATGTTTTAAAAAGTATAAGTAATGAATAATTTCCATGTCTGTAGGAGCTTTTGTGTGAGCCAGGGATTCCCACACAGTGGGGTTGCTGTTGCCAGCCATTATGTCTCGTTTGCAGACCTAATAAAGCAACATCAAACTTAATATTGAGATTCTGCTCTGACAAAAATAATACATGGCTTAACATAGCTATTCTGGGAAGACTTGTGTAAGCAAAAAAAAGTCTTGCAATATGGGCTGGAAACTGAAGATCACCAGCACATGTCTAATTTCAGGAGGAAGAATACCAGGTAAAAAGGTAACGGTAAAGGCACCCCTGACCATAATGTCCAGTCGTGACCAAATCTGGGGTTGCGGTGCTCATCTCACTTTATTGGCTGAGGGAGCTGGCGTACAGCTTCCGGGTCATGTGGCCGGCTTGACTAAGCCACTTCTGGCGAACCAAAGCAGCACACGGAAATGCTGTTTACCTTCCCCCCAGAGCGGTACCTATTTATCTACTTGCACTTTGACGTGCTTTTGAACTGCTAGGTTGGCAGAAGCAGGGACCAAGCAACGGGCGCTCACCCCGTTGCGGGGATTCGAACCGCCGACCTTCTGATTGGCAAGTCCTAGGCTCTGTGGTTTAACCCACAGTGCCACCCGCGTCCCTGAATACCAGGTACTACTTTGTTAAATACCCTACTCCATAAAACTGCAGATCAGACCTCAGCAATGTGTAGTACAAGCAGGAGGGCCCCTTCAGATGACCTGAGCAATATTTCTGCATGAAGTTCTCCAGGTGTTGGCCAGCAAGACCAATGGTTGGAGATAGATTGATTATTTATTTATTTATTACATTTCTAGACTGCCCTTCATCCGAGGATCACAGGGACAAAATACAAGTATACACCACACAAAAATGCATAACATAGTAACAAATAAAAACAATACACTCCCACATAGTTTAAAAGGCCACAGATTGTTTAATTAGCTAGGAAGAAGGCCTGGAAGAAGAGGAATGGTTTTGCCTGGCACATAAAGATATCAAACAAGGGTGCCAGGCCAACCTTCCAGGGGAGGGAATTCCACAAGCAGGGAGCCACTGCAGAAAAGGCCCATTCTCAAGTTGCCACCCTCTGGATGTCTCATGGGGGAGGCACAGAAAGAAGAGCCTCAAGTGATGATCTGAGGGTCTGGATTGGTTCATATTGGGCAAGATGGTCCTTGAGGTATTGCGGTCCTGAGACATTTAAAGCTTAATAGGTCAAAACCAGCACTTTGAATTAGCCTCAGAAACGTAATTGGCAGCCAGTGCAGTTGGGCCAGGGTTGGTTGCAGAATTCTGCATCAGCTGAAGTTTGTGAACCGTCTTCAGAGCCAGCACCATGTAGAAAGCGTTGCAGTAATCTAACCTAGAGGTTACCAGAGCATAGATGACAGCCGTTGGGCTTTCTCTGTCCGGATAGAGGCGCAGCTGGTCCACCAGCCAAAGCTGATGGAAGGCAATCCGCGCCACTGAGACCACCTGAGCCTCAGGTGACAGCAATGGCTCCAGAAGTAAACCCAAGCTGCATACCCACTCTTTCAGAAGGAGTGCTACCACAATCAGAGCAACCTCCCATCCAACCAGTCTGGGGAGCCTCCAATTATCAGGGCCCCAGTCCTAATCAGCTTTGCAAGTAGTAGTTTCAAGACTATTGTTGACTTTTAGTGTTGCAGCTCATCCCTTGGGAACTAATTACCAGCTGAAATTAGCTGTGTCATGATGTTTAGGTACCTACTGAAGAGCGCATTCCTTGAGTCTCACATACATACATACATACATACATACATATGTGTGTGTGTGTGTGTTGTAGGAATTATTTTATTGGTTTTAGAGGTTGTAGAAATGGTTTTAATTCTTTTTATAATCTGTATTTTTATTTTATCTTCATTTTATCTTGTAAAATAAATAATAATAAACATCTGGAAGGCACCACATTGTTTACTCTTGATATACTTTAATTAGAAGAAAAGGAGTTTGCATGCACATGTGAAACCACCTCTGCAAGTTGAAGCTGAAATAAAATATTGTATTTGAAGATGAGTTGCCATGTTGCCCCCCGAAAGCAAAATCCTATAATAATTGTTACAAAAGTATTGTAAAGAATCAATAAGAAGTAAGCTTTATATGTTTAATACTATAATCATTTGGCTGCCATGAGAGCTATTGTTGCACTGACAGGAAGATGAGAAAGATAATGTGCTACAAAGTATTGCAGGGGTTTAAAATAGTCTTTTAAAATATATTCATTTAAATTCCAGTCACTATCAACCCATTTTCCTATCATTGTCATACTTATTTTGAAAGTAATCCAAAGAAATATCTCATGTCTGAATCTGTAAAATGCAACTGATAACTAAAAAACTAGTTTCAGATTGCATATTGTACAGCTAATTTTAGTGACAGAAACTTTATTTAGTAACTTTTAAATAAAGGATAAATTAATGGTTAAACCTTAAAGAGAAATGCAACACCTTCTTAAAAATAGTTTCTGTGTGTTCTTATAAATCAGGAGGAGGCTTTTGGTGAGGGCAAGTACTTTATCAAGGGTCATAATGAGGAGCAGAGCAATCCCCAAGGAGCAATCCATGCTTAATTTTCCTTTCAACAGTAGGAGTAAGATTCTGTTTTTTTCGGGCCTTTTTCTTTTTCTAACTCCTACTAATGTGGGAAGGGGAAAGATGCCCCAGGTGAGAAATGCAGGGGAGAGGTGACACACCTGGACTAGCTGGGCTGACAAAGCCATAGTAACATCTCTGGCCACCAGTGGTGCTGCATCACAGTTGAAATTAGGCCAGGACAAGGATAGCAAATGTGGTGCCCCCTGCCAGATAACTACAGTTCCCCTAACTGGACTTTTCTTCCTCCCCTTGCTCCAGCTGTGTGAGGTGTTGGTAGCAGAAAGATGAATCATTCATAATTAGGCAGCCTGACACATGTTGAAATCTCCAGTGGACACTTAAGTGACCCTTAATGTTGTTTTGTATAACACATAACAAATAGGAGAGTTAGGGATTCAAACTGTGCTTTATAACAGGCGTAGGCAAACTCGGCCCTCCAGATGTTTTGAGACTACAATTCCCATCATCCCTGGCCACTGGTCCTGTTAGCTAGGGATGATGGGAGTTGTAGTCCCAAAACATCAGGAGGGCTGAGTTTGCCTATGCCTGCTTTATAACGGCAAAATGTGACAAATTGCTTTTTGCCCGGGGGGGGGCAGCAGCTATAACTAGCCCATTGCTATATTTAAATGAATCACTATTAATAATGCCTCAAAACACACAACAGAAACTTAATGAAAGGCCTTTTGCAGAGCATGATCAGTTGCTCTGTGGGATAAGTTTCAGTTTTCAACACCTGAGCACATAGGCAAGGTGTATATGGGATGTCTATGGGCAAACATATGTGTCTAAATGGGGGTAGGGGTAGGAATGCAGGGTACGAAAGGTCTCTACTCACTACTTTACTGAAGACTGCCTTGCAAAGACGGAGTAGAAATAAATAAAATTATAAAAATGAAACATCCTTACAGAAACGTAAATTGAGTCAGGAAAATACTCAGCCATTCTTCAAAACTATCCAAGGTGAGGAACATCCATGCATTCTTCTGCTATCAGGGAAAATCCTCAGCAACAGAGCACAGTGCTAACTCCAGCCCCATGAGTAATAGAGTGGCAGCTCTAGGAAGTACATTGATTTATGTGACT
>NC_138031.1:57498812-57792853 GCF_964106645.2 Podarcis pityusensis
GACTGTGAAGGGCAAATGGCAAGAGAAGATATATTACACACAGAAAAAGAAGGTATTGCACATGTCAAAACCATATCCACAAATCTGTCTTGTCTCTACATGTATACATAGCAATATATTACAGTTTGACAACAGAGTTCTCTTGAATAACAAAGTGTACTGTAAAACATTTCAGATAGTGATATTTCCCTTGGGCTGTGGTTGTGAAGAATCCAAATGGAAGAAAAAGTTGCTCGCTTTACGAGAGAATTTGCAGTTTAAACTAGTTAACATCGTTCTTGAGTGCCCTCTGCTGTCTGAATTGGGCTATGCCTGTTTGTATCATTAACAACATTACTTATAAATAGCACTACAGTTTTATGACATGATAAAATTTTACATTTTAATACAGAAAACAAAATAATTTGCAAGAAATTTAAGAAATGGCAGCTGCTGCTGTGAAGTTGGATCTTGACATTTTGTTACTCTTGCAAAGTATTTTAAAACATTTGTTTGTGAAACTATCTGGCAGTCAGAATTGTGAAGATACATATTTCACATAATTGCTGCCAATAGATCTTTGCATGCCTTCAGTGTATTTTAATATATGTCATCCAAAGTAATGGTGCCATACTAAAACCATGTGTTTGTACTTCCCCAAAAAGCTGTTCTTTAGAGTCTGTACATAGATAAATGCAACATTTCCTTACAAACCAAATATCTCATATTATTTAAATGTTAGTACTATGCAACTTAGACTTAGTTCAAGATAGACAAAATACTACTGCAGTGTCCATTTGGTAATTAAACTGAACTATAATTGTTGATTAGAGATGTTTTAAAATGTTTCCTAGAAGATGATCATTTGAACAATTTACTTAAATTTCAGTTCTCAGTGCCAAAGTTGTTATTAGTTGTTGTTTTTCACATTCAGGTTCTTCTGCATTGTTAGCTTCTTGAAATCAAGTGCGAAATTATTAAAATTTTACCTTCCATGAGCAGTCAATTGTTATCCTGTACAAATATTAGAAGACTTGCAACAGCTTTTTACTTCTTTGGGAAGCATTCCCATGCTCAGTTATTGCTTTCCCTTGCGATTAAATAATTGTGAAGCCTTGGGCAAAATACAGACAATGACAAATAGATTTCCCCCCCATGGAATTCTTATTTTAGGTCTTTTCCTTTGCTTTTGAATTTACTCATCAAAAGACAGACAGAGCTTTTGGACTGTACATGAGGTGTTGTGCGTAAATTTACATATTGTTTTGTATCAACCAAGCATGAAGTGAGAAGAGTTAAATAGAAGAGATGCACAAAGAAGTAATTGTCATTCATTTTGTTAATTAGCATTATAATCTTAATGTTAGTTTTTGCAGATTTTACTACCCGATCAGTAGAAGACTTTGTTTTGTATGAGAGCTGTCAGATTAATCAATAAACTTTGTCAGTTGATCTGACAAGAATCAGAGTTTTAGACTTCAAGATTGTAATAATTTGAAGATGCACAAATTAAAACTGGCAATCAAAAAAGAGAAATATTTTTCATGCAATTAGGTTATTGTAAAACATATTTGCAGATCACTTACAGTTTTTCTGTTGCACTATACTATACACTATGCAAACATTATTAAAACTTATTATTCTATAGATCCTTTTTCTCTAATTGAACACCAGACTTGTATAATCTATAATATTTAAAATTGAAAATGAGATCAAATGGAAACTAGAAAACCAGTGTCTAACCGTTTGTCTGGTCAACTGCATTGTATGTTGGCTTCTGTTGAGTATTAACTTTGAAAAGTAAAGCGTTCATAAGCATCATTTATGCTTAATTCAGTTTTAATAATCAAACTATCCTTGGATGTTACAATGCAAATATGGTTGAGAGTCACTGCATGTTATTAATCAGAATCTCAAATGAGAGTAGGCGGATTACTCCTTTAGTTCTTGTATTAGGGTGGAATGGCACGAACATTCTTTGGATCTCCTGCTGACCTTTTAAGTACTTAGTGAATAAGGCTGCCTAGCTTCTCTCCTCAAAGCACTCGGGACACTGTAGTGGTGTTGGATTTTGAGAATCATGTTGTAATTAAAAATGGTTGCCTGTCAAAAAGTATTACATTGCAAAAGTTGCATTGTTAAAGCTATCCATTTAAAAAATGACTTATGATAGTTTTTATTTTACTTTTAAACAGTTATTAGGAATATTAATAAAATTTTCTTTATAATGCTGTTTTATTGCAGTATACTTTCATTTTAAATGCTTTGCATGTTCCTCTTTATTGCACACAAAAACAAGTAATTATTTTATTTTGTGCTGTTTTTCAGTGACATATCACAATAGCACTACATTTCAGAGATTAGAACCCTTAGTCATTCAGTGATTTGAAAATTAAACAAATAAGACAACTGATATTTTCTTGTTTAAGCAGGACAATGCCATACTTACCCTTTATTGTTGGTATAAACCATTATTTGGCTGAGAACGATTAGCTATTTAAAACTTGCTACATAAATTAAAGAGAAGCTAAATGGATATGTGATTGTTGCCATTAGTAGCATTTTAGATTATACAGGCAATTATTGCGTTCATTATCCCGGAACAGCCCCTTTGCAAAACTATTGTGGTTGTCTTCAACATTATGTACAAATTTTCCCTGGGAGATTAAAATTTCTAGAGGCATATACGACTTTGTCATCACAGTTGTTTGAAACAAAACAAAATATTTTGATAAGGAAAATTGTTCTATAGGCATTGAAATTTGTAATAACTATTAAGAATACTCAGAATAAAATTTAAATCTATTTACGAATGAAGTCTTTTATGTTATTTATGGTAATTTTAAGTAGGATAACAGGTTTTTAGTCATAGAAAGATGAATTCCTTCTCTTTAGAAAGACAACACAAGACATGGAGATAAACAGCTTACAAGTTTTACATTTATTTTTCCCTTTTAACATGTATTAGAGCACAGGTTTTTTTGTGTGTACATAAAAATGATAAGGTAACGCGATAGACATATGACCATGGGAGAAAAGTTACCATGCATAGCCAACCACTTTAGCCGAAAAGACAAATTTGCTGGAGCAGTTGAAAAAGTGTTTACCTCTCAAACTTTTTGCAGTTTGTTTTAAAAGTTGTTTAAGCCTATTGAATAGACCCTAAGCTAGCATCCAAATCTGTCTTCATCAATTAGGAAAGTTTTTATCCTTTTGGTTATCTACATATGTGTATCCAGTGGGCTATGTATAATGTTTGGGCCCATAAATGCCATTTCTCAAAGGAAACTTTGTATTCATTTCTGTCAGGTTTTGTCTTGGCTTTTACAGTCTTTCAGTGCTATGATGCAGCAAGAAAAGTGTGAGGTACTGGTTATGCATATTGCAAGACAGTGATTCTTTATTTTATTACAAAAAAAAGACCAACTCTAGAAGGCCAGATTAAATCATTCCTTTCACTTTTTAATGGGATTTGGATGAATAGAGTAAAATATGCACTTTGCATTCATTGATAGCATCTTTAGGTTGAGGTAATTGAGTCTTTTTTCCCTGACTGAATGAATAATGACTTCATCTGATCCTCAGCGAGGCCTGAAACTTAGACTGCCTTTGTCAATGCAAAAAGATCTGGGCTTTGAAACATGCTCTACTTCCCTGGCTTAATTTTTCTTCATTTTAATCCAGAAACCTATTTTTCTCAATAATTCAAGCATAAACTATGTAGTAGTTGAAGCAGCGGAAATTGCAAGATATTTGTCCTCGTTGTGCTGCTTTTTAAATGCAGCTGATAAATCAGCCACTGTGGTCTTCAGCTGCCTAGTTCTCAAGGGAAGGAACAGCCCACAGACAAGCAAGAATGTTGGAATTTTCCAAAAGTATTTTAAATATAATTCTTAAACAAATTGTTTTTCCTCTTGAAGTATTGTACCGTGTTTGTCTCTCTGACGGGAGCTAAAGAGTTTTCTTATCAGGAATATTTCCCTCAGAGATAATTAGCCAGCTGTCGCCATAGTGTCATCTAGAAGAGCCAATCAAAGTATTACACTGGTCTGAAGGGCTCCTTGTACCAATATGAACCTTTGATTTTGAAATGGAGGTATTTGAAATATAAATGGTAAAGGACTGTGGAGCAATTTTTAATTACTGTAGCCTTTTTTCTTTTCATTTTTATCTTTGAATTCAGTAAGGTTTAAATTCAAATGCTTTCTAAAGCAAAGATTTAAACTAATACCGGTGTGTAGGGGGGAATTTTACCTTCATTTAGTGCTCATTTTCTTTTATTGAGTTCTATGGCCTTGGCCATATCTGAAAACAACATCAAAAAACAACTTTTTTGCCTTTTAGATTTACATCTGTCACACTTTGATGCATGCCTTTGTGATGAATAGGGGTAGCTGAAGCAAAGGCTGAGAGCTTCAGTGTGACAGTGAGTAGGGAACTATCTCCTATGATAGTTTCAGACTGCTTTCAGGGGAACAACAGCCGTAGAAGAGGAGGCCTGCCCTGTTACAAATTAAATCCAGAAACTGAGAGCCTTCCATGCTGTCTAGGTTCACCTTAGTTCTTAGGCTCTGAGTAAATATTTGTTTAAGAGATTTCTTACCTGTACTTCACCATAAGGTCCCAGGGCTGGTTGCTTGCAACCATATAATTATACAACATAACAATCTAATAAAACAGTTTTAAAACAACAATGTAACAATGCCCAAAATATATGGGTAGAAACTGCTTTATCAGAAGGCTAAAACCATAGTTGTGTAATTGTGAAAATTAAAAAATGCAGCTAAAACACAGAATTCAATTTCCTATGATTTTTTTCATTGTTCATTTAAAAAATATTAAAATACTAATAGGAATAAACATAGGGTTGCCATACGTCCAGAATTTCCCAGACATACCCTGAATACTGTAGTTGGAAGCAGTGTCCTGGCAAAATGTCTGAGAAAAATCAGGATGTATGGCAACCCATGTTGGCAGTGTTGTTTTGCCGATTACCCTTAAAAATAGTTTTAAAATGTCATTATTTTGTGTTAGCCAAAATGTTTGAAAGTGTACAAGCAAAGTTTGAAATCTCAGAAGAATTAGCGTTGAGGGAGATGGAATAAGATATCCAGTATTCAGGAACAATGCTTCAGTGCTCTGCATTTTTCTCTGTCTCCCCCCTCCTAGTACCAATAGAACCAGAATAGCAAAATCTATGTATTAAATTATGTAAGGAGCACCTCATGCAAACATGCATAATTAGAATAAATAAAGGCAATTTGGTCTTTCTGATTACAAAATTTGAATTAGTTGCCACAAAATGTTATCTTCCTAATATCATGCAGTACATACAGCACTAGCTAAAAGCAGTTGGTTTTCTTCATGAGTTGCAAATTGAAAGACTTGTCACACGGTTGGCACTTTTTCATGGTTTACAGAAGTCTTCCCTGACCTGGTACTTTCCAGATTCTTCAGCCACCGCCCTCCATGCGGGTTGATGGCCAAACCAGCTCCAGATGTCATGTGTTCTTTTCCTAGTATACTTCCATAAAAATGAACATCTGCAGGGAAGGTGCCTCAGGTTTCCTCAGGATCTGGGATCCTAACTGTCCAAGTTCTAGTTGTAGGTGGAACCTCCATGTATACAATGATGCACAAATGGCCCATCCTTACAGATATTTGTGCTGTGAACACAGACGTTAGGAGAAGTGCATGTGATGTTGCAGACAGGGGCCATCCAGCATGGTCCCAATCCTTGCACCTTCAATGACATATTCAGGAGCAAACAATGCCCAAAGAGGGCTATGGTTACACAGGATTTACTGTGGGGAGTGTAACATCTATGCCACTCTTGGGAAAACATTTCTGAAGTACCCTCAGAAGTGATAGGGTATAGGCTTCGAAGCTTGAAAATAGTATTGACTGAGTAATTGTTCTGAAACCGACTTTTCTCACCTTCACAGTCACTCACATCGAGATTGGCTCAGAAATCTCAGATTTCAAAAGGAGTGGCTGTTTTTTCTATTTTTTTATACTGTATATAAGTATAACATTGTAGAAGTATTTGTACAGCCTAATAATTTCTGAATTTATGTTGATTCCTTTAGGTTGGCCTGCTGGATCTTGAACTGAATCAACTGACCAAAGCACTGTTCTTGGCTTTAGTTGCACTTTCCATTGTTATGGTAACCTTGCAAGGATTTGTGGGACCATGGTATCGCAACCTTTTTCGATTTCTTCTTCTTTTTTCCTACATAATCCCTATCAGGTACGTATAAGAACAAGAGAGAAACACAGATGTCTAATTTCACTAATTGTAGCTTTAAAAAAACAAAAAAACCTGTACCCTCAGTTCTCATTGTGTAGGAAATTGATCTTATCAGGAAGCTGTAGTAGAAGGTACCAGCAAATCTGCAGATACTGAAGAGATCACTGTACCAAAAAACCATTCTGTTGTACTTGTTTGTATAATGTTAAATCTAGCTGAAATATTCCATGTAATAATCACATTACTTGCATTAATGCTTTTTAAAGGGTGTAATATTTGTGTATCAGAAAATACATTGTATATTTTAAAGGCTTGCTTGATTTTATTCAGGCATTCATAGTTTATCCCATTCTTCTAGTTAAAGCATTGTGCATGAAAACATTTTTTACCCTGCTATTTAGATATCTTTAGTGTTAGGTTATTGGCCCCCTCTATATTTTAAAGTTAAATATGTTGTGGGTTATGCTGGAGATCACAAGTAAATAAGATGTCTTCTGAATAGTTCAATTTATTAACTATTTAGTTATGCAAAACAAAGGAATGAACAGACATTACTGTGATCTTGTAATTTGCAAAACCAGCTTTCATTTAAAACATTTTACCTTGGTGGAATATTTCTCCGTAGAAAAAATCACTCTGGACTACTCAAAGGTAACTTTTGCTACTGGTTGATATTATTCCTTTTAGCTCTAATTGTAGACCTGGTGTGACAGGAGTGACCAGCACATTAAAAAAAATCAACACAGATTCTTGCTGTATATAACAAAGTTGCAGATAGCCAAACTGGACAGTGATCTAAGTGATGAGTCATTTTCCTCTGTCCACAGGAGTTGCAGAAACCTAGAATAAAACAGGTTTAAGACATGCATGGACCACGATCTGATTAGAATTCTTCTACCTCTGTAGCTGTTTGACAAAAGTGTTAGCAGACCCCTTGGCTTCATTGGGTCAATTCTTTAGCCAAGGTATTCCTCGCTGACGCCAACCCCATTTTCTTAGTCTTACACTATCTGATGAAAAAATTGGTCCAAGAGCTAAATGTACCCTGAAGGGCACAAATAACTGAATGCATATAAAAGTAATCTAAAGGGGGTCTAATTTGGGTGAATGAGCATATTGGATTATTACCCAGTACCTCTTTTCTGTGCCATGGTTTAGCACTGGAATTTATAAAGAAAATGCCTTTGAAATAGTGTGTCTTTCAGCGTGTATCTTTCCCTTAAACTGCTTAATAACTAGGCTTCACACAAGTGGGATTAAAAATCAGGAGCAACAAAGTAGTAGTTGTGATTTACACAAAGCTTTAACTTCCACCAGATCTCATTTTAGAAGTTCATTACTTTTAAAGTTCCAAGACTTTTTCTGGTGTGACCGGTGAAGATGGGAGGAGCAGCAGTGCTGCAAACTGGATGACTAAAGGCAGTAGCTACTCTTCAGACGTGTAACTTTGGATCTAGTTGTTCCTACTCAGAATATACCCACTGAAATTAATGGCCATAGGTCTATTAATTTCATTGGGTCTACTCTGAGTAGATCTTAGTAGGAAACTGCTGATTCACAGGAACAAGCATGGCTTGGTTAGGTTTTAGGGCTTTTTTTTTTTTTTTAAAGAAACCCAAACATATGTTTTCTTCAATAACTATTGTTCTGGAATAGGAATTTCATTTGTAAAAATAATTCACACTGGACCTATTTCGGGAAAGTAAGGCATGATATGAAATAAGGTCTGGTACCATAATGATGGCTAGAGCTTTATTTTTGTCTTAGTAAAACTTGTCTTAGTAAATTGGCTTGCTACTTTTTGCTACCTTTGGTTAATCATTACAAATAAATCTGTATATTTGTGCCTGTAATTTTGTGTGTCTAGAGATGTAGGAAGCTCTATGCTAATCATTTTAATACATCAATTCTTGGTCTGACTTCCTGTCCCTTAAAAAAAAAGTTTTATAAGCGTTAGGAGTATCCAGATAAAGAAAACAAGTTTGTGTTTGTTAAACTATCAAGTGTCTCTCTAAAGTTAAATCACATATTCTGTTATCACAAATTCAGAAATGGAGGTCATATACACGAGCAGTATTTGAAATTCTTGATTTGGCACTTCAGGGATATAGAAGAACCACAATTCACAGATCAAGAGCAGACTGCCAGACCATGGGTATCCTCCCTGCTCTACCTGAGTCTGGCATTATGCATTTGAAATGATGGGTTTTCAGTGACAATTTTCATTTTAACTCAGCTGACAATGCTCTGACCACACTTTTCAGACTGTAATTATGATGCACAGTTTCCTTTAGATTACATCTTACTAGGTAACATAGTATTGGCATTACTTTTGAGTTGCCAGTTTCTGCATCATGAAAATGTTTGCCACAAGGCTTTGTCTCTATTAGAATCTAGAAAATGCTGCTTTGGGGAGGTATTTAAGTCTTCCCAAAGATTTAATAGTTATTGCAATGCTGTTGTGATGCTTAACCACATGGTCATAATAATCACGTGAAGTTGGCAATTGCAGGTATGGAATCAAGCATCTATGAGTGTTTCATGCACCATACATCAAGTTTTGGGCATCAGTAAGCAGAATGAAATAAAGCAAACAAAGTTGGAAAGAAATAGTTTTATTTGCTTCCCTTTTAGTTCTTTTGCTACTACAGGTCAAATATTTCTATCACAGCTCCCCTAAGGAATTTTATTTGGGCTAAAGGCAGCTGGAAGTTATTGTGCATGACACTACAAAACTATTCTAAGTAAATCATCGGGTGAAAGGATACTATTAGCCCATCAGGAGATCAGCATTCTGCAAAGCTGGCAAGGTAGTGACTAACAGAATAACAGAACATTATCTTAGGGCCTTTCCAGAGGACTTTTTTAGCACAGTAATTGCACAGTTAGTTGTTGCGCGGAATCCTGACACTCTTTCTCAATGTTGCGCTTTTACAGTTATATTTGCCCAGTGCTCAGAGTGTGATATTTTGTGGCTGGGGAAATGCTGCTTCCCCTATGCAGGTAACATGTTCTCTTCAATTGTATGGGCTCTATAGAACGCCATTGCATAAATAGAGACAAGTGGCGGGGGATTTCAAAGCAAATGGTTAGAGTACACACAATTCTGCAGCTTGTTTCTGATATCAGAAAACTTGCTTCCTGCTACATCTAAGCAGTGCCAATACAGAACCAAGAATTCCAAACCTGCTCATATATATTGTGCCTAATTGACCCAATTTCAATTATTAGCTGTTGCCAGAACTATCATTAGGGACAAATTACATAACACTTCCACCCACTCCCTGATCTATATTTTTAAGGGATCTGTTTTATATTTATGTTGGTTCTTTAGAGTGAGGTGCTCCCCTGTTCTTTTAAGGAAAATGCCATCAAGATTGCCCACTCAGGAATGGGTTGCCATTTAGTGAACCCTTATTTATGTTGGTCTTTAAAAGCTGTGTACTCAGAGTTTCCAGTGTGTAAACACACATTCATTCTGTTTTTTGTTTGTTTGTTTTTAAAGCAAGCAGTGAACATTAACACAGCTTGATGCCATGATAATGCTAGCACCAAGAGGAAAAAATGTTTTTATAGACCACGAAGGGTCCCTAATGGGCACGAGTGTTGGATATCTATAAAAGCTTCTCTCATTTTATCTAAGGCTTACTGTAGGGAAGATTGGTGGGAGATGAAAATATGCATTCAGTTTTAGCTATATCCCAAAGGGTGCATGGGCCTTATATAGTGGTGGTTATATAGTTGCCCTTTTTCTGTACAGTATATGCATCTGGCATGTTAGCTTCCAATCATTCTCATCTTTTCAGCAATGAACATTCATTGCTATTCTGCTACTACTTGTCATTCATGTCAGTAGGCAGAACTTGACAGGAAGTGCTTTGGGTTTTTAATGCCTTCCCTCAGTCACTCTTCCTACCCTTTTCATCCCTGGGGAGAGCATTCCACAAGTGGGGAGCCACCACAGAAAAGGCCCGTTCACATGTTGCCTCCCTCCAGAACTCTTGTGGAGCTGGCACACGAACAAGGGCCTCAAATGATGATTGCAGGGTCTGAGTCAGTCCATATGGGAAGAGCCTGTCCTTGAGGTATTGTGGTCCTGAGCTATTTAAGGCTTTATAAGTCTAAGCCAACACTGTGAATTGGGCCCAGAAATTAACTGGCAGCCAGTGCAGTCAGGCCAGAATTGGTGTTATTTGCTCAAACCATCTTATCCTAGTGAGGAACTGGGTGCTGAATTCTGTTTAATGTCTTAATTTGTATATTAAGGTACTTTTATAGCTCTGTTTAGAGTAGGTAGTGTCTTGATAACATAAATGTTTTAAGTTTTTTGTATCAATCCAGTATATTTTCTTTTAATTGTTGAATGATTCTGTGTACATTGCGGCAGCCTTTGGCTATGTGCAATAAAACTGACTGACTGACTGACTGACTGGGTGCTGAATTCTGCACTAACTGAAGTTTCTGAACTGTCTTCAGAGACAGCCCCACCTATAACAAGTTGGAGTAATCTAATCTAGAAGTTACCAGAGGATAGACAACAGTAATTATGCTATACCTGTCCATTTTAATATATATGTTCTGCTTCTATTTAATTTAATAAACACTAGGTTCAAAGGAGAGCATTGCTTTAAGAAGATACTTGTTAATAACTTACATTTGCTACAGTATCGTGCAAGGAAAAGGCTATTTAATATGATGCCATCAGCGTGCATAGTGTTTTGCAAATCTAAAGCACCAATGTAAAATTCAGTGCAAAGGAAAGAACAGCACGAGGTGTGAATACAAATGCAAGAGTTAGAAGGGAAGAATATATGGTTTCCAATTATACAAACTAAGGTATAGTTATAGTAGATAAGGGTTTGTGACAAAAGCGTCATAGAAAACAGAGGTTTTTAGACAGTATTTGAAGGAAGTAAGGTGGTTGCATGCAAGTGTTTTAAGACACAATACCAGGCAAGAAAAGGTAGAGTTGTTTCAGGGAGCAGGAAACCTTCAGCAGGCTGAGGTTTGTGGGACTGGATGAATGAAACCACAAGAAGGGACATGAGAGGATATAAGAGGGAGTGGTAAGGGCCACAAGGCAGTGGAAGACACTGAAGGGTAAGGAGTTTGTGGTGGATCCACATGTGCACACAAAGCCAACATAGGTTTTTAAGGAGGGATGTTGTGTGGGCAGAGTGACAAGAGGCTAATTGTTTTGATGAAGTGCGCACTTGCAGCATTGTGATTGTGTGTGCAAACATGCTAAAAACTGAAAATGTGTTTATTGTGATCTCTCTCGCTCGCTCTCTATATATATAAATGCTCAGGATTTTCATCTGCCACAATGCCTTTATGAACCAGGACCTTACTACATCTTAACAAGAAAATATATCAGTGCAGTGGTCTAAGATTGAAATGTCAAGCACAAACACTAAATTGAATAATCTACTGATAAAAGGAAAGATTAGATGTGCCTAAATCCTGATTTCTGTGAGAGTCAGGAAGAAAATTTTCCTGGGTTGCATCCACAGTTAATTGAGTGATTAAAGCATAACTAGCGCTTCAAACTATTTTTAATACAATTTGAACACGCTTGCCTCTTAATATAAAGCTCCAGCTCATAGGACCATCAATTCCTTATTTAGATAAACTCAGCTATTGGTTTAACGTTTTGTTTACTGTCGTAAAGAGTGAAGTTGTTAAACACAAGAGGGACATATGTGTATTTTTCAGTTTACGTGTGAACCTAGATATGGGCAAAGCAGCCTATGGATGGATGATTATGAAAGATGACAATATACCTGGAACAGTTGTCCGAACAAGCACCATACCTGAAGAACTAGGTCGTCTGGTGTATCTACTGACTGATAAAACAGGTACAACTTTTAACTGTATTCTATGAATGAATGTTATTTATAGAATTAGTGCTGTTGATATATTTCCTGATTTGGGTGCCCCAGTCTAAACGTTGTAAGATCGGTTACCGTGATAGAACACCTGTTACTTTAAGTTAAGCTAATGTTTTAACTATGTGTTTATGACCAAAGTCCAATAAAAGAGAAAAACATCCCTTGCCTCTCTGTGGATACAGAAGGGCAATATGTAGAAAAAAGAGATACCATTTTTATACTAGAAATGCTCACAATAATTATTTGTTTGCCCTATGAGATAGATTTACTGTTCCATTTTACAGGGGATGACTGAAAATGAAAATGACTTGCCCAGAATTTCAAACAAAATCTCCCATGTTGTTGGTCATTTCTGTTTTGTATTTAAACTGATATGAATAAAGGGGGGGGGACACTCATCCCTTGGTGTGGCCATGGTTTAAGTCCTTTGCAAATATGTACTTCTGCATTTCCACAGTAGTTTAAAAGATACTTGGCTTGTGCAATAATGTGTACTGTTTCACCATTAAAATGTGGATGTTCAACTTAAAACAAATTATTGTGATTTTTTTAAAAAAGACCACCCAGGTTAATGATATTTTGATGGGGTTGTCCCACTTAACCCCATCCCAAAAGTGGGGTTCCCTGTATCGAAAATGAGAAGAGAATAATGAAAATAGCTTGCAAAACACAGTGGCTCTAGCTTCTCTTGAAATGATTAAGTATTATTTGTAGAGTCTAAGGAGCATTACATTACTAACATAATTGCAAGGTAGTCCTTTGTATGATTGTAAATTGGGTTTGTGCTTCATCAATAAGCTTTTTGACAAGAAGCGTCCATCACAGTGGCTCTCTCATTTGCCACAGCAGAATAGAAAATGAAGTATCCCAATAATTGCATTATAGTTTCCTTATTGTGGGACAAGAAAGCAATGTGGTATAATTAGGTTTGATTGGAGTGCATGTTTCCGGTAAGATCTGAAATTAATGATGTTGCTATAGTGACACATCTGCGGCCACCAGTGCGTGAAACATAAAGTAATTCATTCGACAAGAGAAGACATCTGTTAACTGCAAGGATGCAGAGCATATTGACACTGACCAGAAATACTAGACGTTATGTGATAAATGAACAAATGATGCTGAAACAGGAGGACAGATAATTTGTACTTAATCTGCTGGGAGAACTTTAATCTTCTCACTGGTTGCATTTGACACTACCATTGTTTAAAGAACAATGCTGCAGAGAACTCATAAATTTTAAAACTTAACTCAGGGTGCAGCCTATTAAAGCAATACATTAATTCCTTTGTTAGGGAGTTTTTATCTTCATGTAGAACAAAGCCATTACTAAAAACACCCACTAAAACAACAGGTTCTTTAGGACTCACATTTTAATTATAGCATCCATTACCCAAAATGCCAGGCTGTTTGGACTTGAATCACATATATGTTTGACAGAAAGGCGTCATCCATTACTTGGGGTGGGGGACTCTTTGCAGTGTGTTTTCCAAGGGCAGCTGAGCATGACATTTTAGTCTCTCGAGGGCACAAGAAGTTCCTAACAACAAAAAGAAAGAAAAAGATATTTGGCAATATGTATTGAATGTTTTTGACATCTAGAGTCTGATACTGCAACTTCCCTGCCCTTCCTGACAGCAACCACAGTATTCAATTATAACAAACACAAACCATCTTCCAAGCACAGTTATTTACTAATGCATACGCTCGCATTTGAGTGCTGTAATTAACATTTTAGCGGCTGTGTGGACCAAATGAGATACTTAGCACATGTAATAGTTGAACAGATGCAGAGAGTAATGGAATTCATAATCTTCTGGGGAAGCCCTGTATTAGGGACTAATGTGTTAACAGTGGAGGTTTGTGTTTAAAATTAATCTGGAGTTAACATATGTTAAGCTTTGCATGAAGAAAACCAGGGGTACCACTTTATGAGATTAATGCAGACCACAGGCTTATTATCCTGGGCATCCACAATAAGAGCAAGAATCCATTGGAAATGCTCATGTCACTTCCACTTCTACATGTTTTGGGAATGCTTTATAATATCCAGTCGTCCCATAACTATTAGAAACTGGAGAGCCTCCATATGTACATATATTCTCTCTGAGAGAATTTGTTCCTTATGAATCCTCCTATGTAACTCACTATTCTTTCATCACAGGAGTGATGAATGGAGACAGCTAGAACAGGAATACTCTTCCTATGAGAAAAGCACTTCTCAGTAATATCTAGATAAGTCTCTCTTTTGAGTGAAAGGCATAGCAATGTTCTTACAGATATGTTCTTAACAATATAGTTATGCCAGACTGTCATGTACCCTCTCACACCTACTTCGGGGAAGGAAAGGGTGATAATGAGCAGAGTGAACACACATCTGTGTTTTTTGTATATATGATGCCATAGTGGCACTAATTCAGATGTAAAAAATTGAGTAGGAGGACATATACACACATGATGTTTTGCTTTTTGCAGTCACAGGTTTGCTACAATGAAAGCAGTTGACTAGAAAAGACTTAAGGATAGAACGGATGTCAACTCCATCACTAGATGTCAGGGACTGTCTGGACACTGAGGAGTGGTGGCTGGATACTAATGACTGGGCACCAGGAGAAGGGGGGTTGGAGACTGACTTGGAAGAAGGGATCACTTGCAGATAGCTGAGATTCAGCTTTTGCAAGAGCTGTAAATGAGCAAGATCTATGACATACGAAAAGTAGAAGGACACAAGAGGCTTGGCATACAGTTGAATACAGGAAAGCTGATAAGTGGATTTCATTGCAACATGTTGTGCACCATCACAGTTAGGTTTAGAGGATTCTGCAGTGCCACCAAGCCAACCCCAAGGCCAAATATATATTCTTCAGGTTCTCAAGAACCCTCATAGTCTGAAAAGTAGGGAAAAAACCCTTCTTATTTAGATAGACAGTGATTTGTGCCTTCCTGTGAGGTACCCATACTAGATCCAAAAAAATAACAAACACAGATTGTAGGCAGGGAAATGGGGATGAGAAAGGCAATGAAAGGATAATGGCTAAAGCTAGAGAAGCGAGCTCCAGCAGCAGTTGATGGTATTAGAGCATCTTGAAGACGCAGAGCAGCTTTCTGGATATGTCCCAAAAAGCTGATCTGTCTGAGGATATGAGTGAAGGGGCTTATCAGTGACCTGAATTTGTGACGGGGTTTTCACTGGTGTCCAGGAATGAGCAAGGTAATATTAAATAAAATACAGAAGTTATGAGTAGTTGTCAGGGTTCACATCAATTAAATTTCCTACAACAGAGTTGTAGCAGATTCAAACAGACATCTTAACCAATCATATTGTGTACCCCTGAGCTTGTATTTCCCAGGAAATAACATAAGAGGGTGCTAACTTTTAATTAGAGTGCAGTATGCTTACTGAAGGAAAGCTATCACTTGCAAGGAATAATTAATGGCTGGATTAGTGGCATTTTCTGCATTAGATGTGGCACTGGGTTTGTGTGGTTAATTAGCTTTGCATGTACGTATCTCATTATGCATATTGTTAGTAACTTTGGGGGCATTGTTGTCAGCACAATGTTCCCCACCTTTGATTTAGATAATTAGTAAAAGTTCTTTATACTTATACCACCTACCATCTTGGTCTCCTGAAAGAACTACCTTGTTCCTATGGACTGGATAAGGAGCTACATCATTGCTGTTGCTGTAGGGCTGTCAAACATTAAGACCCAAGGGGCTTTTAAAGAGGCTCTGAGTCTCTGCAATGCTTGATCCAAACTGCTGGGCAATACTCAGATTTGGGGACCTGCTGCTCCTGCTTCTTTGCTTTTTTTAGGGCAAGCAATGGCATCTTGAAAGAAGTTTTAGATGGTAGGGAAGTGGAAACTGGAATTTTTAGAAGCAATTAATGAAAGAGTTGTGAAGTAAGTGTGGCTGGTGTTGTCTGTGGGCTATTTTTATAAGTTAGCCACTGATCTGTTACTGGCTCACCATTAAAATTGGGAAGTTTGTGTGTGACCCCTGTGCAGGGTTGAGGTTGAGAGATTTTGGTTCTCCAACCTTTTTGAGTTTGATGCCTGAGTGCTAGATGTTCTTGAAAATATCACACCAATTAAGCAACTGTTTACACAATATGAAAGGTTATGTTCTCTTGCAACTCCTAGCAAAGTTGCTTATAATTACCTAAGCAGTATTTGCTTGTTTCATTGTGGCTTTATTAGAATTTTGGTATTAGGCCAAACTAGCATCTAGTAATATTTAATCAGAGATCTCTGCATCTGCTTTAAGAAAACTTCCCTGGTATTCTGTTGTGAACTGCATCTGTTGTCACCCATGGAATGATGCCTGCAGGATTTTATCTTTAGAAATTAATTTCTTATTTGCCTGCTTTCTTCTGTGTTTAATGATACACTCATAGACAAAACTCGTTGCTTCATTAAAGAGCATTTAAAAAATCGCTATAACAATCCCACACAAACTTTTTGTTTAAGATACTTTCCTTATGTGTTAAATGAGTGTCTCTTGATCATTTGATGGCTGCTGTGCCTGCTTCCTGTCTTTGAAACCTCTGTTCAAACTAGCAAACCTCACCAATTAAAGGTTCTGCAATTTACCATTTACGATAAGCTATATGAGATTAACATTTTAGTATAACTGCTGTAAACCTAGGGTTCTATCCAATGTGTGCAAGAGAAACAGACTTATGCTTGTGCAATGGGACTTAATCTTCCTTACTCCCCCATTGCAGCATTACTTGCACTCTCAATCTCTGCTTCAGGGGATAGAGAAACCCCCCATAGTAGATTCTGGCAATGCACAGGGGGCTGCAGGGAGGAGAGGAGGAAACGAAGCCTTGTGCGAGGAGTAGTTTGCTTGTGCACCATTGGATTCTGTCCCTACTTTCAAGGGTATAAATGAAAATTAAATTGTAATTCTTTGTTCTGCTTCATGGTCTCCGTGCAGGCACACATGTGTTATCTTCCTATATAGATTGGGAATCAGGATCCTGCAAGCTAGTACTTGCAAACTGTCAGCTCTAGTGGGGTAACCCACCCGCATTGAGCATAGTTTTAACTATGGAAAGGCAGCATACAAATAAAATGATTATGCTTCAAGCAACAGAATTTTGAACCAGTGCTGACTGCCCTCAATAGTTTGGTTATCCTACCTACAGTTGCACCCTCCACCATATATAGGCCTGTACAAAGAAGAAAACTATGTTGCTTATACGTAACCAGTTACATCTGTGCAGTTACACAGTTCCATCCTCCGTCCCAGCTTCAGACATTCCATTTAGTTGCTTCTACATCAAACTAGAGAAAAAACAGAAATGAACAGCACTTGCTTTGCTTTTTGAATCATACATATTGAGGAGGACATTTCCCCACTCAAAGGCTTTGGATCACTGTTAGCATTTGCTTTTCGTGCACCGTATTGCAGTCATGAGCCATGACTACTGATTCAATAAATCTACTTTGATTTTAAAGATTAAAAAATGATGCAAAAATTGGCACCTTCTGAACTTCACCTCATCTCTAATATTAAGTAAACCTGCTAATAATTTACTATGCTTGCTTCATGGCACGACTGGAGCACTAGTTTTAAACTTGTAAAGTTTTCTACGTCCTGGGTATTGCATACCTCTTAAAATACCTCTTTGTTTACCTATATATATTAAATCAGGGGAGGAAAGCTTGCTTTGTCTATTTCCAGGTTTTACAGTGATGAAATGAACTCCATGAGCGTATCTTCTAGTGTTAAATTCTGCTGGCACATTAGGATGGTTTGTAAACACACTGCATATGCTTATAGTCATTAATTTCAGTGAGACTAAGTGCACATAATTGGATGCAGCATCACGGCACATAGTGATTGATGCTTCACTGAAGGAAACTGCAGAAATTCCATTGATTATTATGGTTCTGGACTGAACTCTAAATATGCACTTTAATTTATTATAAATACATCCGTGTGTGAAATGGAATAAAGTTACTTCTCCAAAGACACGTTACAAACTGATTTGGTGTGATAATTGTATGATCAAGAGTAAGTCATGAATATTGTACAAATCAGGGGAAGGGGGAAGTTGAATCTGTGCCATGTGCAGTTGGAAAGAAAGATCTAAATCAGACAACCATGAACATACCTCAAGAGCACAAATAGAGGTGTCCCCTTTTGGGTGCAAAAGCTGCATGTTAACTGTCTAAACAATATCCAATCTCAGAACAGTAATTATAGTGTTTCCAATGCTTTAGCATTCTTCTTTCCTATGACGCTGTGTTTAGCTGACATACTGAGAGAGAGCATGAGATCAAAGCTTAGACGTAAATTTACAGAAAAGAATATTTTCTGTTTTCCAAAGGGGTATTGAGCTGTATGTTATGTTAGTCACCGTTTCCCATACTTGTATTAAAATAATTTTCCTGAAATGGCCCTTATTATTCCATATCTTTATGGAAGCATTATGATAGAATGCTTAAAAACAGAAGAGAGGGAAGAGGTTAATTAATAATACATCCTGGGGAATTGTTAAATGACAAAAGTAACTTCAGTTTCGCCATGGCTCAAAGAGTGGGATCATTCACCCTGTACTGAGGCTTAAATAACATGGTATGCAAACTTCCTTGACTGAATTAGCACATGAACCTGTCCAGTGATGACTTCTGGCCTCTGCTTCATCATCGCACCCTGCATCACCCAACCTTCAATTAAAGCTTTCTTGGAATCAAGCATGTCACCGTTGACAGCGGTGAACATAATGTCACTCGTTGACTGACACCCTGTAGTTTCTTGCAGATCGGAAGTGATCTCTAAAAGCATACTATTTATGTCGATTCTGAAATTCAAGGCTTAGTACCGATTACAGGCTAAATTTGTTGAAATGGGAAGTGGTGATAATTCCCAGTGACCTGTTTAAGACAACATGGTATCTGGATTTTATTTTTGCCACGTGGTATTTTCCACACATTTTCCCAAGTGGTTGTCAAAATGTTCTTTTTCTGCAGTTCTTGATTAATGTTGACATTATTGTAACTGTGAGTACTGTGCAATATGAGAAACATAAGCATGCTTAAATCTCATTGGAACACATTGAATGTATACTGGCGTGCCTTACTGTTCAAATAATTTCAGACACTCACTACTTTGGATAAAATATAAATTAAAACATTGTATACTTTTTTTCTATAGCACAGATAGTTAGTGAAACTATAGAAGTGTGAAATCTGTCACAAAGGTCCAGAAAATTATACACTCAAGTAATTTAGGATTGTCGTATTTTTTAACAGTTATATGTTGTGTTAACTAATGAAGACTGTAGCCACTCAGTTAGTGCCAGTATCTTAAAATTTTTGTATATGTTCATATTTTCACATCCAAATTGGCAGTGTTTTTCATCTGGCTCCTTTTGTATCAATAAATGTAATTTACTCTTAGATTATTTACTGATGTAATTTACTTTTAGATAATTTACGGATGCATTTTTATTTTTTTAAAGCTAGAGTTCAGCAGCTGCCCATGTTAAGATTCCTATAACACATAATGTAATCCCATTTCTAGCTTTTTGATATGTGTACAACACAAGCACTCTGCCCTCACCAGGCTGAAGGTGGGTCCTGGGTGCAGTTTCCATGTCCTTTTCCATCTATTCACATTCTTTTATTAATAAAGAAGGATGGGCTGGACAGAGATATCGAGACTGTGCCAAGAACCCCTATTCCCCACAACAGCTTGACAAGTGCTTATGCATAAAGGTGTGGAGGGGAAAAGTGGACTGTATTATGCCCTCTGGGGATAACTTAGTACTGTGAACACTTAAAATAAATGGAGCAATGTTTGTTTAAATAATAGTTCAAGTGAAAATATATATACATTCCCACTATCCAGTCTGAGTGCTTTAAAACAAAACACAAAACTATGTATTCAATAGTGTTGTCAGGTCTTACTAGAGAACCAGAGTTAATTTCTAGTCTTGATAGGGGTATCTGCTGTTCAGCTCAACTACCTTGAGAATACTGGAGCTTGACAATTATATTCTAATCCTGAGCCTAATTTCACAGCCGCCTTCATGTTCTATTTATTACTCCCAGGTAAGTGGGTATAGGATTGCAGTTTTACTGAGATACATTAAAAAAAACAGTAACATGGGAGGCTCTTTAGGATGGCAGAAAGTTCCCATAAAGAAACTGATTATTTGAGCTGGATATTTGATGTTTATATTACAGGTACACTTACCCAGAATGAGATGATATTTAAACGCCTCCATCTCGGCACTGTGTCATATGGAACAGATACAATGGATGAAATTCAGAATCATATTATCAATTCCTATTCCCAGGTATTTTGTGCTTGTCACTTTCCTTACTACAACTGTAAAACAATCTCAGAGCCAAATATAGGTTTTAGAAAAATGTCTACTATGAAAAAATCCCAATGCTCTTGATGTTCATTGTGTTAGTTTTACCAATTTGGTCAGAGCTGCAAGATCTTCCTTCATGCTTGCATTGCAAAAGAAGGGTCCTGAAACACAGCAGTAATAAGAACTGCAAAGTTCACTTCCCTCACCACAGCGTATCTCCTGTAATCTCAAACCAATCTACTCTAGTATAAGACCATCAGACTGCAGTAGCGGAGGGTGGGGTGGCAGCACTTACTGACGTCCTGCCACCAGTGTCACTGCAGATACTGGGAGTGAGAAGGCAGTGGGGAGGTTGGTGCAGTGCCAAGATACGGTATCTTATTTTGCTGAAAAGTCAGATTTTTCAAAAAGTTTTTTATTAAAAAAATGTCCCATTCTTTCATCCCAGTTTATATTTTTATAAACATCTCCAGGACTTCTGTTAAAGAATTTTTCAAGCACTCAACTAATAGTCTTCACCCAGAGTGATTATTTCATATACTTTCAGCACAGAATGCTCCAGTACTTTTAACCCCATTACACAGATGTAGGAAAACAATTGAGATGGGGGTTTGCTTGAGGCACTAAGTGAGTTCATGCCTAAGGAAAGATTTAAACTGGGAACTTCTCTGGCTCAAAGTTCTCTGTGCTATACAAACTAAGCAAGCGCCAACCATTTTAATGAAACCTACCATAGACTACTGATAAGTGGTACCATCTCCCTCCTGTGACATCTTTTTCATTTTACAAGGTTTTAACTTTCAGATAATTTAAAACATCAATGTTACTTTTTTATTGGGTTTCTGTATGTGGTCTTCTTCCCCCGTTTAAGTGCAGTGGGGCTTGCACGTTCTACAGAACAGATCCATATGAGAAGGCCAAAGTATGTTTGTTAATTTGGGATACATGTTTGTGGCATTATATTCTCTTTGTAAGAAAATGCTTCCAACCTCATGTAGGTCAAAAAATATCTAACATCCATCCACACAAGTTTAATTGAAACTGAGATTTAGCTGATAGTTGTTAGTGCATGCATACATTATGCTGCTGTTACAACCACCAGGCAGAAAGATCTGTTTTATTTACCTAATACATCCTCACTCTTTTTCTAATAATAATAATAATAATAATAATAATAATAATAATAATAATTTATTATTTGTACCCCGCCCATCTGGCTGGGTTTCCCCAGCCACTCTGGGCGGCTTCCAACAAAGATGAAAAATACACTAAAATGTCACATATTAAAAACTTCCCTGAACAGGGCTGCCTTCAGATGTCTTCTGAATGTCAGGTAGTTGTTTATCGCTTTGACATCTGATGGGAGGGCGTTCCACAGGGCGGGCGCCACTACCGAGAAGGCCCTCTGCCTGGTTCCCTGTAACTTGGCTTCTCGCAGTGAGGGAACCGCCAGAAGGCCCTCGGAGCTGGACCTCAGTGTCCGGGCAGAACGATGGGGGTGGAGACGCTCCTTCAGGTATACTGGACCGAGGCCGTTTAGGGCTTTAAAGGTCAGCACCAACACTTTGAATTGTGCTCGGAAACGTACTGGGAGCCAATGTAGGTCTTTCAAGACTGGTGTTATATGGTCTCGGCGGCCGCTCCCAGTCACCAGTCTAGCTGCCGCATTCTGGATTAGTTGTAGTTTCCGGGTCACCTTCAAAGGTAGCCCCACGTAGAGCGCATTGCAGTAGTCCAAGCGGGAGATAACCAGAGCATGCACCACTCTGGCGAGACAGTCTGCAGGCAGATAGGGTCTCAGCCTACAAACCAGATGGAGCTGGTAAACAGCTGCCCTGGATACAGATTTGACCTGTGCCTCCATGGACAGCTGTGTCCAAAATGACTCCCAGGCTGCGCACCTGGTCCTTCAGGGGCACAGTTACCCCATTCAGGACCAGGGAATCCTCCACACCTGCCCGCCTCCTGTCCCCCAAAAACAGTACTTCTGTTGTCAGGATTCAACCTCAATCTGTTAGCCGCCATCCATCCTCCAAGCGCCTCCAGACACTCACACAGGACCTTCACCACCTTCACTGGTTCTGATTTAAAAGAGAGGTAGAGCTGGGTATCATCCGCATACTCATGAACACCCAGCCCAAACCTCCTGATGATCTCTCCCAGTGGCTGCATGTAAATGTTGAAAAGCATGGGGGAGAGGACAGAACCCTGAGGCACCCCACAAGTGAGAGCCCAGGGGATGAACACTCATCCCCTACCACCACTTTCTGAACACGGCCCAGGAGGAAGGAGCGGAACCACTGTATGACAGTGCCCCCAGCTCCCAGCCCCTCAAGACGGTCCAGAAGGATGTTATGGTCGAAGCCTAAACTAACTTTGAAATGAAGGGTAGAGAACAAACTGGAGGATTTTAGCATATTTAAAATCAAAAGCTTTGCAATTAAAAAAACAACACATGATAGTTTATTTTGCTTGAGAAAGAATTATTTTATTAGTAAAATTTCTCTCCTGCCCCCCAGTTATAAATATCCTAATAAACAAATTTAATTCTGCCATATTTTATTAGTATGAAAAATGGAGAAATAGCCATCATTTGGGAAATAATGGTTTAATTGTTGTTGCTTCCAAAAGTATGTATGGCATATTCTTTTATTTAAGCAATGATTATTAAAGCAGCCAGTTATACAGTAGTTCTTGCGTGGCATTGATTTTTCCCCTTGTTTGTGTTCAGTTTTATTATTAAGATGACAATAGTCAAGTAGGTCCACTCTAATGCAACACACAAATCTATTATAACCTGATTATATTTCCCCACTGGAAGCATTTTGTGATAGAGGGCATAATCTTTAATGGAATTTGTGTGAAATTAAATTATACAAGCATCAATAAACATAACATAATTCAGAAGGAGTAAATCAGCTTAATTTATTTGTGGCTATAATGGCATCAGTGTTAGCAGAATGTAAATGCAAAGGTTTAAAGCAGTAGCTGAAAAGCAGTGCCAGATGATCAGAAAGTTAAACCCTTTATTAGACTACACTGTAATTTGATGGGCAGAATATTCACGGTTCAGTGGATCAGTACATGGAGTCAAAAAGAAATGCTTGCTTGCCAAACAGGGTTTCAGTGGTGTTACCCTATAGAGAACAAAAAGTTGGTTTGAAAATACAAGTGAGGTGAGAGGAATTGTTTAGTAATACTAGCTTAAAGTATCTCTTTCCAAGAAGTATTAACATTAGCATACATTATCTTGCCTTTTTACAGACACATTTGTGACTACTACAAGAGAAAGTTCTTCCTGTACTTCAGCACATTACTGTGGCATTGAAAAATAGTAAAATCTAGCAGTCAGTAAAATCTGTGTTCTCCATGTATATAACAGTGACCATCTGTGTTCTCAAGGTGCAGTCCATTTTGGAACTCTTCCTGTGTTAACTTTCCTGATGCATACTCTTAAAGTACATATTGAAAACAGCCTGAAGCCACAAGGTTTTATAACGTGTGGATAGCCAACTCCTGAGATACAGTGTGTCCTGGCCACCTTTGACAGCTTGGAAGGTGCAAATAAACATCTTCTGGCTTTCCCAGTACCCCTCTTGGCAACACATCAGGAAAAGTAACATGAAAAATTACCCTAAAGCAGTACATCCCTGCATAATGGAAGAGTCATGTGTAATTTTCTATTCTCCATTCCACACCTTAATAAGAAAGCATGTAACTTGAAGCTCTGTTCAATTCACAATATCCCTCAATATTTTGAGGAGCAATATTTTGCAAGTCACTTTGAAGAATTTGTCTGAAATATATTCATTTCCTACTGGAATTATAAGGCCTAGGGAAGCTTAATAAAGAGGATACCATAACAAACAGGTTTTAAAACTCAGTAAGGTACCAAGCGAAGACAATATACAGACACATAACTCAGTTAGGGGACCTCTGACCCATATACCTTATTAGGGCCTTCACAAGTCTCCAATAGGCCCATGAGATCATTTCCCACAAACCATGCCTGTTCTACACCTGATGTCATATGCAACATCAGGTGTGGGGCAGGTAAGGACATGGTGCCAAAGGAACAATCCAGAGTTTAAAGTGAGCTCCAATTGTTTGTTTGCAAGTGGGTCTCACTGAAAGCTCTGATCGGTGCTGACAGAGAGCAACACTGGGATTGGTAGCACTAGGGAGTCTACTACCAGGAAGTCCCTAGTGTAGCCAAAGAGGCACAGGGTTTGCAAGGGCCAACAGATCAGATGGCTGACACTTTCAAAGTGCTGGGCTTTGCCTGCTATGGTTTGATTTCAAACGGGCAAAGGAAAATGGGTCAGTTGATAACATGGTGACATTAGGCTATGGACAGCCCCATCCGCTTGTCAAAAGTGGCTTATAAGTGGGTAGGAAAGATAAGGATCCAGCCTATCAGCTGAATCCAGTTCTCCATCCCTGCCATAACCTGTCAGGTATTCTTGGCAAGAAACTACAGGTTCAACCCATACCTGTAATGCAGGGATGGGGAAGCCTTTCATTCCCTCAGGCTTCATTCTTTTGTGATCAACTTCCAGGGGCTGTTTTCCAGTGGCCGGTGTGTTCACAGGTGAAAGTGGGCAGAGCAATGGATGTGAGTTTTGCCTTTGTAGAGTAGACTACTTATAACAGAAGCCATAAGTTTACACACACACACACACACACACACACACACACACAGATAAATATAGATATATGGCCAGCTATCCTCATTCCACAAAGAGGCCTGGAAGGCCAAGCCTGAAGTTTCTCACCCCTGCTGCAATATATATATATATATGAGCTATATTTTTATTTGATCTGGTTATTCTGTGTATATTTTAAAGGTGCACTCCCAGGCAAGTGGAAATGGTACAAGCTCAACACCTTCCAGAAAGATGCAATCTTCTGCACCAAAAGTTCGCAAAACTGTCAGCAGTCGAATACATGAAGCAGTAAAAGCTATTGCGTTGTGTCACAATGTTACACCTGTATATGAATCCCGAGCAGGAGTGACTGGAGAAACAGAATATGCTGAGGTAGATCAGGACTTCAGTGATGAAAACAGAACTTACCAAGCTTCTAGCCCTGATGAGGTAAGGCTTCCATCATAATTTTTATATTTTCAACTAAGTTGTGATATTTATATTTGTCACTTTCTACAGAAAATGTACAGGGTGAGCTCCCGTTGTTCAACCCCAGCTCCTGCCCACCTAGCAGTTCAAAACCATGTCAAGTGCAAGTAGATAAATAGGTACCGGCGGGAAGGTGAACAGTGTTTCCATGCGCTGCTCTGGTTTCACCGGAAGCGGCTTAGTCATGCTGGCCACATGACCCAGAAGCTGTCTGCGGACAAACGCTGGCTCCCTTGGCCTATAAAGCAAGATGAGCGCGGAACCCCAGAGTCGTCCACGACTGGACCTAACACTCGGGTACCTTTGCCTTTACCTTTACAGGAAATGTAGTAAATAACAACTGGGTTCTCCTTGCTATACTGTATTTGCAATGCTTAGAATAGAGCATAACAACATTTACAACTGCAGAAGCATTGATATCATTCCAACAATTAATGGCACACAAAGTGCAGATACGTAGTTTGATATGTTTAGAATACAAGAGCCTCTGAAATACTGTGATTTTAAAGGAAAATTCATCTGCCAAATCAATGTTAGAAGGTATGGCAGTCTTTACAATATATCTTCATTTGGTTAAATCCATCTGAGGAAGGTCATGTTTGGATCCAGCCCATGGTTGGAAACAAACTCATTTATTTAGTGAGGGTGAGGGGCTAGCCTCTTTATGCAAGGACCCTGGTGAGAGGCCATTTAGGGCATAGGGACCTGCTTGTGTGCCCTGATGTAACAAGAAGGGAATAGTGACGACAACGCTGAAGACTGAATGAAAGGTAGTCACTGGATTGAGTGAGACAGTGCCAGGTTAGTCATTCACCATTATATTTTGGCTGGTTCACCACCTAGGTCAGGCACTATCCAGCATTTATTTGCTGTTTTGTATTGTTTTGCTAGCCGTTATAATTATTGTATTTTTATTGTACATTTCTTCGTATTACTGTTCTGTTTACCACTTTGGGGACCAAAAATCAGCATATACATAAACCACAATATAATTGACATATAATGATTTTTCTGAATGAGCATGGGTCTATGTAACTACAGTTAAATGAGCTGGGAACTCTGGTTATAAAATTCAGTAATGATGTTTAAATAATTAGTTCTGAATTCACAAAGAAAAACCGTTTGATTTTCCTTTTTTAAAAATGGCATGTTAGCTACATATATATTGAATTGTTTATCATCTTCTGAATTTATTAAATTTGAATTTAGGGGCAGGGGTAACAGGTAGAAAACGCTCTGTAGTGGGTACCTGAAAATGAGTGTGCTCTACTTTGAGTGCCTCCAGGTCTGAGGCCTTCTCATTGGCAGTACCAGCCCCATTGAACTTTCTGCCTAGGAGAGCATGGTAAATGCTGTCTGAGCCTTTTTTTTTAGAATAGCATTTGCTGGCCTCATGAAGTCTGAGATGGTCTGGTAGCTAGTATTTTAGTGGATTACTCTTTTATCACTGAAGTGCTGCTGTTATTTTAATTGTCTTATTATATTATATTATATTATATTATATTATATTATATTATATTATTTATTATATTATAATGTTTTCTTGGTTTTAAATTTGAAAGCCATTTTGTAGATACCTTTTGTAGGATACCTGGTATCGATGTCAAGCTTACTAGTTGGTACTTACCAGTTTAGCAAGAGACAGTTCACATGCCTTGATATGCATGATCACAACATATATCCATTATCTGCCATTTCCAATATCACATGAGCGGACTCCCCTTTCTTCTTCATTCCGCAGCCACCCCTGTGCCCCCATCTGCTCCAGAGGGTGCCCCAATCCTGTAAAACAGATTTTGTGGATATGAGAGAAAGGAGAAGAAGGGAGTCCTGTTGAGAAAGCTGAAGTCCATTTGCAAGAGGGCTGGTGCTGTTGGAGGCCACCCTTTAATTCTGGTGTAGTAGAAATTAGACAAAATGAGGGGAATAATCTTATGGTGGTATCTGGCTAGGTAAAATTCAGAATAGACCCATTGGAATTAATGGACTTAAGTTATACATGACCAGCTTTACATCTGTTCATTTTAGTGTATCTGTTCTGAATACAATCTAGTCAGGTACCATCCTCAGTGAATATCAGCTTTACTTTGTGATCATTACAATTACTTTATGTCTCTTGAAATTCTTGCAAAATTTGTTTTTTTGAAGATTTTTTTTAAAAGTGTTAGTCGTAAGCAAAAATAAAGTTGTGAAAATGTTCAGATAACCTAAAAATCTTTGTATCACAAAAAGAAAGCTAGAAGTGAAAAGACCAGAAGGTCTTTATCATAATTTTTTAAAGAGCTCTATTGATGCTATCCTTGCAAATCACTGGAGCCTAAGGAAAATAATGTAAATGGTTCATTATTTAGCTTATTGAACTTTCTTGCAGTTAGGTTGACAGATGATGCAATGTTTCCCAATCACACAACTACCATTTTAAAAGCATTTTTATTGAATATACTGCTGTGAATATTGCACCCTGGAGCTTTATTTAGGGAAATGGTTCAATTGATGTTTTCTTTTTAACCTCATTTGTTGACCTATCAAAACATATTTGGTTAATAAGCAACAGTATCATTTGACAGAATGGTTTTCTGCATTCAATGTTTTTAAACAATGCAGTGTTTTCTGATAATTTATAGCTGATTGCATTTCCATATGTGACAGCATATACTAGTATTCTTTGCAGCATGCACCATATAGTCTTAAGACAGCAGAAAATGTTCGCAGCCGACAATCAAGAAAAGATATGTAAATAGTTCAAGCATATATCATTCTTTTGCTAAAACATTAAAACTTCACAGAATATATTGAAAGCATTCCACAATAAATAAATGAATGAATAGTATGCACAATATTCATGGGCATTGAAATGTCTGATAACAATTTTTGAAGGAATTAAGGCCAATGGGAAGCTTCATTATAATGCATGTAGCTACTGTAGTTTCAGATAAGTAACTTATTCTGTATTCATAGCATGAGCTCTACTTATGCCAAGCTCATTGTTTCTTATGATAAGTGATCAATATTTCATTTTCTCTGAAAGAATGGAAAGTTTCATTTGTCTACTCCTTGTGCCCTCTACAGCATACCAAGGAAAGGGAACATATTGAGAATTCTACTGATGAAACCTAACTGCTGATGCTCTGTTATCATACATGTATGCCCAGTTAAATCATAGAAAGCTGGTGATAAACTAATGAAATGAACAGTCATAAAAGGATATGAACTTAGTAAATAGAGCAATAAGTTCAAAGGTCACAAGCCCAAATAATTCAGAGACTTACTATGAACAGGAGCCTTTGAAGACCTTTGCCCCTCTTTGGTCAGTGAAGATGAATTAGTCACAATTTTAATGATGGCTAATTCTAATGAACTAGCTACTTATTTGCTACACTTTTTCTGCACATATACCAAAACATCCAACATTTGAAATATTAAACATTATTTTAATATTTTGTGAAGACATAGTGAGGGAAGAGCAATGGAAGTAAAGTAGAATAAAAAGTAATACAAAGTTTAATAAAAATGTTCACAAAAATGATAAGATATTCATATGCAAATTAGAGTGGAAAAGCTTCATTTTACATTGTGAGGTGATTGTGAAATATTTTTCCCAGAAGGAATTTTACAGCGGCCACATTTCATATGAAATATTACTTCTTAAAATTGCTGAATTGCACAATTGTTAAAATTGCTGTTGTTACATTTCTAAATTAGAGGTGGGGCAGACTCAAGGCTTGTGGCATCTACGTGTTTGTGTGTGTGTGTATAATTTCAGAAATAGCAGATCTGTGCACAAGCTCAGCATAAGAATTAGTTTCTAATACAGAACTGAACTCACTTTTCAAATCCACTCCCTGTTTCTCCTCCAAACTTTTTTTTTTTAATCAGCAACCTTATTTGGGGACAGGAAAGGCTATTTGTTTTATATATTTGAAAGATTTATATTCTGCCTTTATTGTACATAATCTCAGGGCTGGTCACCTTGAAATAACAACAATATAAAAGCATACTATATAAAATCCATCAGTAAAACCATCTCAAAACCTGCATTGCTTAATCTGCTTCCTACGAGAATGCTAGGTGCCTTAATAGCTCAGCCCCCATCTCCACCAAAAAGCTGGAAGAAGAGATGGGGTTTCAGTCAGTGTAGATAACTGAACAGTGTTGGTACCAGTTGTGCCACAGGGAGCAGAGCATCCCACAGCTGGGGGGGAGGCACCACCAAACTAGAGCACCTTGGGCTTCACTCAGTTGTGGAATGACATGAAGGGCCTCAGTTGCCAACTCTCTTTTGAGTCACGAAAAAAGGGCAAGACACCCTTAAGAGGTGGTCTTTTTCCTTTCTTATGCAAGTTGTCTTCCTGTTCCATTTCCATTTGGAGCAAGGCCAAATGATTTGCGGTAGCACAGGAGACACTGTATTCCAGGTTGTTACGGCTCTCATCCTAATTGCACTCATGGACCCTTCCATGAGCCTGACTTCATTTTATCAAAAGAAACTTCTTCCTATAAATGAAGCAGAAGATTAGGATCCAAGCCTTTGAGTACTGTTGATAGGCTAACATATTTGACTGAACTACCAGATACTGATATTTTGGGATTCTCTAATAAATGCAAAAGCCTGGTGATTCTTCTCTATTGGCTCCTTGACCTTATCTGTTAGCACAGGTATAACTATCTAAAATGTAGCTGTGCTATAAACTGCCAACTCAACTTGCATGTGAAGCCAAGCATAAACTAAATAATAAACAGATGTGAGTCACCAAATATAGAACACTCAAGTCCTCGTTGCAAAGGGACACAAATGAGATGATAGGGTATTAACGGAAAGATGCAATTTACAGGTCAGAATGTAATAGTAACCTTTCACTGTGAAAATTGAAAATTAACCTTTGGAGTATTGGATCATTTGCAGCTAATATAGTGAGCTTGTTAGACAAACTTAAAACAGCTATTGTTGTGCATCTGAAAATGACATTTTAAAGTGTATTTATTTTGGACTCTTTATTATATTCTCATATAATAATCATTTCACCATATTTTAATTTACTGATGCTTACAATAATACACATGCAGCAGCAAATCGTTCAGACTGCCCCCCCCCACCACTATACTCAAATAAACTTTGCTCATTAATTACTAGGCACTGAGTTCTTTCTTTATTTCTTACTAGTAACATCTATTTCCTGATGCATGCCTAATGAAGGCAGGTCAGTTTAGCTAGCTCTTCTTTGGGTTCTTTATAGAACAGGACAGCTCAAATTTTCATACCAAGTGGGCCACAAAAAAACGTCAACATGGAATACTGTGCTTTCGGGGGGGGGGGAATCGAGCCTAAAATTTGATGCTCCCCAGCCCTCACATTGCCTTCCCAAAGCTGGGTAAGCAAGTCAGTGGGCTTTGAGGAGAAGGCCCACTGTCCTAGAGAAGGCCCACTGGGTCCTAGAGTCTTCCTACCTCTATCCTGAAGGTAACTAAGCTTCGGGAAGGAGGTGGGTGGACTGTAGGATCCTGGCAGAGCCCTCACACCTCCTTACCAAAACCCAGAGCCTCATTAACCTGGTTTTGTGAAGGCAGCGTGAGGGCGGCGGGTCAAATGTTGTCAAGGGCCACCAAAAAAGGCCTTGAGGGCTGCATGTGGCCTTTGGGTTGCGTGTTGAACCAGCCTGTTATAGAGCAACACTCAGTGTTTCAGATTCCTTCAATTTCCAGCATAAAAAGGTATACACACCACTGGTACCAAACTGTATGGGAAACAGTTATGAGCTTTTCATTGTTTGTAATGGATTTATGAATACCTGTAGAGTCATACCTTGCATCCCGAACGCCCTGGAACTCGGACGTTTTGACTTCTGAACACCGCAAAGCCGGAAGGGATTGTTCCATTTTGCAAACGTTCTTTTGGAATCTGAACATCCAGTGGAGCTTCCACGGCTTTTGGTTGGCTGCAGGAGCTTCCTGCAGCGAATGAGAATCCGTAATTTGGTTTTTGAACGTTTTGGAAGTAAAACAGACTTCTGGAACGGATTCTGTTCGACTTCCAAGGTACGACTGTATACTGCAATCCTTAAGGGATTTTGTTGGCCTGGTATTTCATACCTTTGCTTATATATGGTACAAAAAATATTTGGCTTTTTAAGTTTTTAGATTTCTACAATTAATCATAGACAATTGTTTGTGTGCAGTTTTATTTGCACTGGATACAATTGACAATCAAAACTTACTTCTCTTTATAGGTAGCTCTGGTACAATGGACAGAAAGTGTTGGTCTTACTTTGGTGAGCAGGGATTTAACTTCAATGCAGCTGAAAACCCCCAGTGGACAGATTCTGACATACTATATTCTGCAAATTTTCCCTTTTACATCTGAAAGCAAACGAATGGGAATCATAGTGAGAGTAAGTTTTGTCAGTCTTTTTCTTCATCTGTTTTGCAGGTCATATATTTATGAAAGCTTATTGTTTTGAAAATGTATGTAAGTTTTCAAATATAAAAGTTGGCTAACTATATGAATAATATTGATTTGTCCTCCTCAAATACTTTATGTCTTTGGTAATAACTTACCAAAGGCTATGGGTATTTGCCTGTGGTAGGAGTAGACTATGCTGTTTTCTAATATATAGTATCTTCCCCTGCAGGACGAATCTACAGGTGAAATTACGTTTTACATGAAAGGTGCAGATGTTGCAATGTCCTCCATTGTTCAGTATAATGACTGGCTAGAAGAGGAGGTAAGAAATGTTAAAAACAGTTGGTTCAATTTGAAGAGAAAAAGTAACTGTTTTACTTTGTCATAAGGAAATGTAGAACTGTGAAATTAAAGAACAGAAGCAAAATAGTAATGGCTTCCAGTCCAATAACATCTGTCTGCTTCAAAGATAGAAATAATGAACCAAAGAAATAATGGATTGGGAAATGCAATTAAGTGTATCACTAATAGGTTTTAAAGAGTTGCAGTGGTTTAGAAATTTTGTATAATGCAAAAAGAAGAAGAAAGTTAACTCTCAAATTAAACAACAGATGGATGTCTTTTTTAAGTATTCAGAATTCATTCCAGAACAAATAAACATATAAAATGAGGTTGAAAGAGCTTCTTTAGATGCACCCAACTTTTTTCTTTTATTTTCTTTTTAACTACCATACATTTTTACTGTAACATTATAAATAAATTTATTTTCACAAACTAAATACGTTGCACTGTGTTGCAGTACTAGACACCAGCAATTGTCTTAATTTGACCTTACATATAGACAATATGGTAATGTGATGATCACACAATGCATGTTCATAATGGTATTGGCAATATAAATCAATACCTGCTTGAGGCAGTTTGATTTAATCAGGGGCATGAATAAATTAAACTCCCTGAAGAGCTAATAAAGTGTCATAAAAATTACTTTTGGCGATAATGATGCACAATTAATTGTAAAATACTTGCTTAATTTATTTAGCATTATGAGGTCAAATCAATAATCATTTTGCACTAGACAGAGAGCATCAAGCATTTTAAAGAATCATTAATGTTGCTGTTTTGTATTATTTTTAATTCTTGTGTTTTAATTTAACAAAATAAACTTACTGCCAGTCATGTTTATGCTATGGTAATAGTAATTCTCCTATGACACATAGATACATTAGCCTGTAAAACTAACTTAAAAATCATTTTTAATATGTGTAGCTTGGGTGGGCAGGAATGAAACTTGTTGAAATAAAGCAATGGCTTAAAAATCATGTAGAGGCCCACATAAATGTTTGGTTGAATATTCACAATTAAGCTTCCTTATTTTCAACTTTATTTGCTATTTTTATGTAGAACTTCCAGGACACTTACTTGTTTTTACTATCAATTTATGTATTTAATATAGTACTATCCCACCTTTTATGGCAAGTCATCACATTTTTTCAATAAACATGTTTAAAACAAACCTATTAAACATGTTAAATCTTTTAAACATCAAAGTAAAACATCTATGAGGGGACAGCAGTAAAATCAATACAAGGCTTGGATAAATTTAAACGAAGTATTTGGGTGCAGCTTTAAAGGACTAAGACAGGAGGGCAAAGAATTGCTGGGAGAGGGAATTCCACCTCTGAAAAGGCCCTCACCCTGGTACATGCCAACCTGATAGACCTTAGAGTTGGGCCCTAGAAAGGGGCCTCTTAGGGCCCTGCAGATTTACATGGGTGAAAGCAATCTTTCAAATAATCTGTTACCAAATGGTTTGGGGATTTAAAGGCTAACCCCAGAGTCGGTCATGACTGGACCTAATGGTCGGGGTCCCTTTACCTTTACCTTTACCTTTACCTTCACTAGCACTTCAAATTGAAACCACCAATGAATGGGTAGCAAATGCAGATGATGAAAAATCAGTATATTATATGATCAAACCACCTAGGCCCAGCAGTCATTCTTATGACTGAATTTTGCAGTTGATGAAGCTTCTAGGTTGCCTTAAAAGGAAGCACTCACTATATAGAGTAGCCTAGACCGAATGTAACCAGTGTATGTTTTGCTGAAGCCTGGTCAGTTTTCTCCAGATAGGATTACAGTTAGCTAGTTGAAAGGTATGCCTAATCACAGAGATAACCTGCAGCTTGTAGATGCTTAGATGCCCAGATGCTTAGGAAACTGAAGTAATTTCAACCTGTTTTAGTATTTTAACTTTTATATGTTTTAAAGATAACACTGAGTCTAGAACTTTGTTCAGGCATCTGTCTGAACATGTAAAAGGTTAAACTGGCGATGGGAGCAGGGTGTACAAGCAAGCCCTGCCCCCAGGCACTTCAACTATAGAGTAATCCTGTTAAAAACTGGTTGCAAACCACATTGGTGGTCTTCTCAACCAATATACTTCTATATTATTTGGATTAAGTTTATTTGCTTGCCATCCCAGAACTGCCTCCAGCCACTTCTTTCAGGTTTCCACTGCCTCTCTTGAATAGTAGATGTAAGTGAGCATTAGAAATGTGAGAGGCTGGAAGCTTGAAGCACCACAAAGGCCAATAGCTCTGGGGTGGAAAAGCCCATCCTCCAGAACCACCTTCTGAACCCACCCTTTCAGAAAGGACTGGAGCTGGTGTAACTCTCCCTTGAATAGTTGGGAGAAACTTGCAAAATGATGTTGCACCATTTCCAGCCTTAGAGGTTTTTTCACATTGATTGTGCATTTGTCATATCAAAGCCTATTAATTTGAGTTTGGTGAATGGGCCCCTATCACTTGCAAAGACATTTCTGATTCATAATTCATGACTATGCTTTATTGTTTATTATATGCAATTTTAGTGTGGTAACATGGCAAGAGAAGGACTACGCACTCTGGTTGTTGCCAAAAAATCATTAACCGAAGAACAGTATCAGGATTTTGAGGTAAAAAACCCTCATACTATACTGATGTTTTTGTATTACTCTGGGTTTAACAACATACTTAATCCAAAATACTTCAGTGTTTCAAAATAATTTAGAATGGCTAATATAGACAAATGATGAGTGAGATCTACTCTAGCTTGTTTCATCATAGGCTCAGTCTTTGTGGGCTTTTAGGAGAAAACTCTGAGAAAGCTTGGACTTTTCTCAAGAAAGCTTGAAAAGACACTGAGCCCCATGAAGCTACCTCCCAGCCATCCATCGTCACAGCTCTTGCCCTCTTCTCAAACTTATCTCTGAGTGGAGGAGAAAATCTGGCAGCAAGGAAGGCTGTCAACAGTCAAAGCCTCATCTTTAAGTTTTCAGGCTTGTTGTCTCCTAAGCATTGAGCTATGAGATGTTGTTCCTCTAAGACAGTGGTTTTCAGCCAGTGTGCTGTGGCACCCTAGGGTGCCTTGAATGATGGTCTGGGGTGCTGTGAGAACACTGGCCTCTGTCCCTCTTTCCTTCCCTGCCTCCTCTAATGCCTTCTCGTGTCTCTGCCTCCCAAAGGCTTGCACAACTGTTGCAGCATCCCAGGCTACAAGCTTCCTAGGCGAATGGTGCCTCGGGGGCTGGTCAGGGGGTGCTTCCCAGGCCCATGTGGGGCATTGTGAGGAGGCACCTCTCTTTGGCGCAAGGGGGGCAGCTCAGAGACAAGGAGTGGCAGCTGCGGCTCCCCAGAGAACTCCCAAGGGAGGGTGTTTGAAAAAGGGTGAGTGACTGCCAGCTCTGCAGGCAAGGGGGTGACATAACTGGGCTCCTGAGCTCCACAGGGTTGCCACAAAAGAATGTAGTTGGTCAAGGGAGCCGTGGACTCAAAAAGGTTGAAAATCTCTGATTTAAGATATTAATTGAGCATAAGAATATCAGTGGTTGCTAAACGTGATGCCTATGTTATGCCTCCACTGTCTTGAAGCAGTATGCTTCTGTATATCAGTTGTTGTGAATCACAAGTGGGAGGAATGCTGTTGTGTTGAGGCTGGCCCATGTGAGAACAGAGTTCTGGACTAACCCAGCAGGAGTACTCTTACATCCTTACGGTAGTGTCCCAGTTGGCAACAAGTAAAAACCTTTTATGTATATAAAGTTGGATTTTTGTCTTGTAAATAGAATCGATACAACCAAGCAAAATTAAGTATACATGACAGAACCCTCAAGGTGGCCGCCGTTGTGGAGAGTTTAGAAAGAGAAATGGAATTACTGTGTCTCACTGGAGTTGAAGATCAGCTACAGGCTGATGTCAGGCCAACTCTGGAGATGCTTCGAAACGCTGGAATAAAGGTACTAGCTTTTGTTTTGTCAGATAGTTAACTTGTTTCTTTAAATTTGTTGTCTTTGCATGGTAGATTTATTTCCACGAATAGCAAATGATTCAGTCTGCTACTATGTGAGAGGGAGCGTTTGGATACTGGATAAGCTCCTGCAGATTAGGCCGCAGAACTAAAGAGAGAGAAAGGAGAAGCCCACCTCAGTTCTCTTATACCCATGTTGTCACTTCTCATGGAAGACTTATTTAACTATTACAGCAATAGATAACGATTCAACGAAGAATGTACACAAAAGTACACATAAATATATTCTTTACCCGCGACTGTCATAAAATGTTCCTCTGTGAAATATTCCATGAATGCAGCCACAGACACATCTGTTTGTATGACAATACTGACTTACTTCACATGACCTTCGTCCTATCAACCTAAACTACCCCTTCTTCCTACACAGAGCCTCAACCAGTAGCAGATGGGGCGAGGGCAGGAGTAGTGCTGGTCACCCAATCTCTTGGCTGGTGAATCACTGCTGCTTCTTGGGAAGGTGAGTGGGAGATAGAAGATGGCGGGGAGTTCAGCACTGTGTGAACATGCTGGCAGGAGTGTTGTATTAACTCTGCCAGTGCATTTGCACAGCCCCAACCTCCCCACAAACTTGTACCTCCCACTCTTAGTATAAAGCAGCAACTCTGCTGCTAAGAGGTCAGGTGAGCACTTCTGCCCCATCACACCATCCACTACTGGCCTCAACAGCTGGACCCTGCACCATATCCTTAGCAGAGGGGACCTATACATTTTTGTTTAATGATATATAATAAGAATTTGCTTTGATAGACAGCAATTGAACACAATTCTCATGACAGAGATACAGTTGCATTTTTTGGGAACGCAATAGACAAGTAATAGTCAACTAAACTGACTCTCAATTAATTCATAGATATGGATGTTAACAGGAGATAAATTGGAGACAGCTACTTGTATTGCAAAAAGCTCTCACCTAGTATCCAGAGCACAAGATATTCATATTTTCAGACCTGTAAGTATTGCTAACAGTACTTTGTTTCTTGTCACCCATAGCAATCTCTGCTACTGTTGTGGTGTTTGCTAAATACATGATATGTGTTCATTCATTTTGTTGTGTCATTCATTTTATGAGACAGACAGATAGTATGGTAAAAGAATGAATTCCAGTGGGAATGCTATACACTCTTAGCTGCCCCAGTTTTATTTGGTTTCATGACATCTGTTGAATTATACACATATACTCATGTTCTCATGCACCTACATGCCCACATCCAGTGCTCCTGCACAGGCCATGTCAATGGGAACCATACAGAAAAAAATCTTCTGTTTCAATTTGACCCCATGTCAGGATAGCTAAAGTGCAGTAAAGCTAGTTTAGTGTCTTTCCGACTACACTGAGAACATATTGACATCTTCTTCTGATAGTCAAGGCCAGAGATGGAGAAACTCCAGTCTGTGAGCTGATCTTGGTCTGCTGGCTTGTCCAGTTTGGCTCACACGGTCATTTCCCCCAGACTATGCCCATATTCTTGGAGTACCCCTTGCAAGTTTCCCCACCCTTACTTTAGTGCATGAGGCGAGGACTTCCTCTTTTGGAATTATAATTGCATGAAAATGTCCACTTTGGAAATGATCAGTATTTGCTATCCCTTCTGCTCCACATTCCTTATATCTTATCCCTTTGGAAATCCTGGGGTAGAATACAGTTTCTCATTCCAATAGTTTTTATCTTCTTCTTCTTCTTTGAGGTATTGCCCTGGTCCGATATAGCACTAAACCATGATTTAGCATTATGACAATGTGCCACAACTTGTGCAATCTCTGCTCCTCTCCCCACTCCCCAGCTTTCCATCATTCCAAAGGGGAGTTTTAGAAAATTTCACCTACTCAGCTTCCCTTCAGCATTGCAGATATTGCTGTATCTTGATTATTTACAGTGGGAAGCAAGAGATTTATAGAGATTTAAGGGTGGAAAAAACCAGAGTAATTCCACCATAGTATAAAGCAGATGATAGATAAATAGATAGATAGATATTACTGTCACACATTAAACTGTTGAATGCTTCCTTTTTAATTAAGGTTACAAGTCGTGGAGAAGCTCATTTGGAGCTAAATGCATTCAGAAGGAAACATGACTGTGCATTGGTAATATCTGGGGACTCTCTGGAGGTAAGGCCCTGGCTTTTGTCAGTGACTGTACTGTTAAGGTAATTTAAAAATTGATTAATTCTAAGTACTTTTACCACCAGACTGCCAAAAGAGGACCTGAATAGCACCTTTGGTCTGCAGTTTGTTTTACATCAAAAACACTTAATACTGTAAGATTAAACCAAGTTGAGGAACAGTTACCCAGAATATCTGTTATCTGATACCAGCCTTGGACTCATTGAAATAAATGGATCTACTTTGAGTATAACTTTGTTATCACCCTCCTTCTGCAAAAATACTTGTTTGTCATGTCACAATATCAAAGATGATAATAACTTTCTGTGAGTTAAATTCTCCAGTTTAAATTCCAAGGGGGGGAAAGAGCCTTTCCAAGAATTGCAGTTCCCTACCCTGGCCATTCAGCAATATAATTGTGTGCTTGGAAGCTACCAGTTACAATTTACAGAGACACTGGCACAAGAATCACTAAGGAGATTTTTACTGGAAAGGTTTAAGAATCGGCATTCTCATTTGTGTGTGTGGGGGGGGGTAGTTTTTAAACTTATTTTTTCAGTTTCTAAAAACACTTAAACAATCTCCATATATCCCACCCCCTATAAACATTCATTTCATACACAATGTAGCTTATATAGTCAAACATGAAGCAGATATGTAACAATAATTACACTCTGTTAAGTGTCTTGTACTCTATACGGCTTGTCCATGAGTGAGTTGTGGGTATTCTTGATTGCATCTTTTCAGGAACAAATTATTTCCACCCTCAGCTAGTCCCCTAGCAAATCTGTGTGCTCCTCCTTTTGAGTTCTGCAGAAGAGTCAATACGTGGGCAAGTCTCTTGTTCCTGCAATAGTGTCTGTTCCTCTTGGGAAGGATGAACTTGCCCCACGATCAGTTGTGAGGAGGTCAGGAATATCTGTCATGGACATGATCATCAGAAGCTGCCTTGTGCAAACAGTTGGTCTTTTTGCTCAGTCTTGTTGACAGTGACTGGTAGCAGCACTTCAAGTTTTCATGCAGAAGCCCTTTCCACCTCTATCTAGAAATAACATGAATTCAACCTTTGCATTCAAAGCATATACTGTATTAACATGCTCTTATAGATCCTATTTTGTGTTGTATCAAAATAAAGGTTACAAGATAAATAGTATGTTCTTACACCTTCATTCACACACAACAGTGATTTCCATTGATGAAGAAATAAGCTGCCTTTTAGACTTTACAATAACAGACATTTATCTACCATTTCTTTCTTGCTTGCCCATAGCCCATGGTACATGTACTTCTGGTGCATGGGAATAGCACTGAAAAGTGATCCAACTTTCAACTAACTCTCATGTTGTTTAAGCTAAAAATACTGCTGGAGTTCTGTTAAGTGGTAATATGTTGCTTTTTGTAGGTCTGCTTGAAATACTATGAGCATGAATTTGTGGAATTAGCTTGTCAGTGTCCAGCTGTAGTATGCTGCCGATGTTCACCCACCCAAAAGGCCCACATAGTAAAATTGTTGCAACACCACACAGGGAAACGTACTTGTGCAATAGGTAAGCGTCCACTCTGGTTTTATTCCCGTTGACAAACTAATGATATGTCTGTCCTCTCAAGTACAAGGACTAAGGAACTGTCCTGGATAATTTAATAGGCAAATGTTATATTTTCATTTATTTGTTTTCGTAAAAACCAAGGGAAAGGAGAATGTTAGCCGCTTTGAGACTCCTTCGGGTAGTGATAAAGCGGGATATCAAATCCAAACTCTCTAAATTAATTCCAAGTGAAATTAAATTCAACAAGCAAATTTTAAAGATTGTGGAACTGGTCTAAAATGTGACAGGTGATTGTACTTTTTTTCAGGTGATGGAGGAAATGATGTCAATATGATCCAGGCAGCAGACTGTGGAATTGGAATTGAAGGAAAGGTATATTTATTACAGAGTTTATTAAATGTATACTTTATAATGTGTTGGAATCCACTGGTTAAAATTGTAAATACATTTGGTATATGCATATCTTACTCATAGTAGTAAAAAATCATGCTGTGTATAAATCCCCATCACTTGAATTTTCAGATTTGGAGGTGCTCATTATTAAACCTGTTAATAGATGGTACTTTTTCCAAGGTGATGTTTACAGTGTTGATCGTTTTTTTTTAAATGTGTGATTCTTATTTTCAATTTAGGAGGGGAAACAAGCTTCTTTGGCTGCTGATTTTTCAATTACACAATTTAAACACATTGGCCGGCTGCTGATGGTACATGGTCGAAATAGTTACAAAAGATCAGCAGCACTTGGTCAATTTGTCATGCACAGAGGCCTTATTATTTCAACTATGCAGGTATTTAATTCTTTTTGCTTTCATTGTGAACTGTTTACCAACATTGTTCTAGCCATTTAAATAATTTCCCCAGATTATCTGTAGGAATCCCAATATAATATACTGTGTTCTTCCTCTAGGCTGTGTTTTCGTCAGTCTTCTATTTTGCATCTGTTCCTTTATACCAAGGTTTCCTCATGGTAGGGTAAGTAAGAGATTAAGTTCTACAAAAACTTTATTTCAGAGGTGTTTTGGTTTTTTGTTTACAGTGATCATCATTATGATAATGGCTATTAGTTATAATGAACAGTAACATTCATTATGTTACCACTTTTATGGCATGTAATATGTTACCATTATAGGTAGCCACTATAATCTTTTTCTTGTGGCCTCAAAAACAGTATTAATTCTAGACCGAAACCAATGAATTGAAGCATGTGCCACTAATGGCTACTTCACACAAGTCAAATTTAGTACACAAAAGTGAGTTCTGTGTAGAAAAGTACACAAATCCCTTGTTTAGTTTATCTCATGCTCGCTAATCCACATGCAGCAGGCCTCAATTTTCAGTGAGTTCCTGTGACCCTCCCTCTTAAGTATAAATGAGATAAAAGAGATACATAATCAGATTGTGTTATTTTGATTGGTGAAGATAAAAATGTCCAAAACCAGACTAACATACGCCATAGCTTGCATGGGCACCAAGATATTATTATGGAAGTGAAAGCAAGTTTATGTAAAGGATACATTTTTAAATATTTTTCAAATAATTTCTCCCTGAGGTATGCAACCATATACACGATGTTCCCAGTTTTCTCTTTAGTGCTGGATCAGGATGTGAAACCAGAAACGGCACTCCTTTATCCAGAACTTTATAAAGACCTTACTAAGGTAAGAGTTTTCAAAACGGGTCCATTTGGGTGACATTCTTTCTTTCCTTTTTTTCTTTTCCCCCCTTGGCCCTATGTTCACTTATTTCATAAAATTTGTACACCATTTGATTGTAAAAAAAAAAAATTAAAGCAGTTTACAAAAAGAGTTGTACTTCCAGAGCAAAATATTACAGTGATAAGTTGACATTATTTACATCTTGCCTTGAACACTGGGCAGTTTCTTCATATAAGACCAGCATCAGCACCCTCGAGCAGCTGCTGGGACCCAAGTAGTAGGTGTTTTGGTCCACCCACTCTATTGACTGCAGCTGGTTCTGGGAATCATCATTCAGGGGCATTGTGGGTAATTTAGATGGTTGGTGGATTCCCAGACCCTGCCACGTGAGAGAATTCTCCACCTGTGTGCAGTGCGAAGTCATGGCCCATGGGTACCATTTGGCATATTATAGTTGCATGTGTTGATTTTAATGGAGAAAGTGAAATTATGTGTTGTTTCAGTAAGGAAAAACAAACGTCCCTTTCAAAACAGCTGAGGTTGTTTTTCCCAAAAGTGATTATAATTATTGCAAAATTGAAGCACAGCACTATGTATTCAATAGGGAAATTGAATCTTTTTTGCAAAAGTTCAAATAAATCTTTTAAGTTTAGGTACCAAATGTAATTGCTGAAATGTAGCCCATATATTCTGTTTTTAAAAACAGGTCGTTGTAGTCCCAAAATATATAATTAAAAATACATCGTTTTTTGCTAATTGAATATATTTTGCCTTGCCCAAGTTGCTTACAAACTTCTTTTCATTGTTTCTTTTAGGGAAGATCTTTGTCATTTAAGACTTTCCTCATCTGGGTTTTAATCAGTATTTACCAAGGTAAGAGATCTGTCTTGGTTTTTTTCTTGAGTAAATATTTTTTTTTGGTCTTCTAACAGTTCCATTTCAGCTTTCACAATTAAATTTCCAAAACTTAACGTTTCATCCACAGGGCTTTTAAAAATTGCTTTATGTTTATCTTGAAATATGATATTCAAGTAGTGTCAGAACTATTAATTGCCGTTCAACATTGATCTTTTTCCCCCAAGCCTGTTTGAGCCCCTTTCCCATATTCTCCCTGCAGTCCCTGAATGCCTAGAATGAGGAGTGGAAGTGCGGTAACTAACCGTGCATGAAGAAGATGAGCTCTACAGTGAATCCATTATTAAAGTTCTTGTATATCTTTCTCAGGTGGCATTCTGATGTATGGAGCTCTTTTGCTTTTCGAATCTGAATTTGTCCATGTTGTTGCCATTTCTTTCACTGCACTAATCCTGACCGAGCTTTTGATGGTTGCACTTACCATACGAACATGGCATTGGTTAATGGTGGTGGCTGAAATCTTCAGCCTTTGCTGTTATGTGGCCTCGCTTGCATTTCTAAATGAATATTTTGGTGAGTAGCTATCACTTACATAATGGGTAGTATCTATTGTTCTGTTTTAAGATGTGCTATGTTTACACAGCTGTGAGCAGTATGACAGTAGTTTTTGTCTGAATTCAATTCAGCTGTATTAATTTGATCCAGATATGTGGACTGTCGCCATAGGTAATACCAGGCAACCTACATTATGTATAAAAATCTGACCTTTATCACAAGGGATCCTTGTGTTAGGATTCCTCTTCGCCACAGCATTCAAATTAAAAACGCTGTTGGAGGTATGGAGTTACTGACCTCTGTCTTCTGTTTATCTAACATAGCTCTTAAAAATAACATTCACTTTTAGAATATACTCCAGAATGTATTTTTAACTCTGAAATGGTACGGTCTGTAGGAGAGCAGCCTTCAGATACTACTAACCACTTTCGAACCTTTCAGCTCTCTCTTAACACATTCCTTTTTTAAATATTGCATCTTCTCTTATTTCCATGTTTTTCTATAAATCTGTCCTTTCTTCTTCTACCTTATCGGAGCAGGTATAGGCAGAGTGTCTTTTGGAGCTTTCTTAGGTAGGTATAATTGCTATTTTCTTAAAGGTAAAGTGCCCCACAGAGCACTAGGACAAATTTGCCAAACAGTAACAGGCATCCCTTTTTTTGCTAGCATTGAAAAAACAGTTTTCTTTTCATATTCCACTGCATGGTAATTACTTGCAATCTTAATGGATTTGTATTGAAAAAGACTGATCAGGTTCTTAATTGTTTAATTGAATATGTATTTAAATTTACATGTGCAAATATCAGTGAAAGTGTGTCAACAATCCTGAAATCCATAAAATTCAACTTCTAAAGTTCAAAATTTGCTTTTAATTTTGTTTAAATCATGCTGGATTTTTAAAAGGTGACATATTTGAACACCTTGCCTTTGTTCTTTGACATTTGTGCAAGAGCCTGGCATTTTCAAATCTGTCATAGTGGTGTTATTCAGTCCATTTTCAGGGGAGACTGATTTAATAAAGCAATTTTAAAAGAAACATATGACAGTGTATAGCTGTGGCCTAATATTAATCGGCTCCCACCACCTCATGGTCTTATAAAATAGCCTGTGACAAGAGTTCAGTGATATTTATTGATCTTGCACATTGGACATTCCCCCAATTTCCTGCTGTTATAACTTATTTTCCCTTTTTTATGTCTATAGATCTTGCCTTTATCACAACTGTGACCTTCCTGTGGAAAGTGTCAGCCATCACTGTAGTAAGCTGTCTTCCACTTTATATTCTGAAGTACTTAAAACGTAAATTTTCTCCTTCAAGTTATTCCAAACTTACCTCGTAAAAGTGACTGCACACCTGTGTTTTTTCCACCAATGTGACTATACCTAGAAATTGCTTCAAGCATTCACACTCTACTTCAGTCTGTAATAGAGAGAAGAAAAATAATAACCAGAAAAATGGAGCAAACAGCACAAAAAAGATGGGGAACCTCTTCAAGGTGTTACAGTGAGCTTATTAGCAGAACTGTTCAGAACAAACATATTTCCTTTTGTACACAGCTTTTTTAAACTTCTGAGTTAAGAGTGCTACTGAATTATTTAACTGCTACTGTAAAGGATTTATTCCTACTGCACTATTTTTCTGCACATGAAACTGAAAACATTTTTTCCTGTAAGCTCATATTTACTGATAGACACATTCTTTCATTGGAATATTCATTCATTCCCACGTAAAAAAAAGTGTAACAAGCCTAGAAACTGTAAATGCGATTGTCTGTATTTGCTGCTCTATGTAACCGATATATGCACTATATGAATTATGTACAGCTGTCTGCGTAGCACAGTATTTGTTTGGGATCTGTGGTCCTTTTTCCTCCCCTGTACTCTCCATTGCTAGCTGCATTAAGAAATCCGTGTCATAGACAGCAGCCTTTCAATTGCAGATGGAGGCCACATTGCACAAAACGTGATGGAAATAAATTCCTGTACATATTTACATTATACCTACCGATCTGTACAGATTGACCTAGACTTTACTGTTCAGTAAATGTTTTATAAACTCCTAGCTGCTTTGTATTTGTAAAGCTATACTCCAGAAGCGTAAGCGCATTACTGAACATTTCATATATAGAAATTAACCTTGGATGAAAGAAAATCCACCAACAATGGGTTCTGTGCAGCTTTCGTCGTTTTAGTGGGGATTTTGCTCAAGCCCCATGGAAAATGGTTATGTAGCACCCATGCTTAATGGATCATTCCCAAACAGTCTGTTCTGGGTGCAGGAGTTTCTGTGTCTATGCACAACTCCTCTTCCTGGAATGTTTCCCCCATTAATTTCAGTAGATGGAACTGATCCACATACATGGTTCCTCTTTGTACATGTGGATTGACTTTCCGTTTGAAATAATGAGGGTCTCTCCACAAACTTCATTTGAACATAGACTGTACATGGAACTCTTGAGTCAGGCAAGTACATGCACATTGTAATTGTTTTCTTAAGGTTACTCAGGTAAAAAGGATAAAATGGACAACATAATAATAGTAGAAAATCCATCATCTTCCAAAACTTAATCTTTGTATTTCCGAGTTAGTTACAACAAAGAAAAGAAAAGAACACACTCTAATCTGATGTAATCTTGATGGATAGTTGTCTGAATCTTACGTACTGTATTATTATGCAGGATATTTTTTCTCCACAGTGCTGTTTCGTTTTTCAAGAAATAGATGTACCAGGTTATTTAGCTTAGTCAAGTACCAGCTGAAAGAATAAATATAATTTACCCATGCTTCTTTACTAAAAATAATAGTTTATTTGTATGTTTTAAGCAATTAATAATTGTATTTTGTATCACATTGTTCTGTTAGACTATCTCACAACTCCTTTTATAGTTACTTAGAACCATCATCTTATGCCCTTCTTATTTTATAATGATGCTAATCTTGGACATCTCCACAGACAGACTGTTGCCAAGCTAGTTGAGCTACTATCCAACTCCATTTGTTTTGAAGATGTTTTAATAGCAACTGATCCTTGCTTCTTTTTTAATAAAAAAAAACACATTTTTTTCATTATAAAAGCAATAAAACCTCATTTCTACCAAATATTATTATTGCAAGTTTGTAAAATAAACATGTTTGGTAGTGTTTCTGTTATGCTTTGCTCATTAATTTTCTTTCTGTGAACTTATGGAACAATCAGTTAATCACAGTGCCCACTAGATGTCATCAGGTTGTTGCGGGGGGGGGCGTTATGTGCTGGCACACTGCTCTGCTCATGATATGTGAAATCTGCTAAGCTTTTATATGTGCTGTGTTTTAATTATTGTAACTGAAAACAAAGCTAAAATACGTCCAGTTCTTTTGGAATACTTATAAATAAACAATTACAAATGACCATCAGCTTATGAACAGAGTAGTCAGCAATATTATATCCAATGTCCATTTTCCATTGTAATTATTTATCCATATGTTTCAAGCAGGCAAAAACCTCACCGTGTTTAAATTCAGTACATGAACAAAAGGTGCTTGGTCATCTTTTGATATAAAATAACTTTTATTGTGGGCTAAATTAATAAGAAAGAAAAACAGACCTGGTTTAACAAATGCAAGTAGTTTTACCTGAGCATATCTGTGTACAAGAACGCAAATATACATAAGTGTATTGTGTATCTCATGTATATAAATATGTACATATGTATATTAAAAATTAACTGACTATTACATGGTTAGTGTGAGAGCACTGTGTGAAAAGAACACAATTAACCAATATTTGTCACTTTCATCTTATTATACCTAATGCAAACAGGAAAGAAAAGCATTACCATTTCACTTTTGCGGTACTTCTACTGTGAGATTTGTAGGTGGAAGTGCAGTGCAGAGTACCTGTTACATAACTTTTCCTTTTCCAGCACCTACTCCTATGTGAGGGCACAGAGAGTTAAAGTGTGGGGGCTCATTCTTCCTTTGTAACAGGAGAACATTCTGAAGCAAGTGTACATGGAGTGCAAATATCTAAAACTTGTTTGCCCAAAAGCAAACAATCAGCCTATGCTACAGGAAGATTGGGGAGAAGATGGAGCAATTTGACACCTTTCCCCTTTCTTGATGCTTGTGTCAAGGAGGAGCTATGGTTTTTTCTTGCAGGTTAACTCTAGGCATATTTCAACCTGTAAGTGCCTGAGTTGCATGCACACATGTCATTTGATACATGAAATTGCATGACATGTGCAAGTGTAATTCAGGATGCTGAGGCCATTATTATGACATGTAAAATCCTTGAATGCAGCAAGGTATGGTCATCAGAAACATGACTTTCCTGTTGAAATAGCACTAATTTATCACCACCCAATTGATGGATTGATTCATGTTTATTCATCACACAATTATGTCTAGAGAGCCCGTGGACAAATTCAGAACCACTATTTGCCATGAATAGGTGATCTTCAGACTTCATTAGCCATTCAAACCAAATACGTCTGTATCAAATGTGTGGAGAGTTATATCTTAGTTCTTTAAGTGTGTGAAACTAAAGACAAAGAAGAATTCAAGTCGCTCCTGATTTCCTTTTAGTCATATTAGCCAAAACCAACTATTACAGAGGTGGAAGGAACTTACCTAGATATAAGAGTCTGTCATAAGGAAGTGAATGAAATACCGGTACATGGATCCATTTCAAGGTTAAGTGGCCCAACTTTCACAGAAAACACAGTTTTCACATTGCTTAGACTGGAGATCCTCAGTAGTGACAACACACCTGCGATATATATCTTCTATCACAATTAATGACACAGGGAAAACCTGGTCCCTACTAAATCAGGCAGTCCAGAGATATACTGAAAATAACAGGGAGCGATTGTGCTGAATATTTCAAAAGGCAAAGTCTGATCAGGTCTGAACAGTACTGGAACTAGTCATGTGCCACTTCATTTTTGAGACAGCATTGAACCAGTTAACCAAGTGTGTGTTTCAAGGCTCTGACTCTTTCATTGGGAATGGTCTGTGTATCCTGTAATTCCACCGGAGCACAGAATGTAAAAATTCAGCTTCCTGAATATTTCCATTTCAGCAGAGAAAGAGTTTTACTGTGTGATGGAATGGCTTAATTTAGGGGGACTAGCTACTGTCCTGCTTACTACCAGAATTCCTATTATTGTTTCTGAGAGGCATTATGCTCCCCACCCATTTCCTAAAATTGTCGTTACTTGTGCTGAGGCTGGAAATTGTCTCGTGATTCTACCTGCAAGGCGCCTCTTTTCCTTTTCTCAAATGCCATAGTTGATGTTTCTCCATACAGATGCTGGTGTAAGAATAGCGAGAGAATCAGGCCCCAGCTCCCTGCAACGCTCTTTGTTTTAACAGCACATTTGTACATTTAGGCTGGTATTATTATTATTATAACTCAGTTGAAATGAAAATAATAAAAAAGCCCTTCAATATGCTAGCCCCCCTGCAGGGAAGAAAATCAGCAGTAGGGAACAGAGACAACACAGTCCCAGCATTATATGTAAACAAACAGGAGGTACAATATCTTTTAACGCTGTTGAAAAGCATAGGAATTTCTCTAGTAAACAAAACACAGTCAGAGCTATATGATTCCCAAGCAGTATTAACAACCCAACAGATGCCCTCAGCAGGGTTCACAGCTGTTATTGTGTGAGTAGGTCTTTGCTCAGCCAATTGCCAGTGAAAATCTTCCCTTTCAGATACGGAACTACAGTCAAAGGCCTATTTGCCACTCCATCAGCTGAAAGCCATAGATTTGATGAGTGCATTCTGCAGCAGAGTCAGCACAGTCAGATGCCTGGAACAGAACACATTCATGAACCGTTTTGCAATCACATGTCTCTCCCTTCTGCTGTTACTTTTATTCCAAATTAGGGTTCAGACTAATATTCAGCAGCCTTCATTTGCTTATCTAGGCACACAAGCAGCAGGTTCTGGGTTTATAATTTAAGGATCTTTCAAGATCTTTCAGGTGGTGGGGGGAGGGGATTCACAGTTTCCAAAGGTTTCAGGTGGTTCTTCATTTAACTTATTACCTAGGCGACCCTTCGTTCGAACAGCCCATATCAGGAATACATTCATCTCATTCACATATAATTCTAAACTATATGTTATTAAACCATGACTTAGCAGTACATGTGCACTCTAGATGTTCTTGACTACAATTCCCATCAGCCTCAGCCAACACAGCTGTATTGGGAGACATATAGGAGCTGATGAATCTTAGAGGACAGCTGGTAGAGTTTGCAGTTGCAGGGAAATCTGATTGTTGAGAAAATGTGTAAAAAATAAGAGATTTCCAGTATCTATGAGCTGGAATGGAACTCAGATCAGGGTGCCAAGACCCTCATAAAAAGCAAGCAAACAAACTAAAGCCCTTGTCAAGAAGATTCCATAATTGAGAGGCACAGGAGAAATGTGAGTATTCAAAGCAAAGAATAGTTTGGGCAGGTGTAAAAATGGCACTCCTGTTGTGGTAGTGTGCAGAGATTGCAGGATAAGGAGTGAGGGCACCTGAGGAGGAAAATGGACCCATGGGGAACTTCAGCAATAATTAAAGGAGCAAAGATGGATGGAAAGAGAGAACAGAAGAGTGGAGACTGGTGGGGGAAATCCATCAGACTGGGAAAGACGGCTCTAAGATAAAATGAAAGGAAGGGTGGGAGAGAAAACAAGACAACAGACAGAATGAGCTAGTTAGAAAGTAAATTATTTTGGAGACAATTAGATGTCAGTACAGTTACCAACTGTACAGGCAATAAATTCATTGATTTTAAGTAATGCTGCCCAAGATCTAGGATGCACTGTACAACATGTGATGGAAATTCAGAGGGGACAGTCGGGGACAGAGCACTGCTGGCAAGATGCCTTAGCAAGTTCAGGGTTTTTATTTTTTTGCAGTCAGCACCTCTTACTTAGGTTATAATTTCACAACCTCTGTTGAGCCCTTTTGGGTAGGGAAGCCTATACATCAAAATTAATGACTACAAATTACCCTTTGATTTGTTGTTTCCACTTAAACAGCTGGAGAGTGGGGACTTGATATTCAAATTTTGTAGGTGCCCATAGTTCCACCAGCACACAAGTTGGGCCTCCATTGCTCCACATACTTTGTTTCAACTCTGGGGTCCTGCTATGCTCCCTGTTATGAACTCATCATGAAAGCTGCCTCTCAGTTCTAAGAATATGTGGTTCTGTGGATGTAGCCAGTTCCATGATGGTAGCTAAAGTCCCTTTAGAAGATCATGGATGTGTGATGTTCTCCATAGCAATACTCCACATCACACTGCCATAACGGTACAGATTTAACCTTGATGTCATGCTGTGCTGCCACAGTCTTGATAAGTGGGGTGATTAATTCACCTAGGTCAGACTTCCCCAACCAGGTGCCCTCCAGGTGTTTTAGACTACCAGCAAGTGAACTAGCTGAAGATGATGGGAGTTGTAGACCATAATATATGTAAGGCAGCAAGTTGGGGAGGGCTGACTCATCGTAGACACACAAACCCTTAAGACATTTTGGCATCACAGTGGTAGTATATCCAATCCTAAGCACTTATTTGCCAAGGCAGGAATTCAAAATTGTATTCATGGGGTGCAATTTACACGGAGTGGATACAGGGTGCGATCTTGCAGAATTGTGATCCCTCCAAAGCAGTTTTATTGCCTGTCCTTCCATGAGAACTGTGTTACTGAGGAATTATTTGCACACTGCATCTAGTGAAGAAGTTGTCACTGGGAGAATATCCAGTGCAAAATGGCTATTATGCAGCGCTGGGATGAAGGGAATGTGCAGTCCCACAATCTCCTGCACCTAGAGAGAGAGGTGATGCCTTCATCTTAACTGCCAAAAAAATATTTGTGGTCATAAGTAATAATTGAATAAATCAGGGGTTGCTAGCATGGTGCCCACATGCCCACAGAGGCCTTCCTTGTTGCCCACAAGGTTTCTGCCTCCTCCTCCTCTTCCCCTTGGGCTTTTGGCTTGAAAGAAGCTTGCAAATGTAGCTGATAGAACAGAGTGCAGTCTGTGCTTGGGCTGTGTTGTGTGCAGAGCCAGATTTAGGGGAGCATGACCGGTTCGCCCACTCTGGGCACCAAGCCGAGGGGGGGGGGGCCACAAGGAGCGCTACAACAATGGAAGGCAAAAGGCAGGCCGCCACCCAATTTTAAATCCCACAGTCTACCACTGGTGTGTGCGGTGCCCACAGTGGTTTTTTCCCTGTGTACAAATGTGCACAAGCACCCACGAAGGTTGGTGATCCCATCCTGCAATGATCAGGCTGCATTGGCAGCCTTTATAAGTATTTTGGATGAAGGGGACTTGGGTGTAGACTTGGAGAATAGCAAGTCTGATGTCTTTCACAGTGAAGTTAATTCAAGTGCTGGGGTTTTTCAGGAGAGAGAGAGAAATCGAGCTGCAGTTGTCTAGAAGTGAGTCTTTTTGTCAAGGAGTTCGGAGAAGAGGCAAGCGGTCACAGGGCCCCCCTGTTCACCTGCCATCTGTCCAAAAGCAATTACTTCCAAATGGCATAAAGGCCTGGAAAGAAGCTATACCTCGTTGGTAGCAGACTATACAAGCCATGGTCACTGACCTACTACTCAGGAGCACATGCGTCCCTCTTCTTGACACACAGCTAACTCATTCTGCCATTAAGACACATGAGCACAATAAGCTGTAGAGTTCTTGGGGGAAAGAAATAAAGGAAGGATGGTTATTTATATATATATATATATATATATATATATATATATATATATATATATGTTATGTTGAAAAGCAGCTGGTTAGATATGAGAGACGGTTAGCGCAGTTGGATAGAGTGTGCTGCAAGGTTGCAGGTTCAGTCCCTCCATATGGGATAGCTGCAAATTCCTGCATTGCAGGAGATTATTATTATTATTTATTGAATTTATTATTACTTATACCCGGAGGTCTCAGGGTGGTCTCAGGTTGGACTAGATGATCCTCAGGGTCCCTTCCAAGTCTAAATTCTATGATTCTGTGTACAGGCCTGTTAGCAGAACAATGAGGCAAAGGCAAGGGATTGACAATGCACTTGGTATATTCACAGACATGGTGCTTCCTTCTACTCAGGAAAAAACACACATTCAGAAATCAGTAGAAGAGCATTTGGGTATTTGGCTGGTAATCAGACAAAGGACTTATGAAGGGTTTCCACTGATCTGTTCCCACCTCCATTTTCATAGTGTTTCCAGAAGGTGTACAAGCATGGACCCTCAAAGAGGACTGTTTCACAAAACTAAATATTTTCACAGAGATGGGATTTCATAATTGTGTGTTGCAGCCACCTCTGTTGTTCATCTGGTACATTTTGAATTGGCCTGGCCTCCAACAAGCACATTTTTAAGAATTTGGAGGTTGTGGTGGAGGTTTAGACCACTGATTTTCATAGCTGAGCGGGAATTTGAACTTGGGTTTCACCGGACATCTAAGCCCCATGCAGCAGCCTGCCCAACACTGAATGCTATGAATGGATGGTATTGCAAAATTGCCTCCTGGATAATCATAGAGATTCTGGTGAATAAGGAGGAGGTGGTGGTCCCTAAGATACCCATTACCTGTAACAAGGCAGCCATTTGAAAACCTTTCTCTCTCTGCTCCCCTCTTCCTTTTCATTTTCTAAGGAAGGCTTTGCTTCTTCGGCCTTCAGAAAATGGGAAGGGGGTGGGCAGAACTATCAACAGTAGCTGGACAGCTTTTGGTGTGGGAGACAAAAGTTATTTCAAAAACTACCCTCCTAGACACTCCTTACAGTCTCTTAAAGTAGCTTTTCAAAACATCTCACTGTTTTACATTTGCAAATGTATGGGGAGAATGTTCAAATGCAGCAGCTGAATAACGATTAGCTTCCCTGTTGATTAGGGACACGGGTGGTGCTGTGGGTTAAACCACAGAGCCTAGGGCTTGCCGATCAGAAGGTCAGCGGTTCGAATCCCCACGATGGGGTGAGCTCGGTCCCTGCTCCTGCCAACCTAGCAGTTTGAAAGCACATAAAAGTGCAAGTAGATAAATATGAATGATTTTAGAGTGTTGTGTTGTACTGTTTTATTGTTGTTAGCCGCCCTGAGCCCGGCTTCGGCTGGGGAGGGCGGGATATAAATAAATTTTATTATTATTATTATTATTATTATTATTATTATTATTATTATTAGGTACCGCTCCGGTGGGAAGGTAAACGGCGTTTCCGTGCGCTGCTCTGGTTTGCCAGAAGGGGCTTAGTCATGCTGGCCACATGACCCGAAAGCTGTACGCCGGCTCCCTCGGCCAATAAAGCAAGATGAGTGCTGCAACCCCAGAGTCTGTCACGACTGGACCTAATGGTCAGGGGTCCCTTTACCTTTACCTCCCTGTTGATTACAGACAGAGAAACAGCTTTTCTCATCCATGTTGGCTTTGACTCTCCCATTCTATTATTTAGCCTCTTCACTTATCCCAGTTAAACTATTTGGACTGAAAATCACACCCATCTGCGCCCACCCCACCCCTCCCCCATATTCCCACAGGGAAGGGGTAACCAGAGCTGGCCTATGGGGGTGGGGTGAGGCTATAGACCAGGGGCTTCACCACCAGCCCTGGTGGTGCTTTTCCCCTCATCTAAATTGCCTCCTGGAGCTGCTGTTTACCCTTCAGAGGAAAACCTGTGGATAACATTGGATTAGTTAGGTTTTGTTGTGTTTTTTGCAAAACCTTATTCTGGCCACTTCTTCTATGTCCACTAGATGGAGCTCTAACTCCCCAGATTAGCACAGCATGTTTCACACTTAACTGTGAAACAGGCAGATGCTGCAAAAAACAAAAAACTAAAACCAGGGACAGCAGGATTTGACATTTCTATAGGGAGCTAAAGAACCATCACAACGGGCGGGAAGAACAAGGCACCCCTGGGTGGCACGCATATCTTTATGGGGGAGCGGGAGACAGTTATGTTGCAAAAGGTTCTGTGACTCAAGAGCAAGCCACCTCTTCCTCTTTCCTTTCCTTTTCTGGGCTGTGAGTCATCTGGCTGCCTGTTCTGTTCTCGACAAGGCAGCCTGCTGATCTTGTGTGCGTCTTGACTCAAGACAAGTCTCAGCCTCAGGAGGATCAGCATCAGGGACTGCAGCTTTTTTGGAAAAAGAAGGAACAGCGAGCAATTTCCGTAAGAAAGAGAGTCACGGGCATCATGGGGTGAGAGTGACTGAGCTACAGCTGGCGGAGAGCAGCAGCAGCAGCTCAATTCCTCATCAAGGCCTGGACCCCAGAGGCACTTTGCCATTTTCATATTTAAAATGCAATCCAGTGGTCTCTAGCATCTCAGAGGCCGCAGAATAGATTGGCTTTATCCCACTGACATCAGAGGAGGAGATCCAGTGTTGGAACCTACTTTTCGGACTCCATTAGCTCCTCTGAAAGCCTGACCCAAACAACATTAGATCTTTGATGGCAGAATTGCCAAAAGGGGGACATGTGGGGGTGTCATATTGTGAAGTGGCTGTGATGCAAAGGATCCTAAGCCCTCCTGGTCGCCTGTCACACACCCCAAACTGGGGTTCGGGGTTTTCCTTTGAAAATTACATGGCAAAATAAAATAGAGGCTAAAGACCTGTTCCACCCATGTCGGTCCTTTCCCCCTGAACATTTTGTGACCGGCACCAATTGGGTGGAATGGTTCCCTGTTTGAGCGTTGCCTTTGAGCTGATGTGGGGAGACATATTAAAGTTCAGTTAAAGCCATGCCGGTCCATTTGCACATGCAAGGTATCACCTGATGTTGCAGTCTTCAAGTGATTAACATGCATTCCGGGTCAGGTTTTGGTGATACTCTTCATCTAGGTACCTTCTATCCCTGTTCGGCGTTTGCTATTTCTTTTTCTTTCTTTCTTTCTTTGTAAATAATTTTTATTCATTTTACATAAATTCCTCCAATTAATGACAAATCCAATCAAATCATTCCAAATTACAATTACAATAATAATAATACTACCAATTACCGTATATACTCCAATTATAAAAAAATTCAAAAGGGGACTCCCCATGTCCCAGATGTCTTGAGATTTTTGCCCTCATTACAGTCTCTGCGTTCTTTGCTATTGTTCAGTTCATAACTCTGATAGTTTGCTATTTCAATCATTTCAGCAGTTTCCTAAATTTGGGTGACTGGAAGTAGTACTGTTACTGTGGTCCGAAGAGTGCTCAGATCAGATTTCAATTATCAATGCACTCAGGACAGTCACCTCTATGGGATTATTACATATATATAAACTGGCAAACCCATAAATATACTTGAAACTAACAGAGCTGTTGCTCCTCTATCAGCGCCAGGCCTCACTGTTTTCCTGCAATACTTTATTATTTGTGGTAGAATGCAATCTCGTCACAGACTATTTTACTTTAGTGCTGTACTGAACACTTGTTCTGTATTTTCTCCCTAACCACCCACCATCCAATAATAACAAAAGAAAGCACATTTTAAAACGATCCAGCACATCAAAAAGAATTATCAAAAACATCAACCCAAAAGCAATCAAAAATAAATCCACATGTAAAAGATGCTTGAGAACAATTCCATATATGAAAACAATTTCACATGGAAAAACACATGGGAAATCCAGTACAGATACGGACTTGGACAAATATTTCCACTTAAAGGGCTTTTTGAAAGAGGAAGGTCTTCAACAGGCGCCCAAAAGTTCACGAGACATAAATTGGATTATGGAAACCAAACATATGGAGAATGAGGCATGAGATTCCTAAACAGGATGCCCTTTATGAAGATGCTCCCCATCTTATGTGATGCAGCTCCTAGCTTGCCACGCATTATCCTTGTGTAGACCTTCCCGTCTTTCTATCAGAATTTTTCTATCCTGTTTTCCTGTTTTATCAGTGGTATGCCAGGAGGGGGAGTGGTATACCAAGAAATGAATTACATTGAGCAGTTTGGAAAAACCTACCGGATACTGAAGATACTTTTTGAAGATACTTTTTGAAATCGCACATATACCCTCCAATACAGCCAATTCCCTTAGGTTGTGTTTTGATGCACATTTAGCTAAAAAGTAGCCTGGGAGAACACATTAGGACTTCTGAGTAAATGTGCTACTCTGTTAAATGTGGAATTTTGCTCACGTTATCTCAGTCACTTGTTCAAGCAGAAACAATCCCTGGCATCATAGCTGTATCAGCTTAACTCTTGTTACTTTTTCATATTTATTTTCCAAATTAGTTTCATCAGTGCTTTGTTCTTGTAAGCAGAGGCCCACACCAGAGTGTTCTCATGAAACCTACAAAGGGGAAACTGAGCTTAACCAAGACACCAAAGCCTGGCTTGGTGGTTTCTGTTGCCCTTTGTAGCAAATGGGCTACAATCTGAGACATAGGACTCGGCTGTACAGCTTCAAATAAAACATTTTTAAGTGTGTTTTAAGTGCAATATACAATGTGACACTAGATGGCCATGGTGAGCCTTATGGAAAATTAAATTCTTTAAAATGCGTTTTTAAAAAGCATTTTCAGAACCTTTTTGGGGGGCGGGGTATGTGTGTAGATTCTACCATAGTTATGGGGAGAGAGCAATGAGTGCCTCTTTGCATCAGGCAAAAGAGTCATCAGTGGTTGCAGGCAGATTTCAGCCAGTCCAACAAAATCCCCAAATGCACCCAACTTTATCCTCTCACATGTAAGGATGGTTCATCATCATCATCATCATCATCATCATCATCACCATCACTTTTAATTTGTATAAAGGTAAAGGGACCCCTGACCATTAGGTCCAGTCGTGGCCGACTCTGGGGTTGCGGCGCTCATCTCGCTTTATTGGCCGAGGGAGCCGGCGTACAGCTTCCAGGTCATGTGGCCAGCATGACTAAGCTGCTTCTGGTGAACCAGAGCAGCACACGGAAATGCCGTTTACCTTCCCACCGGAGCAGTACCTATTTATCTACTTGCACTTTGACGTGCTTTCGGACTGCTAGGTTGGCAGGAGCAGGGACCGAGCAACAGGAGCTCACCCCATTGAGGGGATTCGAACCGCCGACCTTCTGATTGGCAAGTCCTAGGCTCTGTGGTTTAACCCACAGTGCCACCCACGTCCCTTTAATTTGTATACCATCTTTCTATTTTACAATACCCAAGGTGGTTTTCAAACTCAAGAATAAAAAATGTACACCTTATAACCAATACAAAAATCCAATACAAAAATATGATAATAAAACACACCTTTAAAATAAGCAACTTATACCAAATAAAGTAATACTCATAGAATAGTAGGTTCACTCCTGTGGGGAAATCAAAGCACTAAGGGACACTATTGTAGTGGAGATAAAAACTGTTACCCGTTCCTGGCATAGGATTATTTCACCTTCACTGACAGGGATCCCAGGGAGAGTGCAGTGTGTTATCTCACACACCATAACACAAAAAGCCACCTGCAGTGAGGAAGAGCCACAGCTCACTGGCAGAGCACCTGCGTTGCATGTCAAAGGTCTCAGGTTCAATCCCAGGCATCTCCAGGTAGGGATGGAAGAGATTCCCTTTCTGAAATCCTGGAGAGCTGCTGACAGTAGACAATACTGGCTTAAGATGGGCCAACAGTCTGGTTGAACGGAAAGCTTGTTCCTGTGCAATGCATGGGCCTTCCCCTTCTCACAATGACCGCTTTTCTGTAGTCCTTAATGAAAAAGATACGTCTGCACTACGAAATGGATAGCTGATATACTAGGGCACTTGTTCCATAATCAAAGCCTGGTGGACAAGGTGGAAAATGAGGAAGTTGTTGGGGAAAATATGTGCACTGGAGTAGTTCAGCTGGGCAGAGAGTTTAGCTTTTTACTCTAATAATAATAATAAAATAAAAATTGGTGGATGAGTCTAGCCTAAATATTGGTTTGTAAGTTAAGGTGCACACTAACCAGTTTATGGTGTTCCCCCCCCCCCTGTACAAACCTAGCAGTGCAATCCTATCCACATCTTACTCGGAAGTAAGACCTATGGAGGTCAGTGGGGCTTGGTTTCAGAGAAGTGTGCATAAAAATTGCAGCCTAAATAAGGTGTTTCCATGTATGAGGATGGATGCCCCACTCATATAAATGGAGCTTGTTCAAGAAGTGGATTGTGACTCATAGTGTGTGTGATATATATATATATATATATGGATAGAGAAGTAAAATCTGTGTCATTTCAGCACATACCCCTGACTCTCTTGTTGATCCTTACTCATTGCAGTGACCCTTTCGGCCACAGCATCACACTGCCAAAATTTTAAGACTTTTGGAATGGCTGGTGGAACAGCCTTTCTGCCAGCTTCCCAACAATCATGGATTCCTTTTTCAGATCATCCTTCTATCACCAAGGCTATTTGATACCGGGTGCTTGCCAAGGCAACTCAGCTTCTGAGTGCAGAACTTATACTGCAGATCCACAAAGCATAGGCACAGGGGGCTTGCCTTGCAAACTTTATTCAGAATCCAACTTTATTTTTTAAAAATCTCACTTAAAAAAAGAAAATAAAATACTTGTTTTTACATAGGCAACATAGCCATCAGAACCCCTGGGTGTGAACAGCAACCTGGACTCTGCTTCTTACTCTTGACTCAGATAGGAGCAGCCAATCTGAGGAGGAGGCAGAGGTGTTGAAAACTGAGCCAGGGCCTTAGCGACATGAACTGAGCCAGAGTCTGCTGGATCAGGTGACCTTGATCAATGAAGATAGTCTCCTGTGCCTCTCTCAAGAACTTTCCCGCTTCACATCAGTAGCCCACATCCGCCCTGTTAGGTTATCAGTGCAGACAATGAGCCTGGTGGAAATTGCCCAGGAAGAAGGCACAGCTCCAAATATGAGTCCAGCTGCTTTAAGGCCTTCTGCTGCTCCTGGAGACACAAAAGTCTTCAGTCCAGTCATAGACCTTGTTAGAGCAAGTTGCTGCCATTTGTTAAGGTCCGAACAACAGCCAGAGGAAAGCATTGAGAGACAGGTAGTAACAAGGGTTGCATATTTAGGGGAACAGAACTGCAGATCACAGGAATTTTATTTAGAAACCAGGTAGTCATTCAGGAAACAGAAGTACCTTCCCTTGAGCATTTTGCAGGTGCCAGGTGTGCCCCTGTTGGAGTTCTTGCACGTTAAATGCTTTTTCTACATTTCTTTCATGTCCTTGATAGTCCTTACTTAGTCTCCACCTTCCCATGAATCTCTCTCTCTCTCTCATACAGACTCTGTCTCCCAAATTCCCTGTGCCTCAGAAGTATTTGATCCTGGACCTTGGAAAGATCAGCCTCTGGCAATGGTCCTCTGTAGTCACAGGCAGCAGAGGTGCAAATGAGATGAAGCGGTGACAATGTCCGTGGGCAGCAAACTGTCAAAACCGTAGTGGCAGGCAGTTTATGGGCAAGGGGACAGAGCTGAGCCCAAAGCTGAGGAGCAGCCCTGCAGAGGCAGAAGACCTGGGCAGGCAAAGGAGGCAGGCAGGCACCTTGGAGAAAGAGAGTCTCTCCCCGAGGTGATGAGTTGAGTTGCTCAGACGAAAGAACAGTAGCAGCTGTCTTGCCAGATTATTAATTTGGCCTGCTCACAGCAGAGCGTCAAAACAGTCTGGTTTTGCTCACAACTCCCAGATGTGATTTTGGGGGTGGGGGGTGGGGAGGAGAGAACTCCTTCCTGAAACCCCACCCCCACTTTCACTCCCTCTGCTACACTTCAGCAGCACAGTGAATCATGGTGCCTAGAAAAGGTCCTTCACTGAGCACATCTGCCATATCCCACCATGATTTTCCCCCCACCCCTCCCCCATTATCACAGCAGGAAATGGTGACTCCCTGCCAGGTCTCCCTGTTGTTCATAATACCTGACTTATCTTGCAGGGGTGCAGGTTGCCCTACCCCAGTACAGTTGAGACTCTTGCAAAGAAGCAAACTGACCGAAAACACCACTCTTCCGCTTTTCCCTTTCTGCAGTGTTAGTAGCATGGCTAAAGTAAAGCAAGTTGCAATTCACCTAATGTTCCAAACTGGACTGGAAAGAAGTCCTCTTTGCTGCTTCAGAAAGGGACCCTGGTATGGCTTTGCTAGTGGGGAGAGATTCCCTTTCCAGACATCTGGTACACAGTTACAAATACTCCTAATGATGGGGGGGGGTGATCAGAAAAGGAATGCATTATAGGTTGAAAAGCTAGCAGAGAGCAGATTCTGGCATTCCCTAGCTTATGCTCTTCCTTAAGACACGTCGGCTGCATTGGGAACTTCTACCATGCCTTTTGAGTTAGTACTGAATTGTTGCAGACTAACTCATATAGAATAATTGGTCATTATTAATTTAGCTTCTGGAGCTAATAGCAGCTTTCATGTGGGGGGGGGATTTTTGGGCAGGACCACCTTGTGAGGGAATGATGAAGTCTCCCTCCCTTCAGATGCTATGGTTGCAACCCTGATCATGGATCAACCACAGTCGCTAAAGCCACATTAAATGCATTTGCACAGTGAACACTAACACCTGTTTTAGTCTAAGCAATTCTGAATCCTTGTGTATTAACATATGGTGTGGTGTGCATGCAGAGACCAACTCCCCCCCCCCAAAGCCTTGTATATCTAGCAGTCATGAGCAGCAGGTCTCAGAGGTTTTATAAAAGGAAGAGGAAATTAGTTGGCTCTCCATGGTCATAGGCAGTGGTGACTGGCACCCATTGCGATTAATAGGGCAAAAAGTAGGTGGAGCCAGAGCTAATGGCAGGCAAAGTCAACTAATTCTGGCTTTGCCCTAATCTGCCTCCCTGCTAATTTCTACAAGCAGCAACGGTGAGACGAAGGAGGAATCTGACAGCCCATGCCACTCCTGGGAGGCTCACCCCTAAGAATCTCAGTTCACAGAGTCTGGCACCAAGGCAAGACTTTGTGAGCAGAAATCCAAGGCCCCACTCAGCAGAATGAGCAGGAAAACAAAGCAAGGCTGACTTTCCACATGTGGAAGGATGTGAATTAATACACATTGTCTGTTGTAAAGCCCCATCTACCCATCTTCATTATTTCTCCCACCAGCAGTGACCACCTGATCCCTGTTCAGATAGATAGATAGATAGATAGATAGATAGATAGATAGATAGAGGAATCAATATATATACTATTGATTTTGTACCATCAGAACTTTGTATTGCAGAATCAACAATAGCAAATCGATGATCACGGGTCTCTTGTGGTTCATTTTACAGGGCATGTGGGCAAAGCAATATTCATACACACAAAAATATTCACATAGGAAGGGACAGACTATCTCATCAGGTCCTTCCATAGGTCAGCCTGTGAATTAACAACAACAACAAGATTTATATACTGCCCTTTATCAAAAGACTGCAGGTCAGATCTTTTAAACCTACAGATGAGGAGTTGGTGAACATAAGGAAAGGGAACCACATAGTAGTAAATGCATCAGGCTGGGCATGGCCTTTGTAAATGTTTCCATCAAAGCCTATGTGCCAGGACTAGTCAGCAATCGAAAAGTCAGAGGATGTTTTCCAACCACTAGCTACAGTTATTCTGGCTGCAGCAAACAAGAGGAGGATAAGGTCCTTGCAACGTAATTTGGGATTAGTAAAGAGGAAGAGCAGAGCAGAGCTGAAAAATGAGCCTTTGGAACTGCTTGTTCAGTGATTTTTAGAGATATGGTTAAACACAAGATCCTAGAAGTGAGGCACATAGGGACCCCACATGAGAGTAGCGGCTGTAACTTCTCCAGCAATTAGGAGATAGGGAGGAGCTCATATAGCTTCATTTCTCCAGAGTTAAGATGTGCACCCTTGAATGCTGCTTCTCTCTAACTGCAACAGAGATCACTTTAAAGGGAGTAGAGGTCCACACTAAGTTCCATGCGGAGTCTGAAATGCGTTCCCCAAGATCAGTTTCCCAGACTGCTCAGAGCCTTTGGAAATTTCCAAATTTCATGTCTAATAAGATGGAATAGATATCAGAAGCTTCCCCTCTCCTAAATACAGTCAGCTGCATGCATTCCTCTTCAAAAAGCCGTCAGAGATCTATGAAATTTCACAGAGCTACCTATTTTTCTGGCACATTCACTTTGCCTGATCCCTTTCTTTGCTTCTTGGCCCCCCGCCTCTCTCTCCAAGGCTTTCGTCTTGCTTCTCCCTGGTATCACTTTCACTTTTCTCCCATTTCTTAACTTAGCTTCCAATTGATACACCAGCTTGCTTCAGAACTTCTTGCATCAGTTGTACTTCTTAAACTGTTTGATGACTGGGTCCAGTCATCTCTTTAAAAGAGAGAGAGAGAGAAAGAACCCATAGTCTTGTGGTGTTATTTTTCTCTAGTATATGCCAAAATACTGAGGAATTCATCCAGCCATCCAGGCAAGCAATAAGGCTCCAGTCCTAAGCATGATCACTTGAGAGTTGCTGCAGAAAGACTATGTTTAAGATGAAAGCACTAAATGGAAATACATCGTGATTTCTCTTTCAGAAATCTAAAATGTTGGACAAAGCTGCCCCATCCCACCAGTTCACTTTTACCCCTTCTGTGCCTTCCCTTTTATTTTTTCTTGTGCTGCTTCTATACATGATAACTTGGGCCTCTCAAGATTTTGACACTGATACCCACTTTTTAAAGGCATGCTTTGAGTTAGGGAAGATGGCGTGCTTTTTTTTTTTTTAAGTCACTATGTGGTGACTTTAAATGCCAACCAAAAGAAAAAATGGGAGAAAATGTCTTTGCTTTGAGGACTGGCATGAAGCATGACTTATGTATGATGCGCCAAACCAAAGCCAACTAGAACCATAGGGATTGGGGGGGGGATGTGTAACCCACCAAGCCAAAGCCACCTAGAACTGCGATGGAGCTGAGTCACAGAGCATGCACTTTGTTTGCATGAGGTCCCAGCTTCAATTCCTGGCATCATCTCCAGGTACGGCTGGGAAGGACTCCTCTGAAATCCTGGAGAACTGCTGCACCTCAGGGCAGACAATACTAAACTAGTTGGGTCAATGGACTGACCTGGTATACAGCTGCTTCCTATGCTCCTAACTATCTGTGTTTGTGACCCACCAAGACTTCCATAAACCCCCTGGTATTGCTGTCTACAACTAATCCAGAATGCGGCAGCTAGACTGGTGACTGGGAGTGGCTGCCAAGACCATATAACATTGGTCCTGAAAGACTTACATTGGCTCCCAGTATGTTTCCGAGAACAATTCAAAGTGTTGGTGCTGACCTTTAAAGCCCTAAACGGCCTCAGCCCAGTATACCTGAAGGAGCGTCTCCACCCCCATCATTCTGCCCGGACACTGAAGTCCAGCTCCAAGGGCCTTCTGGCGGTTCCCTCACTGCGAGATGTGAGGTTACAGGGAACCAAGCAGGGGACCTTCTCGGTGGTGGTGCCCGCCCTGTGGAATGCCCTCCCACCAGATGTCAAGGAAATAAACAACTATCTGACTTTTAGAAGACATCTGAAGGCAGCCCTGTTTAGGAAAGTTTTTAATGTTTGATGTTAAATTCTGTTTTAATCTGTTGGGAGCCGCCCAGAGTGGCTGGGGAAACCCAGCCAGATGGACAGGGCATAAATAATAAACTATATCATCGTCATCATCATCATCATTACTACTACTTTTGGACTACAGAAACAGCAGGGCTGCCAAGCTGCAGAACGTGGCTGGTGGGCAATGTTCGTCTTGGAGGGTCCCAAGGTTGTGTAATACTGCTGTAGTTCAAGGCCAGATATCAGGCCCTGCAGAGTAGTTAAGAAACAGTGATATGACTCATGGTGGCAGGGGAAGGCTAACCTCCCCACACATGGAGCTGACAATTTGGGAGGGGGATCCCTCCTGACTGAATGCTGAGACGGACCTGCTCTGTTTAAGGCTTATAAACTGAATTGCTGGCCCAGACACGCCAATGACATTATAATAGGATGGGGATGGTTGATAAATTTCAGGAATGCTCCAGACTGTGAAAGGATTTGGATACACTTGGGAAATAGGCCAGTGTGCTGGAATTCGCGATTACACAATGGAAAGGTTATGTATTAAAAGAAAACCGATAGCACGTTTAAATGGAAAGTTAATGAAACCTATAGACTGATGAGGGAATAAGAGTGAGCAACGATAAAAATAGTGAAGGGGTAACTGTGATAGAATAAGGAGCTATATATGCACTGGTATAAACAAAGGAGCTAATTCTCAAGCAGGGAGAAGGCTGAGGTCATGTGGAATCTATGCTAAGCTATCGTTCAAAATAAGAGCAAATTGGAAGAGAGAGAAATCTTTCACAGAGCAATGAGTCTAGCTGAAAGATTGGCAATATTTCCTGAGGTATTTTTCTGTGGATTACTAACCCTTGCCATTAAAATAATGAGAGTACCTTTTGGGGGACGATGACGATGAAAAGATATATTTTAAGATTAAACATAAATATTTTAAGATTAAACATAAATGTTGAGTTATTGTTATTTATGCTGCTTCTGGCACTTGCGGGTTGCTGGGCCTTGTTTATCAAGGTTGTCTCTGCAATTATGAGAACTATGGGGGCATTACTGGGTCTCTACAAAACTGGACCTTTAAATGGAAGGATCCAGCTGATCTGAGATCCTGCTCTTGGGCTAGTTGAGAAAATGATAGAAACATTGGCTGAGCAACCATGGGGAAGTGCTATTCCAGGTGGGAGATTCTTTAGCTACCCAGAGAGGAAGTTCTTGAAAGAAGAGGCACTGCTGCCTAGTCTGGGGCATTTTGTCCTGAAATTTTTAATGTCCTTGTTGCTCAAATGCAGATGCAGAAAATTCTAGTCTGTCTGGCATTACCCAGCATGGGAACCTCTAGCTTAGGGATGGATAAACTTTGGCCTGCCAGCTATTGTTGGACTGCAACTCCCATCAGCCTTGACCACCGGCCATGCTGGATGGGGCTGATTGGAATTGTAGTCCAGCAGCACCTGGAGGGCCACCAGAGGGACATCCCTAGTCTACTCTTCAAGTCACTGGGTCCTGCCAAGTGTGGCTGAATACACACCATATATTTAAAGCACATTTGAAGCACACACATTACACCCTAAGAATCCTGGGAACTGTGGTTTGTTAAGAGTGCTGCAACTGTAGCTCTCTGGGGGGTAAATTACAGTTCCTCAAAATATTTGGCGGAGGGTAAAATAAATGTTTGGTGTGTACACAGCCTGTGTTTGTATCCCATATTTCGGCACACCCCTCAGAGAGCTACAGTTCCAGCACTCTTAACAAACTACTTGTCTGACCTAACCATCCTTAGTTCCTGAGGTTTAGGTCCCCATTTGCCATCTCCTTAAATTTAATATAAAGCCCTTAGGGGAAGATAACATCCGTTTCTTGAATATACTCTCAGCCAGATTAGTGATACTGTGCTAAGGTTGGACAATGCTGCACCTCCATCCAACACCCTTTTCTCACTCTTATCCACCCTCAGGAAGGTTGATTGCCTCTTGTGCTTGGCCATAAAGTAAAGGTAACCAATAGGCTTGTAGAAACCAAGGAGAATCATACAGAAATATTAAATCGGTAGCAAAACTGGTGGTGGTGGAGTGGGGGGGGGGTTGGCACTTAATATGCTAATGAAAGTCCCAAAGCCAAAATAGATGAATTAGTTAGATGGCCTGGAACTTAAACATACACCCACTCACCCTCCCCAAAAAGAGGGTGTACAGTACAGTTTTGTACAGTACTGCATTTATTGTACTGTATTATTATGACAGCAGACACATCAGAAATGTGGAGAAACAGCAAATCAGCAGCACTTCTCAAACTATCTGATTTGGACCAGCAATTCCCCCTGCCCTAATGTGCCAGGGACTAGTACCGTATTTGGCTCCTGAAGCATCCCACCCAACCTGGACTGTGGTGGAGTTGTCATGGACCTGCAACTGATGGCTTCCAGACCAGCAGCAGCCCATGGAACACCACTTTGAGTAGCACTGCTCCAAAGGTCAGAGTAGGTCATACCACAAGTAAAGGTAAAGGGACCCCTGACCATTAGATCCAGTTGCAGACGACTCTGGGGTTGCGGTGCTCATCTCGCTTTATTGGCCGAGGGAGCCGGTGTACATGTGGCCAGCATGACTAAGCCGCTTCTGGAGAACCAGAGCAGCACACGGAAACACTTCCCGCCAGAGTGGTACCTACTTATCTACTTGACTTTGACATGCTTTTGAACTGCTAGGTTGGCAGGAGCAGGGACCGAGCGATGGGAACTCACCCCATGGCGGGAATTCAAACTGCCGACCTTCTGATTGGCAAGCCCTAGGCTCTGTGATTTAACCCACAACACCACCCGCATCCTCATACTGCATGCAGTGTTGCTCTATATACTGAATAAAGCATAGAGGGCAATTATTATTTTTTGGAATCCAGAGAATCACCCCAGACAGAATTTTCTGGGTAAAAATGCATTATTATCTAATAGGGACATATCTGCTCTCAGTCAAAATGTCTTTCTGTCTGATGCCAGAGGTAATCGGGGTAACTCAGAAAGTTCGTCACTGAGTTGGGTTCAAACTTGCCATTCAGCAAAGGGAAAAGACTCCTCCTTCTACTTGCAGAAGGGCTGGAATCCAGCACCCTCTTCCCTCTGCAATGACAGTTCTGTTTCCACACTGTTTCCTCCAAGCCTCCAGGTTTTCAGGAGGCATGGGGGAGAGGTCACACCCTCCCCTGCCCTGGGAGGGAATCTCTGCTCACAGCATCTCTGGAACCTACCCAGTATGAATGGTCTGATTTGAGGAAATATAAATGATTTGAGGAAATATAAATATACATGGGGGCTGCATATTTGCTCAGAAGAAAGTCTTACAGGTAGGTGCACACACGATTGCACTGTTAAATCATGACAGAAGCAATTATTGATTCAATTCTAAACAGTGCTCAGGATCTAGTACAAGATGTAAATAGTTTAAATGGTTCGGAAGCCATGATCACAAAGCTATAAAACTAAATTTATAAGTGACTAGGACACAGCCAACCTAAATTTGAAAAGGCAATTCCCACCCCACCCCGAAATAAGAGGATTATATAAAAAGAAGGGGGGAAAGGCTCAGTTAAGAGTGTCAAATCCCTTCAGGAAGCTTGGAGAGTACCGTGGTACCTCGGGTTAGTACTTAACTAGTTCCGGAGGTCCATTCTTAATCTGAAACTGTTCTTAACCTGAGGTATCACTTTAGCTAATGGGGCCTCCTGCTGCCACTGTGCTGCTGGAGCACGATTTCTGTTCTCATCCTGAAGCAAAGTTCTTAACCCAAGGTACTATTTCTGGGTTAGTGGAGTCTGTAACCTGAAGCGTATATAAACCGAGGTACCACTGTATTTAAAACACAACGAGTGAGACTCTGATAAATTGTGCACCTCATTCTTATATCACCTGAAAAAGGTGCAAGCCACCGTAATGCAAAAGAATATCTGCATGGTTAAACAGCAAGGTTTTAAAGGGACCCCAAAAAGCACAAATCTTACCCAAATGGTGGAAAACAGGGAGGAAGCATATTTATACACCATCAGAAGCACCAGATGGACAAAAGTTTAAAATAAATTTTGAACTTTTAGTGAAAATGTGTGCAAGTCATACTGCATTTAATAAAGTAGAGTGGAAAGCAGTTAATTCACTCCTATCCATAAAACGACACTGTTGGCTACTTTGTTCTCTCAACATACCCACTGCAATAACCTCCAGAATACTGGTACATTCTACTTCAAGCACCAAATTGGCAGGAGCTTGGTCTCCTGAATCACACATCCATGTCCTTCATTCAAAACTCTCCCCAGAATAGGCATCTCATTTCAACTTCAATAAGGTATTCATTATATTATATTATATTATATTATATTATATTATATTATATTATATATTATATTTATATTGTTATGTTATTATTTTCCTTTGTATGCTGCTTCCCTCACATAAATAATTATAATACTAAGCACTTCATATTTAAAGTTCAAAGTGCTAGATATAAACGATCTCTTTAATCTTCACAGCAACCCTGTGTAGTAAAACCATCATTTATATTTCTATTATATGCATTATTTCTTTTAGCATCCCTAGACTTCTTAAAAGAGGAAGGGAAATTGTAATAATGTGATTTCTGTATAGTGATTACGACATGATGATGGCATTATTATTGTTGTTGTTATTACCATACTGTAGATTGGGAGACCACTGGGTTGAAGGACTCTAAGTTTTTTTGCACATCTAGTGTGTGCTGTGGAAATATTTGAATCTGAAACTTCCCAGCACCTAGTCTGTACACTGTACTTTTAGGTGATGCCAGGCCTTTTGCAGACACCGGGTGGGATGAGTTCCCTTTTCGCCCCTTTGAATTCTACTGATTTTCCAGGGTTGTCGTGAAGCACAGGGAGGTGTTTTTGGGAAAAGCCACTGGGCACATAGAACCAAGTTCTCCACTTCCTTAGATGTGGGCCATAATACTGCCAACTCCTGACCTGCATTAAGGCTGTGGTCACTGTGTGACCTAACGCAGCTCTCCCCACAGCAAGGCAGTGATGAGAGACCTATATGCCATATATTTCCCTGCTGTGCTTACAGGAGGCACACACCTCCTCCCACTGACTTGCAGGGCCCGGTCCTGTTGCATGCTTCCCTGCACTCCATCCGGATGAAGGGTGGCGAAGAAATGTTTTAAATAAATAGGAAGGTAAAGGAGGGGTCCTCGATGAATGCAGAGCATTATTCCCACTCCAGCATCAGGGCTCCGCTGTCCCAACACAGGGAGGTCACCGAAAGTGCACCTGACACTCTTTTGAGGGTTGCCTTTGGCCTGAAGGGAGGTGGAAAACAGCCGTGGGGCCTGTGTCCTGGAAACGCCAAATTTAATTAAAGCCGATTGTATCCAAAACAATGATGTGTGGGATTCCTCGAGTTGATTCAGGCAGGTTATTTATTTCTTAACTGCTACATGCCTTCTGGTGCAAAACTTGGAACAGGCTTCTCTCTATTTGTGCGTTGTTCTTTCAGGGCACCTCTCCGCCAGAAGTTAGCTGGCATCTGGAAGGGGCGTAGGGGTGAAATTGCTACAGTCCAGCCACTGAAACAACAGGCCCGACTAAAAATAGGCTTGTTTTTCGGTACTAAAAGCTCTCTTGTAACTTTGTTAGTCATCACCAATCCCTAAAATAAAGTCAGGTTCGCAGCCTCTCCTGGTAGCGCTTGTAAACAAACTTCAGGAGAAGGGAGGAGACGGGAGCGAGAGGGAGAGAAATGGCGGGGCAAGGGAGAGAGAAGCAGAAGGCGGGAGGAGACAGCTTCCCTCAGCTTGGTGGCGGGAACGGCGGCGGCGGCGGCGGCGTGGGGAGCCAGCGCTGGGGGCCGCCTGGGCCCAGCGAGCAAGCGGGAACATCTGGCGGTGGGGCCAGCTGCGCGCCGCAGCCCAGGCGGCCAAGGTTAGCTGGCTGCAGTTGCCGCTGCCGCCGCCGCTGCTCCCGCCGCCCTCCTCCTCCCTCGAAAACTCCCTCGGACTTGGAGCCGAGCCACGGTGGTCCAGGCAACGGCATTAAACAGGAGGCAACAGACTGGGGATTCCGTCATTTCAGCGCCGGAGAAGCGGGAGGGAGAGAGAGCGAGCGAGCGAGAGCTCACTGGAAGCAGACAGGAAAGGAGGAGGCAGGCAGGGCGAGAGCAGCTTTCATCCTCACTCAGCAGCCTGTCGGAGCTCGAGCGGGGAGCCTCCACACTCACGCGCTCAAGCGAGCGCGCGCACACAAAATTCCCGCCCGCGCGCCAGCCCTTGCCTCAGAGCCAGCGCGGGGGCTGGTGTGTGGAGGGGGGCCCTCGAGGAAGAGGGAAGGAGGCGGAGAGAGGACTTGGGTGGCTTCTGACGGGACGCCCGCGCGCGCGTGGGGGGCTGGCGGGCCGGCGTTGGCGAGGGCTGCTGCGGGGAAGACGGCTTCCTTGCGCACGTGCGCGCGTGTGTGTTGTGGTGGCGGGGAGGAAACCGAGGGAGCTGCCTTCCATCGAATCACAGCTTTTGTCCCTCTTTTTTTTGGACTCGCGGCGGCTCTCCGCCGTTTCAGTTTGGCGGCGTGTATGTGTGTGTTGCTCCTCTCACAGCCCTACCTGGGGCGGCAGGGATGGAAGCCGTGCTCTTTGCGTGTCAGCCAGGCATGTGCTGCTGTGCTGCTGAACTACGGCCCCTCCCGCAAGGGATGGTTCCCCGCTCCCCAAAACGCACCCCTGTTTCCATTCAAAGTGACGACTATAGCAGCAGGAGGCGTCCAGCACCCATGCGGTGCGGGCACCGGGCTGATGATGAACAGCACGCGCGCTCAACTTTCCCTCAACGCATACTCTTCTCTGGGGTAAATTCCCACCCCGTCGCGTGTGCGCACGCGTGCGCCACTTTCCTACAGCTGGATTGCGCGCGAACATGGAAGCACCGCTCGGGGGTATTAGACCCGTGATGGCCCCTTCGCACGTGCAAGTCATCTCTTGGTGTTCCGATCGAATGCTCTCCTGCTGGAAACATTTATACCATGTGTGGGTGCTTCTTCTGGTCAGCTGTGGGGAGAAAAACAGAGAAATAAACTCCACAAGCTCCCCCCCAACTTCCACCAAATATAGACTCCCCCCAAAAGCCTTAAACAATTCATTAACTCCTCTGCCCCCACATGTATTTCCAGCTCGGTTTTTTAAAAGTACGATTCATTTTGGGTGGTGGGATGGGGGGAAACACCTCGGTAGGCTATGGATGTCTTTCCACGCCTGCACACGATGCCTTAAGAATGTGGTATGCCCAGGGGTGATCTACTATAAAAAGAATGAAGCTTAAACTACAGGGCCCCTAATCCTCAAATTGATTATTATTATTTTGTTGTTATTGTGTATATTTCAACAATCCCAAAGTCTGAGAGTCAGTAGCTCAGATGTTGTTAAGGTGTGGTGATCTGTCATGGAACAACCCCACTGAAGAAGACAACGGTGGTTACCCAGACCTCATTGCTGGCTGCGAAGGGCCCCCCAGCAAGCTTCAGGACCCCCAAAATGTAGGTCCTCCACTGGGTATATCCAGGTCCGCAGTGCAAAGACCAGGGTGCCAACTCTTGCTTCTGCGGTGGTTGCGAATACCCGGGCAAGTGTTGCGCTTCTGTAGGCGCACGTGTCGCTGCAGTGGTCTGTGTCAAGAGGAGATGGACGTTTCCTGTTTCGCCTCTGTATATTTGAAGTCCGGCACATCCCACTGTGCTCGGAACATCCGCACGTCTATTTGGAGATGTGTGAGCGTGCGTGCCCGTGTGCCAGAGCGCGTCGTGGTTGCGGGTCCGCAGGCGCTAAGCGTCAACAAACCTCATTTTTCTGTCTCTCTCTTTTTTCCCCCTTGTCCCTTCAACTCCAGCTCTGGAAATGTCCCCCTAAGATTTAGTGGCCAAGAGGGGCGGAATAAACGCGAGATCAGATACATGCAGGTTGAGCGAACTGAAGAACCCTAACCCTTCGCCCACCAGGCACGTCCTGTTTCCTCTATATCTGGAGAAATAGCGCCGGCGGTTTCACTATGAAGGGGAACTCCCCAAACTCCGAAAACGAGTGGAAACTAAAACTCAAGGGATTGCCATTGCGCTCCGTTGCTAGAGTCCATGCCTTGCGGCCAAAGGTCCTCTGCGCTCCAGGGAGAACCCCCGCCAGAAATTTTGGAAAGTCACCACTGCCAATCAATGTGAGCGACCCTGGACTGGATGGATCAGTGTTCGGACTCACTAAAAGGAGGCTTCGTGTGTTCCTCCCACCAACATCCCTCCTTGGTTTTTCTTGCTCATTTGTCCCCAAAATTCCCTCCTACCCAACGAAGGGCGGGGGCGACCCTTCGTGCATCTGCGGACGCCATTCCCAGTTCAAGACCGGGAAGCGCCAAGCACAAAGGGGGAGCAGAAAAGCTAGGAAATGCTCCTATTGTATCGGGTCGGATTCTGTCCAGTATGTAGTAGCAGATTCGTAGCAGCGGTATGATAATTAGACCGGCTGATGGAGCGACATATTGGGCACACATCACTTGGGTGTTAAAGGACTTGTACCTGTAGCCCACTCAAGAATTTGGGGTGGAGCTGCAAAATCAGGAGAAGAAGGGCCCGTTGCAACGCTTCCGGATAGGAAGAGAGGTCATAGAAACGTAGAGTTGGAAGGGACCGCGAGGGTCATCTAGTCCAACCCCCTGCAAAACAGGAATCTTTTGCCCAGCGTGAGTCTCGCACTCACGACCCTGAGAAAGTCTAACCTCTACCAATCTTACTGAGCGCTCCTAACCTGAGAAACGTGGCATATTGACTCGGGATCAACCCTACTGATTTCTGTGAAGGGTTTGTCAGCTTCCCACTCCCAGAGAAAGTCTCAAAAAAGAGCGTCGCGACGAGCCTCTTCCATCCCAACCCATCCACAGGCCGAGCAAGCCTGCCTCGGCGCGCCCTCCCCGCGCGCACGTGCTCGCCTTCCGAACTCAACTCTGCAAAGAACTCCTGCAGGAGCGAAAAAGCTGTGCGCGCGGGGAGGGCCGTGCGGCGCCCCTTCTTTCGGAGATCTCTCTCGCTACACTAGAATTTCACTGACGTTGTGAAGCACTTAGGAGCCTCGAGCTCGTTTGGTGAGGAAACCGCCCCAGAAGTTACGCTAAGCTATGTCTGAGGTCCGTGCCAAATGTAGCACGTTTTCAGCAGTTCCCGAACACAAATAACCGGCTTCTCCTTATTCACTGAGTCGGCAGAGCTTCCTTTCCCCCAGACAAATGGAGTGTTGTGAAGTAGATTTACTGGGTGGTGGTTGTTATTTTTATTCATGCGCCCGAGATTTTAACCGCCCAGATCTTCTTTTTGTCAACTCCAACCCACCCTCCCGTTTTTTAAATTTTGGCAAATCAAGAGCAGCAGTGATATAATGCAAAACGCTCGGCGGGAAAGGATTGAATTAACAGAAGGCTTGAACGATACCAAAGCCCCGCATACTGTTTGGGGCCTTCATAAAAAGTTATCGCAGCCTATACTTTCAAGTGCCACTGTGCATTTGTGTATTTTTGTGTGCGTGCGTGTACGTTTTGCTTTAAAGAGGGAGGAGCTGTAAACGCGCCACTTCACTCCTCCCGGGTTGATTTTGCAATTTCAAAACGGCGCTGCTGAAATATTTACGGAATAAGACCCATCTTAATAAATCTCAGTTATCGAAACTAACTCTTCGGAGTCTGTTAGTAATTTAGCAGAATGGGATTTTCCTTCCTGATGCTTGCCAGTTGATGCTCTTTTCCAAATTTCCACAGCGGGGGAAGCCTGAGATTCCCCCCCCCCCCTTCTTCAGCCTAATGATTTCAGCATGCGTGGTCCCTCTCCGCTCCTCTCTCCAGCCCCTCTTCCTCCCACCTTTATTGATCTGCGGCTCACATTTCTCAGACACCAGGTCCCCCGCGCACCCAACTTCGGGGATAGATAGAATCGGTTAGGTGGGTGCTCTGGGTCGCAGCCTCGACAGTGGCGAAGATCTGCCTGCTCAGCAGAATCCGCTGGAGGAGGAGCGGAGCGAGAGTGGGGTTCTCCTCTAGGACTTTTCTTCTCCAGCTTGCAGCGCTCTTCTCCGCTGGCTTGGCTGGCTGACTCCTTCGCCAGGCAGCTGAGAGGAGCTCGCAGGACCCGTGACATCACGGGGCTCTGGGCGGGGAGAGGGGCTGGGAGGGGGAAGGAGGGAGGGGGGTGTTTTCCAGCTTTAAAAAGGCAGCAGTCACGGAGCAGCCGTGCGTCAGAGAGAGACTTAGAGACTCTGCAAACTTTCCTGATCAAAATAAACCCCGGCCCTGAATAAGACACCAGGAGAAGGGAGAGAGAGCGCGTGTGAGTAACTTCCTAAGCGCTCTCTCTCGCTCCTCTTTGGGGCAGGATCCTTTGCGCCTGCCCTTGCCACCCTTCATTCCCTTCCCTTCTTTCCCCACGTCCCACTCAACGCTCATTTCAATGACATCTGCTTAGGATCCAGCTTTATTCTGTTTAAAAACAAAAAAACAACTCCCCCCCTCCCGTGCGCGCGTTTGGCTTTGCAAATTCCGTGGCGAGAGGGAAACACCAGCTTGGAGTCTCCATTTAATAGCTTTGGAGACGCGCGCTGTGCTACGTGGGCGTGAAGACACGCGCGCGAGAGAGGATCTACCTTCTTCCCTCTGCCTCCACCTCACTTTCTCTCTTTTTGTGCTGAGCGGATGCCAAGCGGCGATCCTCTGAACCAAATCCTCTTGGCGCCTCGAGATCCAGCCCAGTGGTGAAAGGGAAACTTTCGGTGTGCGTCCGTCCCGTCGCAGCAGCATGAAATCAGCAGAAGAAGGTAAAGTACCGCTAGTGGCTCTCTTTCCCGGAGCCGCTTTCTCCCGCTTTTGCCTCTCCCGATGCAGATTCTTCTCTGCCTTTTCTGACATTTTTGCTGCTGTTGCTTCTGTGGAGAGCCGCGCCAAGGGAAACCCGGGCAGGCGCCGGGCTGTGTTTGCGCGTGTGTGCGCGCGTGCGCGTGTCTCTGTGTGTGTGTACCGGCGGGAGGGCCTGGCTGGCGGCTGCGCTTGGGAGGAGGGAAGCGGTGTCCCCCTGGTGTTTCCCCAAAGCAGCCTTCAGGTTTTTTCCCCCTTCTTTTTTTCGTTTTGCCTGCTGCGACTTCTTGCCAATAGGTGTCTCCTCTCCCTCTCTGAACTTGGCCTTGGGCGCTGCGAGATCCTTGAACTCAAGGCGGAGAGGGAAAGGCTGGGTTCCCCCCCGCCCCCTCTTTTAATTTTTATTCTAAGGGGCATCGCCGGAGTCCCTTGGGGTGGGCTGGCTGACTAGCTGCCGGCTGCTGCGTGTGGGCAGGCGCCTTGCTTACGCGGGATGTGCAACAGAGCAATGCTTATGGGAGCCGGTGGAAAGGGATCGGCGGGGTGGAGCAGCCTCCTTCTGAAACCAAAGGAATCCCAGGACACAGTGGAGTTCTCAGAGTACGCGGCTGCCTCTGTGCATTGTGCGCGCCGATATTTTACAGAGTTAACAGTGTGCAGAACCAATCCAGCCCGTCAAATTACTTCTAACCACTAAATGCTAGCATTTAATAGCGCCGGCTGGGGTAGGAGGAAGCCGAGGTCTGACAGAGCACACGCCCTGCTCTAATTAAAAAACCGTTTTACCGTTCTCGATTTCTAAAGTCTAGGAATACTTTCAAACCTTAAGAAAAGACACTAGTCTCCTCCCCTTCCCCAACTTCTTTCAAAAATGGTCTGTTTGTTTCCTTGGTTCAGCTACCTCCATCTTTCTCCCCTCGCTGTTGCCTTGTTGTGGAGATTGAAGAAACTTTCATAAAATGGCCTTTGGATAAACTGCATTGCAGAAAAGCAAAGGTGACTCGCTGTTCTAGAGTAGTTCCATGGGCTTCCTTAAGATTCCAAAGCAACTGATTTCATGGGATGTTGCCTTATAGCAATTCAGAATGTTTGGTCCATCTAGCTTAGCACTGTCTACGTACATGGACTGGCAGAGACTCTCTCAGGTGTCAGGAAAGGCCTTTTGCCAACCCTACCTGGAGATGCCAGGTATGGAACATGAGACCTCCTGCACAGAAAGCATGTGGCAGACCACTGAACTGCAACACTTCCCAGAATGTAACAGTGTTCTATTTATTTCATATAATTTATATACTGCTTGCTCAAAGCTGTAAAAGAATAAAACAACAAAACCAGTTTTAAAACTGCCATTTAAAACATCCAAATAATTAAAACCAGGAGAAAGTGATAAAACAGATCAATACACATGTAAACTTTCTACGTGTCTGGGTAGGGTTGTCTAAACAGAAACATTTTTACCAAGCACCTAAGACAGTGAAGGCGCCTACCTTATGCCAGTTGGCAGCGATTTTTTGTAACCCCACCTACAAACCAGTTAAACTACTAGAGCAATTGGATTTAAACACAATCCTATGCATATTCACTCAGAATTCATGTTCTTGGACAATAGGGCTTCTACCCAAGTAAGTATGCAAAAGATTGCACCCTTCAGTTGCACTCCACTTTTTATAACATCTCTGTTAAAGGTCAAGGAGCTACGGGTAAGGCACTACATCCTAGACCTGAAAATTTGCTACCTTAGTGACCATCATAGGATTTACTTCAAATTAATGTGGAATGCACTTTTGAACAGGGGTGCTTACAATTGTAGTCTTACTTGCAAGTGATTCCTGATGCTCCCAAGGGAAATCAGCTCAACGGAAAGCTGCAAGTCAGAGCATGCTTACTCAAAAGTCATCCCAATTGATCTCACTGGGACTTATGCCTGAGTGAATGCATTTAGGATCAAGGTCCAATGAGGCTCATTCCATGGTTAGGATTAGGGGGAAATTAGTTTAAAGTGCTTCAGTTTCCAAATAGTTTGTTGAATGACAATTAAGGGAGCAATCCAATGCACAAGAAACGGACGTAAAGCAAGACAGTGTAAGTTCAACCGACGTAAAGTTACGCCAGCTCCTACTTCATTCAGCAGCTGAGTCGCTCCCAGGTTGTTGGGTCATGTGACTGAGCTGAACAGTCTTAGGTTCCCTCCTAAATCCCACCCCCACCACTCCCCCAGCCCCTGGCTGAGCCTGGACTGAGCTGGCATGAGCAAGTTAGTACAGTCATATCTTCTGCTGAGCCAGGGAATATCATCTGAGCGTGGCTGTCCGAACCAGAGATCCACTGCATCTGAAGCTGCTCTTCTTATAGGATTGCCCCCTTAAGTGTACTTTTGCAATAGCAGTCAACTACTGTACAGTAGCCAACTATTTTAAAAGGCAGGAAGAAGCAAATGCCACCTCTAAATTGCCTTAAATAATAGATCAAGACAATTCTTTCATACCACGAACATTCAAAAAAACCGATTATCACTTGATATACTAATATGTAAACTATGAACAACTTGAACAAAATATTGGCTGGGAGAGCAAGTAACTCCTGCCCCACATAACCAATCACAAGACATGGCACACACACACACTATTTGAAAGGCAATGACCATCAACTTTGGTGGGCCCTGCCCCCCTCAAATATTTTATGTGGAGGCAAAGGGCCCTCAGCCCCTAGGAGTTGGCTCCTGTGTATTACATAGATAGCTAATGATTCTGCATAGTACTATATTGTATAGAAATAGGTGTCACTGTTCCTTTTTAAAAATGAGATCTTCCCTTGAGCTGTAACTTATTTTTATAATGCCGCCTCTACTTCAACAGGACCTGCTCCTGTGAGAAGAGGAGCAAAGCCCTCAATCTGTTTAGGCAAGTGAAATGAACTTCTCAGCTTCTTGTATGGGACTTAGCACAGCTCTGAACATCTTTATAATATTTCAAGCTTTATTTTTTTCAAAGAAGGCTTCTGGCTTGAAATAACCATTGCTTTGATATGTGTAGTGTTGTATTGCACCCCCCCCCAAATGATGCCAAGACTTAAGTCTGTGGGGTCATTTACACCAGCCTTCTACAACATGGTACCTTCCAGATGTTTGGACTCCATCTCCCATCAACCCTGACCATTGGGCAGTGATGGTTGGGGCTGATGGAAGTTGGAGTCCAACAAGACCTAAAGGCTACCAGGCTGAGGAAGGCTGAAAACACAATCATGTTAACTGACATTCATTGTGATCTAAGTTACAGATGCTTGCTTGAGATGGCTGAGTAGCTCTCTTTATTAGCTGCATACGCTCTGTTGTACACCGCTGTTTGGTATATGATCATCTGCATTCTCCTTTGGAAGGCCTGTACAGTTTTGAACCATTAAAATGATTGGAGCCAACTCATCATGTTGACCCACCAAGAGCTCAATAAAACTTCACAGTTGTCACTGTATGCTTAGGACTGCAAAACTGGGGAGGGCGGGTGCTACTGCAAAGTATTCCTTAGGTCTGATAGTCTTGCTGGTGCTCAGCTTGGCCAATCATTAGTTGTACAGGCTTGTACACATATGAAGCCATAAAATCAAGGAACACATGACAACTGGCACATATATTTGCATGTTGGCTAACAGAGGTTTAAAGGCTGCCAGGAAAGAAGAAAGACAATAGCTTCTAGTGCGGTCAAAATGGCTGAACAGAAGATAGATAGAAAGACAAACATTCAAATATTATACAAACGAGTCTATTTTCATCACACGTTGAGCACATAATTTCTGCCTGTGATGTAGCTGTTAAAAGCAAAAGCTCCTTGCTGGAAGCAGAACTATGTAACCCCCTAGTTATTGGGTATGCAATAAGTTCGATCCATTGACCTTAGGTATTTCAAGACCCACTGAAGTATTTCAAGCAATATTTGCTGCGCAAACTTTGTAAAATGATGCTACAGTGGGCTGGGATGCCCTACTAGCAAACCACACTGGGCTGCAGCTTCCAGTTTCTTTGCTAGAGTTCTCCCGATTGCTTTGTGCACCAATTCCAGCAACACGTTGCTCTCTACTAGCCCTTTATCTCTTTTTAACACAACAAAACTCTAATCTAAGAATGAACCTAAGAGGTCTTTTAAAATCACTTTGGTTCTTGATGAAGTCGTTGGCTACGTTGTCATAACTACCTCTGCATTTTAATGCTGCAACAGTTTCGTTTGTTTCCTCACAATGAGACTCTCTAGCTTACGCAGGTATATTTGCATGCTCACTGGGTTGTTGTTGTTGGCTCAGTGCTTTTAGTGCTGCTCAGCAGATCTCTTCGATTCATCCTGCAAACAGCTGCACATCTAGCCTGAACCAAATATGAAATATGCATTTCACATTTCTGTTTGAGAGATGCTAACTATTATCACCAACTCACAAAAGAAGCAAAAGCTTTGCACCTTTCTCATTAACTTACGTCTCAACTTTGGACACACTGGTACGTCTCCTATGCAAGTGGAGACGAGTGCAGAATGAAATTGCAGCAACCTCATATTTATTGCCTGCTTTGCAGGTGGTGAATTGTGGAGGGCATTTAGGCAAAATTGTCCCAAGACTGAGGGTTGCTCAACCCACTGAGGCAGCTGTTTCTCTCTTATAAATTATTTTTGATTTTGATTTTTCTTTAAAAGATTCCATGATGGTTTGCAAAATCTGGTGGGTCCGGGGAATGATCAGTGCTTCACTGGAGAATGGGAAAGTACCACCTGCCTTGAAGGAGTCAGTGGTGCATCTCCTCCTTAAAAATACTTCCTTGGACATGTTGAATAATTATTGCCTAGTGCCTAATATCCCCTTTGGGGGGTAAGGTGCTCAAGAGGACTGTAGCAGCCAGTGGGTCCCACTGCTGGGAAACCTCCTGCCTGTTGTCCTGCCTGTTCATAACACCAGGAAGGACTGGGAAAGGCTGCTGTCTGAAATCCTGGAGGGTCAGGGTTGACAATACAAGCTGCAGCAACCAATGACTCAGTATAAGACTGTTTCTCAAGTTCCCTGGGTAGACGGCCATTATTAACGCTTTGTTCCTGATATTCATTTAGTGTTCTTAGGCATCTTTGGGTTCTAAGAGCTACATTACGCAACAGTTTTCCGAAAATCGCTTCTGATATTTCATTGTCTGTTTCTGCACTCACTTGTTTCCATAGATTAATGGGTTGAATCTTGTTCACTGGAAACACAAACTCATGTTCACACGCATACGATGCGAACACAAATTATTAATGTATTTTAACCTTAACTTTCAGATATGGGTGCACTATTTGGGGGTGAGGCTCCTTCAGTTAAATGGAACAGGGGTTCCTGTGCCAGTAGCAGTGCTGTTGCGCTCATTCACTTTTAAGTATTAAAAGCGAAGACTAGAAATCAAATTAACTAAAAACAGAATGAGCAAGGGGGAGAAACCATGAGACAAAGGCGCTTATTCTCCCACCCTTTATTTATTTATTTCGGTTCCTCTCCTGCCCCCTCAAATTCCTATTAAAAATTACCATGATGATTCTGCTCTTCCGGATGGTAGTTTAAAAACTGATGCCAAAGTCCTATTAAAAAAAAATGTCCTGGTGATTCAGCCTAGCAAACTTTGAACAAACAGCTGGGAGCCAAGAAGAAATCGAAAGGCAGGGAAAGCTGGTACATTTCACAACGTAGTTTGTCTTGCCAATCGGCAGTGCAGATGTGCCTCTTAAATCAACAACAACAGCCTCTTTCATTCAAAGCCAGGTCTCACTCACTCACAAACACACCCTTGCCTAGCTAGTTCCTTGTCAAGATGCCTGGGTAGCATCTTTGCTAAGAATGTTTGAAGCAACAGTGTAAAGGGGCCAGCAGTGACTGCCACCAGTTCAGTATCAGATTCTGCAAACTGCCCGGGGCAGGGGGGACCAGGAGCAGATGTTTGCCAGAGCAGTGTAAACCATAATAGAAAATGTGTAAGGCAATATAGTACTTTGTTATGGAAAGTAGGGGGAAGGGAGAGAGAAGCATAGTGGATCTCATGGAAAAAATTTGTTTTTTTTCCTGGCACTCTTTGATGGACTTTTCAGCCATCATCCTGGAAAATGGGATTCCCAGAGTCTATAGAGGAATACCATTTCCATAACTGCTTTTAAAAACTATTCCTTTGAAATATAGCCTTGAAGATCTGGGAGCTCCGTAGTGCTGGCTTCTGGGATGGTGAGGTCATTTGCATGTTGCAGACTTTAAAACTATCTTGGCTAAAGGGAAACGCTGTATTTTTCAAGCAGGCAATTAAAGCCTTGCTTATAAAAACCTCATTTTTAAAGATTTAATTACAAGCTAAACAATGCAAATAACAGCTTCTTGTTAAAGGGGTGGGGGAAGCAACTACTTTGCATTGTGGTCCTAAAGACACTTACTGTGTGGCACTCCCACTAAATTACTGGATCAGGGTTTACCAAACCTGGGTCTCAAGCTGTTTTTAGACTACAATTCCCATCAACCCTGACCACTGGTCCTGCTATGTAGAGATGATGGGCATTGTAGTCCAGCAGCAGCTGGAGACTTAAATTTGAGAATCCCTGTACTGGATTATTCTGGAATGATTTCAGAGTGAGTGTGAGTACTGTCTGTGGGTGCTAGGAGCTAAAATTATAGATTGGAAGGAGTATAGGTCTGGTGAGCAATAGGAATATTGGTTGGAGCATATGGTCTTCATGTCTGCCCTAGACTTTTGTTTATTGTTCTGGACATTATTCTGGGCTTTAATTAATGACAGCACATTTTATAAATGTGAAGCCCCAGTGTTTTGGAACATACATTTTATTTAGTACATTGTATGCATGTCTGTTGTTATTAAAATTCTTTTTTCTCATGTGATTTATATAACAATTGGCACTAGTGGGTGCTGCAGCTAAATAATATGTGGTAATAGTGATGACTGCTATGTTATTCATGCTCCCCTCACAGAAGATTGGTGATCCTTAGCAAGTGGGGTGCGGGAAACAGCTTGAAGGGAAACGTATGTTTAGTCTGATCCACAAATCACTTGAACTCAAGCTCTCAGATCTAAGCTACATTAGTGTAATGGAAGCCAAAGACTTGAGCTGAACCGCCTTGTGGATTGCAACCTAGCAGCCCATTCCTAAAACTTGACTACTGCAAGGTTAGGCAGTGCCAAAAAACACACAAAAAAACCACCCCACCCCAAATACACCATTACACAATGTAAGGACTAGAAAAATGTACTTAAGCTTAAAATAAGACCCAGCAAGTGAAGATTTGAAACCCAGGTTCAGCTGACCTTGGTTGCAACACAACTTGCTGCTATTTCGTAGCATATGAATGCAACGCATCTGCAGACAGTTCCCCTTCCTTTCACAGAGGGTCTTGTTGGTTGGAATCAAAAGCAGGCTGCTTGCAAGCTCTCGATCAGCTATTCTCACAATTGCCAGCCCACTCAGACAAGCAGCTGCCATTCATCCTCAAGGCTTCATCATGTGTCAGTCAGCCAAGAAGATACAAGTGCCTCCTAATCAGTGTGCTCTGGGAAACTGGAAACCTTTGTCGATTAGACTGTTGTCTGCCAGCGGAATGAAATACAAACCTTATCACTTGCCAGGTTCCCTGGTGACTGTATCAGACTTTTTAGCTGAACCCCCCCATTCCTTATGCCTTCCAAAAGGATGTGTTGTTTATGACATTAAGCCTAGTTAATTTGCTATTGCTTTTTTTTACTTTGTAGGAGTTTAGGCAGAAGAGGTGAAGAAAAGCAAAGAAACAATGTGAGAGATGCAAGTCTTTCCCCCAAAAAGTGTGTGCATTGTGGGGGCGCGGGGGGGGGGGAGTAAGTAACATTCAGAAATCATCAACTGGAACAACCCCACTTCCTTGGAACTACAAACCCTACTAAGGACCCATTCACAGCACTTTTTCTAAACAGGAAGTCGAGTCAGCCATAGTTTATTTATTTTTTAGTAAATTTGCTATGTTGAACTTGCCTCGTAAACATCTTAGAATGAAGAGAAGGAAAAATCCACGGGCACAAATCATTATTTTATCAGCTGCTTCCCAATTTTCGAACAGAAATGTTATTCTCCAAGGAAAGCTGTTCAAAATAAGTTATCAAAAATACAATCCTGTCCTGCTTGCTCCAGATGGAATTCCTTGCTTCAACAGCACCACTCAGATCTACTGTTCATAGAAAAGTTGTTTTTCTTCACATTTGTGGGTACTTGATGATGGATGGCATATGTGCAGCTGGTTAAACATGACAAAATTACTGCAAAGGCCAGCTTTGGCTGACTTCAGTGCATAAAAACTGGTCATGCAATTGACCTGGAAGCCAATGTGTCCACACCGAAAGAAAGCAAAATGTCTCTTGAGCACTTAATCATCCAGGTCTGGTGACTTAGCAAAAGATAGTTCAGAGCAAAGAACAGTGGTTGAGGAAGACAGAAAAATGCATTTGCAGGTGCCAACAGCGACAACAACAACAACTGGTGTTAAGGAACAGCCCTTATGTATTTCAGGTATCTTACATTTAAATTTTAATTCCCAAAAATGCTTCTGCAAGAGATCACCATGACAAAAAATTCATCACATGAGAGGAACACAGGACAAAAGCCCAGGTGCCTGCTTAGAAGCTGCACATAGGTATGCCAGAACTCTTGGATTCTCTCTATACCCATATTTAAGTGGCAGGCAGGCATCCCCAGAAAATGACAATACACCATCCTGCCCCAAAGCAGACATTAGCACATCCAAAATTCCTGAAGCAGATTTAAAGTTCACAGGTTTGCTCTTGGAATTGTAATATGCATCTCATGGAGTGTGAGTCTATCAATGGCGACTAGTCATGATGGAGTCTGTGTCCTGCCTCCATAGTTCAGTATGCTTCTGAATACCAGTTACTGGAAAACCCAGGAGGAGAGAGTGCTCTTGTCCTACTTGCAGGTTTCCCACATGCATCTGGTTGGTGACCACTAGAACAGGATACGGGACTAGATGGACCATTGGCTTGACCAGCTGGTTCTTCTTACATTCATATATTCTTATCACATGTTTGAATGTTTTGAGACATCTGCTGTTGCCTTCAGACACAGGTTGGACACACAAATGTGTCTCTTAGGGGCATTTAATATGGACCAGTTGTTGGCTCCCAGATGTAAACCATCTTTCAAAACACAACCTTGTTCCCCTCTCACAATTTAGTTCTAACATGTGCGTTATACATACGTAACTTCTAAAGAAACCCAGATTAGATGTAATGCTGGAAGACAAGGCTGTCTGTCCCATGCAGGCTGTTTCAAGTGGTGAAATTCAAGAGGGATATATGATGAAGGCAGGAACAGATGTCTGAATGAGGCTTCTTGAAATGTCGGCTGTAGCGTGCTGGAAGGAGGCTCTTTTTGCTGCTTCCATTGGCAAAACGTTTTAGGCCAGCACTGTTGAAAGGGTTACACCCTTGTTTAACTTTGCAACGGACACAGGCATTCTCGTGACTAGTGTTAGGGAAATTTGCAGAATGTTCATCTTCTCTGAGAAAGACACACACACACGTCTGATTCTTGCATGCTTTCGGAGGCACGAGTGTGTCCACCTTTTCTGGCCACAGCGGAAGCAACACTCCGAGCCAACTCCTATGGCCTGGCTGAGACTGTAGGTTGAATGGATCAGCCTGTCCATTCAGTCGACAAGCACCGCCACCTTCACAAAGACATGTGTAGTGAAACGGTGCCCCTAACACAGTACCTGTGGGTTTGGATTTATGGTGTGAAGTAAATGCCCGACAGCTTCATTGCCCCTTGCCCCCCAAGACTGCCATTGCTAGAAACAAAATGTTAACACGTGGCTGCGGTAGCGTCTCCCCTGTAAGATGTGGCCTGCCCAATATACTTTTACCTCCAAACCTTGAGGGAGCCATTTGGATTATTATTATTTATTTATTTTCCGAAGGCAGCAAGTGCATTACTTAGCAATGAGGACGAAAGAAAAGATATGGCTGGGTTTTTTGTTTTGTTTTACTTTCACCCCCGTTGCCATATGACAAAGGGGGATTTCCCCCCCCCGCTCCTCGTTTGTTATTTTAATTGTACCTGGTTATCTAAATCAGCTTTTATTCCACCCGCTGGCTTGCCTAAGAGGGCTTCATGCTGCTCCCAGCTCCAGCGCTGCCACCCCCGCCACCTACCCTGGCTCTGGGCATCAAATACCAGACGTGAGTTTCAAGAGTTGGCAACTTTTGGCACCGACGTGTCTCAGGGTGTTGGCTGGCTTCTCGGGGCTATGATTGATAACCCTCTCTTCTTTGGAATAACTTGGTGTGTGGGTTTGGTTCACACCATTACTGCATGTTTTGTTCCGCAAGAACCTTCGCTCTCTTTTGAACAAGTTGTGATCTGGGTTGTAGGTGTGGGCTTTTTGGGCTCGAGTGATTTGTACTCCCTCACCTGCTGTCTCTTAGATGGGCCAAATGCTTCATGGATCCACTTTAGGTTGCCATCATGTTTGCCCTTCGATGAACGTGAAGAATAAAAACACAGGGACTATAGAAAAGAGGACAGGAAGAAGGGCTTAAGTGTCTCCTCCACGATTGGCTGTTGTGGGCTAATATTCTCTGGGTATTTTATTATTTGTTTTTTCAGTTTATATCTTGCCTTTTCTCCAGAAGCCCAGGAATGATCAAGCAGTAAAAATGTCCACTGTTGTAGGGCCCCTCTAGACTGGTGTTTTATTGTGGGTATATTGTGCAACATGTTAATGACCCAATACTAGTATTTATTTGTTTAATTTTTATACCACCTTTTACCCAGAGATCACAGGGCAGTTCACAGCATTAAAATACATAAAAATACAAGATGAGAAGACAAACGAGAACACACATAATAAAACAGAAAGAAACCGTGAGAAGTGAGGTTACAGGGAACCAGGCAGAGGGCCTTCTCGATAGTGGCTCCTGCCCCGTGGAACGCCCTCCCATCAGATGTCAAGGAAATAAAGAGCAATCTGACTTTTAGGAGACATCTGAAGGCAATCCTGTATCATGAAATTTTAAAAGTCTAATATTTTACAATTTTTATGTGCTGTAAGCCACACAGAGTGGCTGGGGAAACCCAGCCAGATGGGTGGGGTATAACAAAACAACACACCACCACATTTGAAAGGCCATGGATTGTTAATTAGCCAAAGGTTTGGTCATAGAGGGAAAATGTGTAACTAAGGTGCCAGTTGAGCCTCCCTGGAGAGAACATTCCACACACGGGGAGCCACCACAGAAAAGGTCCATTCTCAAGTTGTCACTCTCTGGACCTTTCATGGATGAGGCATTGGAGAAGGGCTTCATATGGAAAGAGGAGGTATATTACTAATGGCTTTATTCTGCTTTATTAGTTCTGTGCTTTCCCAGTGTTACATTATTACTGTCTGAAGGGCTATAGCACAACAAAATTGGAAAAGTTATGGGTTTTCAACAGGAAGGTTCTTAAACACACAGGGGAACATGCTGCGGGGTTTCCTGATCACCCACTAAATATCTTCAAAGAATGTACTCTTCTTTTTGGAAGGGAATATTCATTTCATAAAATTTCTACGCCTCCGCAAAGGAGTTATGCATCTGCCTTTGGATACGCATCTGCGTGAAAATGCCCGATTGCTAAGATGTGAGGCAACTTTCAGACCACATCACCAAGGCCATTGGGGTTGTGGAAGTAGGAAAGACTCACCAAGGCATGTGTACATGAAAGGGGTGATGGTGCAGAGAGAAATGGAAGCAAATAACACTGCAGCCAACTTGAAAGGGAGAAGGAGGTAGACCCCCCCTCCCCGCCCAGGAGCCTAACTCGGACAGGTGGCCGCGGCAGAGGAGACGAGAGGCCAGCGTCCCTCTCCTGGCTGCACCCCCCCTCCGGGCCTGTAACCCGAGCAGAGAGGGTTTATTTTAAAAAAAGAGGAACCAGCCAGCGAGCGAGAGCGCGAGGCGGGCAGAGCAAGTCGCTTGTTGATGTTTCCGGGTGTAGATCAACAAAGGCAGGGGGAGGATCCCGCAGACAGGCAGCGATCGGGCGATAAGCGAGCGCGCGCCCCAGGCTCGCCTTACAGCCGCCCAGGAGGGGCCGCGCCGTCCCGGGACCTGCAGCCAGCCAGCGAGCAGGCAGCTCCCGAGTAGCTTTGCCCGGCGCGGAGGTCAGCGCGACCCCCAGGCCTGTCCAGAGGCGGCGGAGGCGGAGGCTCCTCGCTCGCTGGCGCGGCAACAGGTGTCCGGGGGCTGCGCAGGGAGAAGACCGTCCGCTGCAACTTTCCCCCCGCGCCGTCGGAGAAGGAGGAGGTCGCTGCTGCCGCTGCCGCTGCCGCTGCGTCTCCCTGCCAAGCCATGACCAGCCTGGAGGAGGAAGAGCCCGAGTTCGATTTCGATTTCCTCTTCGAGTTTAACCAGAGCGATGAGGGCGCCGGCAGCAAAGGTGGGTGGCGAGGCAACAGCGTCCGGCCTCTCGGGATTTAAGGTGGTGGGGGGGGAGAGAAGAGGTTTATTTGCAGCACGTTAAATATAGCGGTTCTTCTGGGACGGAGGAAGAACGGTCTTCAGCAGAGGCGGAGCCGAGGGAGGGAAGGAGGAAGCCATCTGGAGGCGCCTCCCGTGGCTGCGATGGAAGCGCCTCTCTCGCTTCTTTCCCCTAAGGGACGGGTCGGATCAAGCGAGCAGAGTTTCCCCGCAGAGGTGGTGGTGGGCACTCTGACTCCTCCCCTTGGGAGTTTTTAAGCAGAGCACACTTGGATTAGTTGAGATTCCTGCATCGCAGGGGGTTGGACTGGATGACCTTTGGGGTCCCTTCCAGCTCTAAGGTTCTAGGAGGTTGCCTGTTCCAAATGGCTCCCGAAACAGGTGCTGCTGCTGCTGCTGTCTCAGGGTAATGTGACCTCCTTTTCCCACCTGTGTAAACTTTTTAAAAAAAAGAAAGAAAGAAAGGAAAGGGGAAAAGTAGAATTCAGTTTTCACTGATGCATGTTGAGAAGCCTTTGCAGATGTGTGCGGCTAGAAGGAGTAAGGGCAAAGCAAGTGTCTTTTTGCGGAAAGGCCCTCTCAGATGGAGCATCCAGGAGAGGCTGCTGGATCTGGCCCATGGCCCATGTAGGCCACCGTCCTGTTCCCAAATAGTTGCTGGTGAGAAACCAGCCAGCAGGCTTGGAGCGCAAGAGCGTGCTCCCCTTCTGTGGTTTCCAACAACTGGGATTGAGAAGCATTTGCCGCCTGCGTGGCTGCTGTGAGGTCAGTGGGATAAAAGTGATCAAGGCACGCTGCAGTGAGCTGCCTTCTGTGCTGGAGAGTCAAAGGGCTTGACAGGCTGGAGGGTCAAAGAGGCTGAAGAAAGAGGAAGGGGAGTGGGAGGGAAAACGCCATGGAAGGCCCAGAGCCAGGGCAGCCTGTGCTTTGGGATGGGCTATAGACCAGGTTTTATGTACTGGTTACACCAGTGCTATTTTCCTAGAAAAAGAGGTGCCATGAACTCTTCCCTTCCTCTCTTACAATGGCAATGGCGTCCACCTGAGAAGCGCTGGAGATGAGTTCTGGCTGAAAAAAAGGCCTGGGTTACTTGGCCTGGGTTTTGGCTGCCCCACTAACATCAAACCCCAGTGTCACACTATCATAGTCCTTGTCAATTATGTGTATGCCACCTTCTCATAGTCAAAACCATGGCATGCAGTGTGTGTATATTTCTCTGCGTAGTCATTTGTGTACTCTGAGCATGCTCAATAGGAACCTTTGGCTGGAAGACATGGGAGGATCTTAAAGATCTCAGCTTGGGGAAACTTGAGTTGGTCCTTGCATCAGTCTGGGAGCAGAAGGGCCTTTGAAGACAGTCCTTGATGAAAGGTTCCCAGCAATACTACTCAAGCCCAGCAGTTGCAGGAAACCTCTGGGGCCAGCCCCTTTCCTGATTGCTCAGCTCGAGAAGTTCTGTGGGGGTGGGGGGTTGTTTGCCACATGCTGCTTGAAGGAGGAGGGACTGGTGATGACTGGGTGGGGATGCAGTTCTTGCAAACAGCTTGAATGTAAGCAGCAGCCTCCCCTTCTCCCATCCTGAGAAGTTAGCCATCACTTTTCTGTGGAATTCCGCTGATGAACAGAGTTTGGATCTGGTGCAACTTTATGCCAGCTTAATTTCATCAGCTTGCTCTATGCCACTTTCTTGTGTATAAGATTGTTCCTTGAATGATAGTAAAAGTAGATGCCAGGGAAGACCTCTGAAAGCCGAGGAGCCATCACTGAAAAGGCTGTCTCTGGTTGCCACTTGTCCTGTTTCAGATGGTGGAGGCACCTGGGGAAACAGGTGCTAAACAGGGCAGGACCCTGATCGAAGCAGAACTTTGAATGGAGCTTAGTATGGGTCAAACCATTGGTGTCACCACCATCTCTTGAGAGAAGACTGACCAGTATATATAGTAGAGCCCTTAAATGTGTGGTGGCATAGACTTCTGGGTCAGTGCCATTGGTGAATGGCGGAGTTCCTCCAACTGGAGGAACGGGCTCCGTGGAAACTGGGTCTTCCCGCCGTGGCGAAGGTGGGGACCCGCTAGAAATCCCAGGCGGAGGAAGCCTGGGAACGTGGGGTTCGGCAGGGCACCAGAAGTGCCCCCCTACTCGTGGGGAATCCCATCTAGGGGCTCCGGAGCGAAGTGGGGTGAGAAGCGCGGTGCTACGAGCTGACTGCTACTTTCACGGAGTGAAGCCGCACAGCCATTGCCAGAGAGCGCTGACTTTTTCCTGTGGACAATTGGATTTAAAACAAGTACCCGTGAGTAGAAACGGAAAATTGGATCAAGAAATTGTTTAATTTGGTATCAAAGCGGGAAGGTGCAAACAGGAAGTCCGCCTTCCGCTTTTTTGTATATAGACTAAAGCAAAAATTTTGCAAGCTAAAGCCGGGAGCTGTCAAGAAAGACTAAAGTTCCTTCATTCAGAACTACTGAAACCCCCCTTGGAAGCAGGAGAAAAGGGGGGGGGGGACTCTGTTTAACCCCTGGCAGGAGAGGGAATGAAGAAGGATAAGTTTCCACCATCTCTAACCTGGGAACGGGGTGTCAGAGACAGAAACTGTTGGAGAGGTTCATTGACTGTGAAAGTAATACTTTGACAGATAGCTAATGAAGAGAAACAAGTGGATTCTAATGTTGCCTTTTGCATTTTAAAGAAACAGAATATCTGAAAAACATCTGAAATATCTGAAAAATGAAAGTAACTTTCCTTTGTCTTCAAAAAAAATAATGGATACAAATAGTTTGTCTCCTCTAGAGGGAGCTTGCTAAATTGTTGCTGTAGGATATTTGAGACCCAACATCTGTGAGATTAAGACTGTGGGAACAGTCTTTTCTGACCTTGAACAAAGATGAGCTGGGAGGGAGACTGGGTGCTTGCTCTATGCAAGACAAATGCTTTGCTGGAACAGATGCATGAGAAGATGGACTTGATGAATGAGAAAATGGATTTGACTGTTGTGGTTGATAACTGTGGACAAACAGGGAACATTGATACAGAAATCAGTCAGGAACCAACCTATGAATTTGTACTGACTGGGCAAGTGCAGATAACAATGGAGGAGGATGCGGCTGCACCTCAAATAGTACAAATGGAGAGACCCGAGGCCCTACAGGAGCATAAGCTGCTGTTATTGAAGATTGAAATTGGAGTGGGCCAAGGGGAGTCTGGAGATGAGGAGACTCCTAGCTTTGGAGAGATCTTGAAATTTGATTTTAAATACATTTTGGATTATATCGAGGACTGTGGGGAGTGGGACTGTGGGGAATGGGCGAGCTGGATGAAGGGTGATGGAGACAATTTTGGGTTGGAATCCCCCAGAGAACTACTCCTCAATGAGAAAGGAAAGAAACTAAGACAGAGACCAACAAAAGACAAGGAAAAGGGCAAGCACAAACAAGATGAAGAAGAATTGCAGAAGGGACATGGAAGAGACTTAAGGGCCTCGGACATAAGGCTTCCAGGTTGATGGACTAGATGGAATGGACAGTAAGGACTGACACGACCCGAGACCAGGAAGAAGAGACGCTGGATGATGATTGAAAGAGAATTTATAATGGAAATTTTGTATTTTAGAATCAGCTTAATGAATATTAGGGAAAATGTGGGAATGAAACTATACGACTCTAGCAGAAATGTTATCAGGAGCTATGTATATTTGAAAACTAAGATTTAAGTCTTAAGGTACCTAGGGGTAAGATAAGGTTAAATAAATTAAGATAATTTGAATAACAGAATATGGGGAAAGATGGAAAGGATTTGTTGAGTTAATTATTAGGTTAAATTGTTAAGATAAATTTTATAACAAAAATTGAGAAAGATGGAAAGAATTTGCTGAAATAATTATCAAACTAGAATCCAAAAAGGGAGATGTGAGGAGGTCAATGAAACAAGCAAATGGAAATTATGGATATGTAATTTGGGATTTGTGTTTTTTTTCTCCTTTTTTTTTCCTTCTCCTTTATTTTCTTTTGCTGTATTGTCGTATATTTTGTGCTTTTCTCTTTTTTTATTTGTTTTTCCCCTTTTTTTGTATTGTAGTGTTGTTGTTTTTTATTTTTTATTTTTCTTGTAATCCTGAAATTATCAATAAATATTATTTAAAAATAAATAAATAAATGTGTGGTGGCATAATTTAGGCACCTCACATCTTTCCAGTCCAAGAAACCAGAAAAATTCTATGTTTGAACAGGACTACCGTACCTCTTATTTTGGAGGATATTCCTATCCATATTTTCCCCTATGCAGGTTTGCTTGAGATCTTTAACATTCCCTAATGCAGTTATTCTTGAAGCATCTTGTGAATTGTGAGCATTCTTCCATATTTTCAGATCTGGCTTGCAACACAGAACCCACTTACATTTTCTGCTATATATGAGTCAGTCTTTTCTCACAGACAGGATGGCGATACCATTGGTTTGATCCAGGCTAGGTGTTGGGGTACGATCCAGTAGTGAACAACTTTATATCAGTGTGCGACGTGACCCAATACTATTACTTTCCTTGGAAGGGTGTCATATCTGTGGCCCCTGGAAAAAGTCTAGCTGCAATCCCTGAGATGACTCCCAGCCAGTGCTGGATTTACGTATAAGCTAAAGAAGCTATAGCTTAGGGCCCCACTCTCTTGCCCCCCCCAAAAAAAGAATTAAAGGAAAAAACCACTGAATGTACCTTTCCAAAATATAAGATACAAAACAAATAAAATAAAGCCGACATACAGCAACAATGTTTTGTGCTGTGTAGGCTCCTATTTGTTATCTGCAAATGGTTTTAGATACCTATTAGGTCCATAAATTACCATACAGCATATATTCGGCAACAAAAAACAGCGACAATTTGTTGTTGACAAAGGACAGCTGGACATATAAAGGGCCCCATTACCTTCAGTAGCTGAGGGCCTCATCAAACCAAATCCGGCCCTGCTTCCAGCTCTGAACATGCACAGACCAGTTCATACTAAACATTTCCTCAGGCAGTTGCATACCCACATACACTTCTGGATAGAGATATTCACCGGTGTAAATCAGCCCAGAGGCACAGAGCAAGATATTTATATGACTAAGTTCCACAGGATGTACCAGTCCTTCCTGTGTCTCCTGTGGGTATGATGAGGACAGGCACAGATGCATACATTGTCTGTGGATCTAGTTAGGGAACACAGAACAGAAAATGGCACAGGAGAAGTGCATGCCTTACTTGGAGACTGTTTTGAGGGTCTTCCTCTTCCCCTCTCAAAATTGTTCCTGGAGGAGGCCAGGAGTGGCCTTTATGTTCAACCACCACTTCCACCTCCTCAGCTCTTCTTAGTACAGGCAGATCTGAACAGCCACACCAATAAATCGCCTTGTTGTTATGTGAACACAAGAATCCCCCTCACTCTGGAAGATTAAATGCTATGGGAGATCCTGCACTTTAAAAAAGCAACCCCTTTTCAAACTAATTTGTATGTTGTGTTTTATATTATGTGGGTATATATGTTGCCTGCCCTGGGGCCTTATGGTGAAGGGCAGGTAAGCCAACAAATAATATTTTGGATAGCAATGGGATCCCATGGTGACGGAGATGTGGCCAGGGAAGGGCAAGAAAGGTTTTCACTTGATCTGACCTAGCAGGATATAAAAGTGTACAGACAGGATCATGTCTTCCCCTAGACCACTACCACCCAGTGTTAAGAACCTGATTCTGTTAATGGCTGTCATACAGCATTTTCAGTGGATTGCGTTCAGTTCAGTAGCTGCCCTTTTATGCAGCCCCAAGCACTTTTACACACAGTGCAAGGGGTGAGGAACATTTTTGAGGCAGAGAACCACATTCCTTTCTGTGCAACCTTCCAGGGGCTACAGACCAGAAGTGGGCTGGAGCAGCGAATGTATATTTTTTCCTTTATGCAGTAATTTCTGTACAGATTCACACACATTCCAGCCAGGCAAAAACTAATGAGGAGGGTGCGGAGCTGAGAGGTTGTGGTGTGGGGAGAGTCTGGAGGGCAGGATGGATAGGTTTGGAGGTCCACATTTGGCCCCTGGGTGTGAGGTTCCCCAACCCCTGAGACAGTGTATATTTTGTACGAATATAATGCAAACACCATTGATTTGAATTGCATGATGAGAGCAGTGTAGCCCTGTTTTATTTGTGCTGCTCCACCCCTCTAAGTCAATGAACATCTTTTGGTCAATATCCAGGTTTCCTAAGGCATGTGGTAAAAGGATTTGTATGGGTGTTGAATATATTAATGATGCGTGGCATGATAAAAATCAGCCGAACATATCTCTCTCTGAACTGCTTACAGAGCAGCTGGGTGTTTTGTGCCGTGTGTCAATGTCTCACTTTGAATCATTTATCAAATCCGAATACTAGGGAGATGAGGGAGCTGAGTATATTAGTAAGAAACAAAAAAGAGGGAGAGAGAACAAGAGAAGCCGCCAGGAGCTCAGAGTCTCTGCTGCACATGCAATGCTAGAGAGGACTGAGTTGTGTTGGGAATACAGCCTGATCATTAACAGCTTTTCCGGATCTCAGGTTTATAAGTAGGGAAGACTCAGCGCTTAGGGCATTTGTCTCCTGGGAAGGAAGGAAACAAACATTGTATGTGAAGGAAGTGAAGAAGCCTTGACTTGTTTGTTTCAATCAATCAGGAGTACAGGATTCTTTAAAAGCACCTGAAGCTGAAAATGACATGTTAAAACTGCAGGTAGCTTCAATTCAGAAACATACAGACAGAATAACCTGAATGGTAAATGCACGGTTTTATTTTGTAGTGGGGTTAGAGCTGCTAGTTCCTATGAGTGCAAGGATATTCTTGTACCACTGAGTCAAGTTAAATTATATATATATATATATATATATATATATATATATATATATACACACACACACACACACACACACACACGTGCACATACATTTTTAGTCATGGTTGCAGAGGGCTAGGTAGAAAATGTGACTTCAGCAGAATGTCAGAAATGCAAACATGCAAGGTCAAAAAAGTAGCCAGCTAAGGAGTGGCCAGGGGAAATCCATTAGCCTCAAAGGACTCCGCTGCTGCTCAAAGTGATGTCAAGGAGCTTTTCAGCAGATTAATACACCTCCCGAAAAGGAGAATAGAAAATTGCACATGTTCAGAGGGTGTGTCTATGGCACAGAGCTGCCCCATGTCAAGTCATCTCTGCTTCATCCTGTAGGGATGTTTAGGGATGCTTGCCCATGTGATAGTGTTAATTTCTTCACCACCAGCAGCAGCCAGGGATGTGGAAAAGCTGCGAGGAAACTCGCAACTTGAACCGGGTTAAGCGTATCATGTAGTTCCACTCCGACTGAGTTGCTAGCAGGCCCGTCTGATGAAATTTGGTGGCTACAGGAAGCTCAGATGGATGACAACTCTCTAAATATTTCCAAACAACTCCATTTCTATGTGCTTTTGTAAACTGCAGCTGCTTCTTCATGGTTAACAGGCAGCGCACACACAAACACACACACAAAATCTGGTTTGTTTTCGGTATTGGCTTTGAGAAAAGGACTTACAGTGGTACCTCGGGTTAAGAACTTGATTAGTTCTGGAGGTCCGTTCTTAACCTGAAACAGTTCTTAACCTGAAGTTCTTAACTTTAGCTAATGGGGCCTCCCGCTGCTGCTGCGCCACCGCTGCGCGATTTCTGTTCTCATCCTGAAGCAAAGTTCTTAACTCGAGGTACTATTTCTGGGTTAGCGCAGTCTGTAACCTGAAGCGTCTGTAACCCGAGGTACCACTGTACTTGTACTGATCTGATGTTGGAGAGTGAATGGAGCCATTTTGCTCCAAGTTGAGTTATTGAAGTAAGAAGACCGGGGGTGCGGTGTTGCTTGTGCTCTGGCTGATTTGTGTGGAAGCTGTGCTGGTTTGTGAGGAAGAAGAAGCTCTCTTTTCTTTTGCGCAACATGCGTCTGTGTGTCTAGTACAGTTTCATGTGTTTACTGTGCATAAGTATGCTCTCTCACACTTTATCTCAAAACATTTGTGATGAATACCAACAGTCTGAGTCAAATTGCATATACATTTTAATCTGTATGAGCTATAGTTGGAAATAAGATTTTTAAAATGGTTTTTCATATAACATTTATCTCCATCTTAGTTTTGTGTGTCCTTTTATTTATCTTCAGGCATTTTGTTCATTCACTTTTTGCTTGTTGGAGTCAGTGTTAAAAACTCCCACGAAGACTTTTGCCCCCCACAAACTTTGCTTTGAAGTGCAATCTAGGAAGAGATCATCAGGAACAGGATGCGAGTTTGAGGAGAGCTCTCTGTAAAGGTCCTTCTGGTGGATCCCCTTCTCTGTGGGTGAACTTTGGCAGGCTCACCTGGTAACAGCAGGCAGCTGCAGTGTTGATTAGTAGCAGAAAGCTACCATTCAAATTTCCCACAATGCCCTGGTGCAGTACTATGTAAGGGTCTCTGGAGGAAATTAAAATGGTGACTTTGAGACTCAACTGCCCAGTGCTGTTACAAAAGAAGTTTTTTTAAAGGTTGACCAGGGTTAAGTGGCATTTGTGGGCTCTAACAGAGTGCTGGAACCTATGCGTGCCGATGCTGAGCCTGGAAATAATATTGAGAGAAGTTATTAGGAAGGCTGGAATCTTCATTTCCTCATAGCAATGTTATTAAGCATTGAAACACAGCATTTTCAAATGCACCGTTCTCTGACAGAAAGAAAGCCACTGTAGGGAACATTGTATAAAGCATAATGCACAGTATGCAAATAACATGTGTGGCCAATCTACAGGCGCCACAATTCACACAGGTAGCAGGCATGTCTGGACAGAAGCACAGGGACCCACGGGGCCCAGGGACGTCATAGAGTCAGACCTTCCTCTCCCGTGCTGCCCTGTTCTCTGCTCTCAGGCTCAGTAGATTAGAAGCAAAGCCACACCAGAGCACAGACAGATGTATATTTGGGCATCACAGTGTCGCTGTTTCATATTTTGCACCACTCATTCCAAAAAAGATTGGCCGCTAAGGCTCCATGCATTCCACATAATGGCAGTGAAGTTTTAGGGCAGCTTTGAATGTGTATTGGAAGCACTGAGAAAAGATAAACAGCGACTGCCATTCTCTTTGTGTGATCCATCCTAACGTTCAGAGCAGTAGCTCAAACTCCTCTGTGAATTAGATGTGGGAGTTCAAGATATGCATCAGACCCTTGCTTCTTTCTGCTGGGGAGCTTTGTGAGTCACAGCAATGTCAGTTGCACCAGAAAACACACACACACACACACACACACACACACACACACACACACGAAGATGCAGAGATAGCTTGCATTTTGTTTCTTGGTAGCATCCAAATATGCCTTCAGTGTGCAATCAAATGCTCCGATTCTGTGGAATCATTTCTAGAAAGCAAGGGTGGGGAACCTGTGGCCTCCAGATGTTGCAGGACTACAACACCCATCATCCCTAACCATTGGACAGGCTGGCTGGGGCAGATGGGAGTTGGAGTCCAACAACATCTGAAGAGCCCCTGGTCTCCTTCCTCTAGGTCAGGGTTTCCCAAACTCAGGTCCCCAGCTGTTTTGGACTACAGTTCCCATCATCTCTGAGCACTGGTCCTGCTGGTTATCCCTGCTCTAGGTTATCAATGTAATTCCCACTTCAGAACAGGAGAACAAAGAGCAAAGAGCCTGCTCACTGAATAGAAATAGCTAAAATGGTATCTGAACCCTGGTGAAGCTCCCATCCTATCTACTGGATCACGTTTGGGATTCAGTTTGCTAATGAATTTCCTTTGCGTGTGCAACATCTCATGCCATTCTTTTTTGTTTTTTTATCTTTTGTTTTGTTTTTACAGAACATTATAACTATGCATCTTCAAATATAAATTCCAACTTGCCTCTAAGTGTGGCACATCCTTCATTGTCAGCTCCATGTCATGGCCTTCAGACATCCAATCCAGTCATTTCGATTGTCCCATCAGCTAATCATCCTTCTGGATACGGAGGGCATGCTGAAAGTGGCACCGCCGGATATTATCTGTCTCCCAACATCAGACCTAATGGCGTGCCAGCGCTAGAAAGCCCTAGAATCGAAATAACCTCTTACTTGGGGCTGCATCATAACAACAACCAGTTCTTCCATGATCCGGAAATTGAGGAGCCTGTCCCAAACGCCAAGAGATCGCCTACGACTGCGACGTTGAACCTGCCGAACATAGAGGCCTATCGAGACCCTTCTTGCCTGAGTCCAGCAAGCAGCCTGTCTTCCAGAAGCTGCAATTCAGAAGCATCGTCTTATGAATCCAATTACTCTTATCCCTATACTTCGCCTCAGACATCTCCTTGGCAATCGCCGTGTGTGTCGCCCAAGACCACCGACGCTGAGGAAGCGTATCAACGGAGCATGGTGACCTGCACATTACTTAATTCGCCTCGACACTCCCCATCTGCGTCTCCCAGAACGAGCATCACCGAGGAAAACTGGCTGAGCACTCGCAACTCCCGCCCATCTTCTCCCTGCAACAAAAGAAAATACAGCCTGAACGGCAGGCAGACTTCCTACTCGCCACACCCCTCTCCAACACCCTCTCCCCAGACTTCTCCAAGAGTCAGCGTGACCGATGAGACATGGCTAGGAAACACTAACCAGTACACCAGTTCGGCCATCGTCGCAGCCATCAACGCCCTCACCACTGACAGCACAATAGACATGAACGATGGGATTCCTACCAAGTCCAGGAGAACGGCGATCGATCACACCCAGTCCATGACGCTCAAGACCGAACCGAGCGGGGAAGATCATGGGACCATATCGCCGACAGCCGACTTGTCGCCAGAAGAGTTTCCGGGGTTTCAGCACATCAGGAAAGGAAGCTTCTGTGATCAGTACCTTTCGGTGCCTCAACATCCCTATCCATGGGCCAAAACTAAGCCATTGTCCCCATCATCCTACATGAGGTACAAGTTTGTGGGATTTATTTTTTGTGGGGTAAAAAGATATACATATTACTTTTCCTAATGCCCTGTCCCTGCTGACTCCCCGCTCCCCCCCCTTTTTTTGCTATTTCATCTAAAGAGTCAAAGACAAGATTTCTGGTGGCGCCTGTTAGAATCAGGCCTACAACATTGTGCTTCCGTTTTCTTTTGTGGTGTCCCCTGGTTTAATTTCACATTGACCAATAGCAAGGCAGCATCAAGCCACCATCTGTAGGTTATTGGAATTGCTATATGGCTGCTTCTGGGTTCCTGTTGTTTCTCTTTTGTTTTTCCAACCTTGAAAACAGTATAACTTTGTATAAGAGTAATATAACAAAATAGATGTTACAGAATAACATTTATAAAAAAGAAAGCACAGTGGGAAAAAGTTTAAAATGGCATGCCCTAACTTTACACACTACTGTATGGCTTTTGACTGGCTTGGCCTAGTTTTTAATGCCCAGTGGCCTGTTTGTATATTTAATGTCCTATTCCTAAGGGCACAGGTTGGCAGTTTTCAGGAGCTTCATGCAACCCCTGATCTCATGATGCTTCCTGTAGCCACCCTTCCATCTTACCAGAGTTCCTTCTTCCCTGTTCATTTCCTCCTTATTTTACATGACTTAGAATCATAGAATGGTAGGCTTGGAAGGAACTGCAAGGGCCATCTAGTCCAACCCCTTGCAATAAATGAATCTCTTCTAAAAGTGTTTCTCCTCCTATTCATACATAGCTTCAGAATAATTGGTAGGACAGTGGTGTTTTTTTAAAAAATAATAATCCTGGTTTTATGGCTGGGTTGTGTGTGTGCATATATCTGTATAGCACATCAAAATAAGGTGGTAATTACTTGCTTTCTATACTGTTAGTTAAATTGGTTAGTTGTACTAAAAAATAATAATCCTGTACATTTGAGAGTTGGAGTCCATCAACATGGGGTAGGGGATTGCCCACAGACCCCACCCTCCACCCCTAAAGTTAGCCCCCATGTAATGTGGTGATGGGTGACGGATATGTCTGCACCATGAGGAAGTGTGGAAATGTGTACCAGATACCTACAACGTCTGTTTGGGAATTAAAGTTCTAAACATCATGAATGGAAAACTCACAGGCAGATGATGTAGATGCATGCTAGCTCCTAAACTGGTTTAGTGTGGGTTGTAGCAGTGATTTCCAGAACTGCCAACTTACTTCTAAAGGAGAACAATGATTTTCAGAGCTCTCCTGCATAAGAAATTATCTGATGCTATCTCCCCAAAAGTTTACATTAGCTGAGAAAAAAATGTGGGTAGGTTAGGGCCCTGCACATGTGTGTTTAACAATCGGGGGGGGGGGGGGGGAATCAAGTGGTGATTAGACCACCATAATCTTTATCATACAGTAGCTAAGAGAGATTTGTTTTCTAAAAAGGAAATAAACATTTTATCACCTGCAGTTAAAATGAACACAGCATTCCCTAGTGTGTTAATGAAAGTAAAATCCAGCATTTTTCCACTGTTTTGTTTTTGTGTTAAAAAAAAAAATGTTTCCTAGTTTTCAGTCTGTTTCCATGTGATCTCATTAACTCGTGCTTCAGGACAGCTGGAAGCTACTGTAAAATTGTGGTTTAAGTTATTTTACCAATCAAATGCCCTGACCAAGCTTCCTTTAACCCATAAATACTTTTCATTATATGTATTATATATTAAATAACCCTGGACAACTGAATGCAGATGTCAATACAATCATGGGAGCATACAATTGAAATTGTTATTTTAAGTGCACCCCCCCAAGAAAAACACCTCCCCAGCAATAATTTGTCACGATTGAGCTGGGATTCCCACCCTCTGATATATCTGCTCTGTTTCAAAGTCTAGGTTAGGTTCCAGCAAATAATACAGATTCCAAGATCCACCCTGTTGAATGGTTTATTTGCCAAAACTATTGTATTACCTCTGTAATAAAGTGGGGGGGGGGGGAGGAATCCTAAAACAAAAGGGTGATTGGAAAATTCCTGAAGTAATAGTTGTTTTTTCACATATCTATGATCATATGGAAGACCACACCTGCCTCTATGTCAACAAGGCCCCTCTATCCTAAAAGGAAGTTCTTATTTGGATGTAAGAATTGGTGTGATTATAATTTTACATTTTGTATCCACAATAACCGGGTGAGATCATTTTTATTTCCATGTTATAGTTGGGGATTTGAAACTGTGAGATAGGGAATTGCTGAGAGCCATCCACTGTGTGCATGGCTGGTTAGTTTCACAATGGTGTTTGAGTTTCATGCAAACTCTGAATGGTGTCTCCAGGAGCCGACTTTATTAGCTTTCACAAGGAAACGTTCCTGAGTTGCTAATTCCTCAACCCCTTTTTGCAAACACTTTGGGGTTTGGAGTGGGATGGGGAGAGGCCAACCTTTTGCAGGAAAGTGGCTTCAGTGTTACAACCTTAGATTTCACTGGGGAGAATACTTGCCATGCCAACCTGTCGAAGAACTGTGGAGATCACTGGCATTTAGTTCTTTAAAATCATAATAACTGGTGGATCCTTATTGCATGCTTGGCACTGAGATTCTGATTCTGGATTAATCCCAAACATCTGGGTGCTGCTCCTGCACAAAGTCCACATTGAGAGCCTTGTGTGTGGATGTATTTGTGTGCATTTTAAGGTTCTGTTCTGTTTGCAGCCAGGTAGCCTTTAATCTTGTGTGCCAAGATTTAGCATGTAGAAAACGTTTACAGCAGAACCAGCAGTTCATAAGGGAAGTATTGATACAAGCAGATTAATAGCCATGTGAATCACGTTGCTTCCAGCAAAATGGAATAACTTATCTAAACTTCTCCATCTATGATGGAAAATGCTCTTGAGGCAAATGATTACAGCCTAGTGAGGCAGAAAGAAGGGAAGCTGAAATATTTCAATAATCCTCCTTAGCTTTTGTTTAAGTGTCTTTGACAGGGAATTGTCTAGCGATGTAATAGAAATGGCATCCTCTGCTTTTGAACGTCGTATGGTTTCTAGTTAAAGACACAGCACCTAGTTATAGCTACAATCCTGACACAATCTTGCTTTTGAGAAAGGATCACTATGAATTACCAAGGTGCTGATAGAGCTCTATGTGCTGATAACACTTGGGAGTGATCGTATTGATAGCTTGGGTCAGTCCCTCATTCCCTGTGGAGACCAGAGCCTCAATAAGACTGCTGGCTAAACCTGCAGGAAAAACTCCTGGTTACCTAAGAAAGAAAGAAAGAGGGACGCGGGTGGCCACAGAGCCTAGGACTTGCCGATCAGAAGGTCAGCAGTTCGAATCCCCGTGACAGGGTGAGCTCCCATTGCTCGATCCCTGCTCCTGACAACCTAGCAGTTTGAAAGCACGTCAAAGTGCAAGTAGATCAATAGGTACCACTCCAGCGGGAAGGTAAATGGCGTTTCCATGCGCTGCTCTGGTTCACCAGAAGCGGCTTAGTCATGCTGGCCACATGACCCAGAAGCTGTACGCCGGCTCCCTCGGCCAGTAAAGCAAGATGAGCGCCGCAACCCCAGAGTCAGCCACGACTGGACCTAATGGTCAGGGGTCCCTTTACCTTTTACCTAAGAAAACCACCCAGGTTCATCCGTATGGGGGGGCAGTCCTATTACACTCAGCCTTTGTTCTTGTAGAGGTTGCAGACAGCTGTGGGTAAATCCAGGTAATGAATGATCTGTCCATGACAATAGAATCAAATATGGCTTTCCTGCTCACAGATTATTTTAACTTAGTCCCCTACTGAAAACTCAATCAGAAGGCTGCCTTGCCCAGATATGCACAGGTCTCTGAATACCACCAAGGCCATGAAATCCTGAGTCATTCCTGATAAGGCAGACCACTTTGGCTTGAATGTTGAAGATGCCCAAGGCTAATGGTCTTTGCAGACGTCAACAGAACCCTTGAAACCACCTCAGTTAGCTCAGACAAGGAGATGTTTGGGGCACCAGCAGAATTTTTATCAGGCTACCAATGCACTCGAAGCTGGTTGACGGTTCAGCTGAGTTCATGGCTAGGGAGATGGAAGCCTAAAGATCAAAGCCTCCCTTCACAATAAGCTTAGTGTTGTGCAGAGAATTCTGGTGTACGTATTTGGGAGACGTTTGCCTTCATTCAACCAGGTTGTGTGCAACATAAGCCAGGTATTAATACATACTTCCCTCTTGGTATTGCACCACAAGATTAGATAATCAAATGTATCGGTATCTAGCATCAGTATGTACCAGCATGTACCATGCCAAAAGGAACCACCCCACTGTGAATTTTGCAAAAGTCTTCTGATACGTTACAGCTCTTGCTTTTGTAAGTACAAAAGATGTTAATAAGTATCTCAAAGTGGTTTACATAAAGCATTGGCTTTAAAAGAGGATTACACAAATTCATGGTGGCTAAGGTTATCAAAGGCTACTCACCGTGATGTCTATGTGCTTCATCCACTGTCAGAGGTAGCATACCAGTTGCTGGAAACCATTAGTGAGCAGGTTGCACCTTGGGGAAAGCCTCCCTAAACAAAAATGTCTTCAGTGGGTACCTAACTAGAAGCCTGTCTGATTTCGGCCAGTAATTGATCCCAGAGAGCTGGAGCTACAACACTAAAATCCAGGTTTCCACCCCACAGGTTAAGTTCACTTTGGGGCCATATGGCACTCTCAGCATTGCCCCATCTGAGGAGTGCAGTTGCCAGACAGGGATATAGAGGACAAGGTGGCCTCTTAGGTATCCTAGCCTCAAGTTTGTAGTAGGGCTTTGAATGCTAAAAGCAGGACCTTGAAGTGCACTTAGTAGCATATTGCAGCTCTTTCAACAGAGGTATTATATGGCATTGACAGCCAGCAATCTAGCTGCTGCACTAGGTTAAGCCCAAGGAAAATCCCTACAGGAACTAGAGACAGGGCCTTTTGGGTGGTGACTCTGTATTTATGGAACCCCTTCCCAAGGGTGATACACGCAACCGCATCAGTAGCAGTTAGTAAATGGACCTTAAAGGTATGCCTATTTCAGCTAGCTTTTAACTAAAAATGTGCTGTGAGTTGGATTTTTTTTTGCATCATGTTAAACTTTCTTAAAATATTTAATATTTAAAAATGCAGTGTATTGCATTTTCTCCTTTAATTGTTTGTGATAGCCACTTGAGTAGGGCTTTGCCCTGAAAGGTGGCATCTAAATAGCACTGATCAACAGAGCTGTCTGATTCCACAGGGTACAATATATGCGCCATCTGCCAAGAAGGCTTTGGCCGGGTGAACAACACCCATGCGCCTGAAATAACCACAGCTGTGGGCATTTTACTGCTTGACACAGCATCTGTGGGATCTTTAGTAGCTTTCATATTTCCACATGTTATGTGTAGGCTACCTAGTTAAAGTTTATTATTTTGCTGCTATTATGTTATTGATCCTTTTGGCTCACATATTTTGTCTGTTTGCTGTTTTTTTGGGGGAAAGGTAATATATTGTTTGTGCCCACCACAGTTTACATAATAAGAAAAAGTGGAATAGGTTTGCTTTAAAATGATTGCAGTGAAGTAATGTGATAGTGTGGCCTGTATACAACATGTTTGTAATGTAACCTGCATCTTTTCACAATAAGTGTTAGCTTGTGGACTGCCTTGCCAATTGACAAAATGAAAATCCAAATATTCAGCCCTCTCCCCATCATGGCTCCTTATATTGTTTATATCATAAGACATTTCATAAATTTGATTTTGGAATTCTCCTAGAAATAGGGTGTTTTTTAAAATCCTCCTTCAGCACCACTGTGAATTATTAAAGTACCATATGTAAAATTCAGCATTAGGGTCCCTAAGTATGATCACTCTTTATCCTAACTTTTTAAAATTTGTTTGAAAACAGGGATTTGTTGGAAACTTAATTTCCAGTTTCCTTCCACTGTGAACTATTTCAGTCCCTTTCTGCAAAAGGAGACAAAGATGTTTTAAAGAAAAAGATCTGGCTAGATAATGATATTTCATGTGATCACCACATATAAGATGTCACTAGGCATCACCTGTGCAGTTTGACATTCTGTTTGTTACTCTTGTTAAACCGATCAACTGCTGTTGTGAATCGTTGCCAGTTCTGTTAACTGATCTGACTCCTCTATCCTTAATTGCTCCTCGATGCATACAAATTAAGCAGTGAAGGCTTTTCAAAGCACGATAGGATTAATTTCACTCACTCAATTTGGGTGTGGCGGGTGGCTGTGAAAGGCAAGAAGAAACACCAGGAAAATTGTGACAACTTTATTTGCTGCACTGGGTCCACCCACTCTGCCTTGCTCCAAGCATTTGTGTGGCTGCAGTCACTTTCACAGCCTAGCTAGTCCTGGAAGAGTATTGAATTTTCTTACTAGAATAACAGTAGGTGAGTTTGCCAGTTGATGATCAGGCTAGCTCCAAAGAAGACTTTGGGATTTTGCTGATTAGGGGCCAGTCCACACATGAACATGGCAGGAAACCCAGATTTGTCATTGAGGGTTTAAGTCAACAGTCAGCCAATCCTGGCACATGGGTTTCGAAACACGTTTGTCTCATTCATATATTACATTAATTTTAGATTTTAGATCTACACAGAACAGCTGATGCTTATGGAATAGTACAGTTTACAGCTCTTGTCTTCACTGAGCATCTGCCCATATATTCTTCAGGATATTTTCCTGTGTGTGATGAAGTTGGGCTCTCCTGGTCCCCTCCCCCATGAAAGAACTTCTCAATCTAAATATATGTTTGATATCTCTTCCTTTTAAGTAAGTTGTGCTGCAGGAAATTAAGTGCACAATACAGATAACCTAGAATAGGAAATTGCATTGCCAAGCCACAACCCATGAAACTGTTTAAAGCATCATGCCACTTCCTCTGTCAGGAAAACTGCATTTAATTCTCAATTTATTATTATTACTTTTGTTGGTCGGCCCTTGCAGTGGGATTTTAATTATGGCGTGCCTAACTACATGGCTGCCTTATCACAGAAACAGAAACAGCAACTGCGTTCAGTCAGTGTTTCAGGTGCTCCTCTAAGATCTTAAGCAGAGAAAATAAAGTTTTGTTTGTGTGTTTTTTAATTCAGCCAGCTTCACCTTGCTTTTTTCTCCATCTCCCTTTAAAAGTTTAGAGGATCCAAACTTTGTGATGATTGATGGATTAGAGCTTTTAAGAATGAAACACCCTGAAAATGTCACAATCGGATAGATATTCGGGGGAAAGAGAGAGCGAAATCCATCGTATATGAACTGGCTTAAAGATGGAAGCATCTGTTTCATAACATGAAGTGATCTGCAACATGAGTTATGCAGCTGCTCTATATTATATAAATTATTCTTGCAGTCAAGCGGGAGCTCCAGATAATTATCCAGGAACATTTAAATGCTAGCATACATAGATGTACACAGAACAGGATGAGCCTTATGAACTTGCCAATTGTGCTTGAGTGAAAACTTTACGCTAGTCACCTCAGGCTTCTCAAGACAGTGTGGCATGGCAACACTGTAATCCTAGCAGCTTTGACTTAAAATGATGGAGAGGTGTCTGCCTCTTATAGTTGTAGATAATATTTTGGTAGTAGATTTTACCCTGGGTCCTATTCACACCAACCATGGAGTCTATAAGGGGGGATAAGTCATTCACTCAGATTTGAGTTTCAGTGGTCTGTGGCACAGAGAGCAGGACTTTATGGCATAACTGGATGGCAGCAGGAGGAGCCATGGGCCTGGCTATAACCTAGTTAAGTTGGCTTTGATCTTAAGACTTCGTAAGTGGCTTGGGACTGGAAGGACTGGAAGGACTGTTGACTCTCACATGAAACTGCCTTGTGCAGATCTTCCTCAGAGGCCCTGCTCAAAGTATCCTCACCTTCTGAGAGGAGGGGGTAGGCATGAGACAGAGGGCCTTTTCATAAAATCACAGAGTTGGAAGAGACCACGAGGGTCATCTAGTCCAATGCGGGAATCTTTTTTTGCCCAGCGTGGGGCTCCAACCCACAACCTTGAGATCAAGAGTCTCCTTCTCTACTGGCTGAGCTATCAGTTGTGTCACCTTGATTGTGGACTGCTTCTTCCCCAGTTCATTTTCTCAGTGTCCTACCTGGTGGCTTTTAGACTCATGCATGCTTTTAATGGCAATTAGGACCTTTTATCTTTCATTGTTACTTTTGAATGCACATTTAGGCTATTGCGGGATCTTTTCTGTTTCTGTTTTGGAAACTCAAGCTGCAAGGCAGGATAGAAATAATTCCAACCGATAAACTGTCAGGTATGTATTTGTACCTGCCCCTCCTGCAAGGTGACGTTGCTTAGTCCCCAACTCAACAGCCATGTGAGGCAACATACATATAGAAGAGAGGGCCACTCTGATATTTTGGACTTGACTTGTAGCATCCTTGTCAAAAAAATTGGCTACCACTGGCCTATATTACCTGCATAAACTGTAAATGGTTGCGCTTATGCAACAACTCAGGGCTCATTTTTCACCTTGGGTAGATGCGGAGACGTGTTGCCCTCTCAATGTTGTTGAGAGAGGGGAGGGGGAATCTCTGACAGACAGGTGCAACATCACCTGAGAGATCCTGTTCTGGCATCTGCCCTGCCTGTCCTAGAGGTGAACTCTCCACAATGGCAGTACAGGAAGGCACAAACTCATTGCTTGCTGAAGTCAGTCGCCATATGGTTTGCCTGTGCTGAAGAAAGCAAAGATACACCCTTAGTGCAGAGGGGACATTGCTGAGCCAATCTGTGGCTGAAGCCAACTAAATCATTTTGGTTGCTGCTGAAACAGGATCAAAAACAAAGTAGGTTGAATGTAAATTGGAGAAACTGAGGTTCTGATACTCGACCTCACTCAGAGTCTAACTCAGAATAGATTCCACCCCCCACCCTCCATGCACACATCTGACTTATCTGCATTTGTTCATTTTGATTAATAGGCTCATGCATTAAGTGTTGTTTTTTTTAACCAAGCTTAAAATGTTTTCCGTTTTTGTTTAAGCATCTGATTGCATCTGGCCTATCAAATCTGTGCCATACATAAATCTTCATAAAATAACCATTACCTATTAAATTACTTATGTCATACCATTATCTCCATTGATGAAATTTTAAGTGTAAGATGGTGAAGGATGAACTGCTAAACGTGGCCTCTAAAGTAATAGTGCCAGATTCTTGCGGTTTATGATAGTGGACTGGATGTTAATATTTAATCGCGGTTGCTTTCCATTACAGCCCATCCTTGCCTGCTCTGGATTGGCAGCTGCCGTCTCACTCAGGACCTTATGAACTTCGGATTGAAGTGCAGCCGAAGTCCCACCACCGAGCCCATTACGAGACCGAAGGGAGTCGAGGGGCTGTCAAGGCATCTGCGGGGGGACACCCAGTGGTGCAGGTAATAGCCTTTCTCATGCTCGCTAAGATGGCTTGTTTGTTTGGGCAAGGACCCCTGTGCGTATCTCTTGCAAATTCAAACAAGCTTTGATCATCTTGGTTGGTATGCTACTTCCATAAGTTAAGTCTTGGCCTCCGTTGAACCATATAAACTGTCCCCATATAAACTGTCCTGGATTCTGTGTTCATCCTCTGAGGCCTTTCTTTGTGGGCCCCCTCCACATGAGGTTCGGAGGGTGACAACACAAGAATGGGCCTTCTCTGTAGTGGCTCCCTGCTTGCGGAATGCTCTCCCCAGGGAGATTCACTTGGTGCCTTCATTATATATTTTTAGGCACTAGGTGAGAATGTTCTTCTTCAACCAGGCCTTGGGCTGATTAATATTCTAAAGCCTTTTAAATGTGTCTGTAGGAAGAGGGGAGGTTATTGTTTTGCTGTTTTGTTCCAATTATTTACCTGTTTTTATCCTGTGTTTTATCCTGTGTACCACCCTGAGATCTTATGATGAAGGGCGGTATATCAAACAAACATTACATGTTATATACTCTTTTGCACTGGGCATGAGCCTTCATTGGTTCAACAACAACAGGCCTCCAAAGACTGAATGTGTGCCCTACAGTGTGCTTCATACAGAACCACAATAATGTGGTTACTATCAAAATGCTTCTGTTTGCTGACAGTTATGTAGCACTTGACATACCACTCAGGCTGCAATTCTATGCAGTGTTAGGTGTGTTTAAAACCATTGCTTTCAGGGGCCTTAGATGAGCCCAACTCCTACGATCAGACTATGTTTGTGCATGAGCTCTGGTAGCCTGAAATAAGGTGCCCAACTGGTGCAGGGACAAGCTGGTTGGCATGGTCATCCTTGTGCATTACAGCAGCATGAATAAGCATTTTCAGCAACAGCCATGTATCACTGTTGAATATGTACTCAGGAGATGTGCATAAGAAGATACAGTGATAGGTGAGTGATAACAACTGCCTACGAATACCCAGAACAAGTTTACTTCCCAGTCTCCTTAATACTGCACATTTTCAGAATATGCAACAATATATTCCACAGTATCGGCTCCACACCCCTATGTCCAAAGATAATTGCTCAAAGTCTTTGTGTAATGCAGGATGTTTCTGGCTTGTTGATGTTGTTACATCTCCCATATTGAAATTGATGCTCGCACAAGATTTTAACAAGACTTCTTGAGAGAAAAGCGGGAAGGAGTTTTCTTTTGCTGTATTTACGAAGTCTGTTGGCTTTTCTTTCATAAATGTTTTCCGAGTGTGCTACATTTTGTTTCAGATGGGAATAAGCTTTTCTCCAGTCTGAATAATTCAAAATTGGAAAGCAAGGCTCTTTGTCTACTTTTTTCCTTCTCCCACAACCATTCGTCCCCTGAAAACTACAGGTTGAACAGTGTACCGTCAAATCTTCTGTAGCTGAATTATGGTTCTATCGGTAATAAAGGGGCAACATCATGATTTCCTTGCTTACATAAGAAATCTTACTGAAGTCTATGGCAAGATACCGTTTGTATACCATGAGAGCCTCCCATTTGGGATGTCTTAGTATTGTTGATGCTTACTAGGAGAGGGTCTGCAGCGTTTCAGACAGGAGTCTTTTCTGAAACCTACCTGGATATTCTAGGATGGAACCTGAGACCTTCTGCATGGAAAACAGAACAGACAAGACAGTCAGTGTATACCTGTGTAAAAAACAGGGTTGGCTAATGCTTGGGTGTTTATGGAAGCTCATGAAATACTCGCTTTGATGGGCCTAAAATTCCTCTCACGTGGCCTGCATTTATTTAAAAGCTTTTAGGGGGTGGAAGAATCTTTCTTGAAATTTGCTCTCTGCTCATTCTTTGAAAAAATAAAACAATAATGCAAGTTTAGGGTGGTTTTCAGCTGGGAATAATTTTAAATTTTGAATTCCAGAGAGATAGCTAAAGATTTTACTACCACCGTTTAGCTTCTTTAGCACATTTCACTGTGGAAATTTCATCACGCCTATCTCATTATTTGTGTATTTAAAGCAAAAAACAACAAGTGATGTTTAAGATTAAAATTTGTAGTGATACATTTGTTTGTATGTACCCTGCTAGCAGCCCAGTGCAAGGAAATGTAGATAGGAGGCATCAATTCACAGTGGCCAGTTTGACCTTTAAAATTTCCACCCGGGTGATGGGGGGGGGGAATGGAACACAGTGCCAACATTTAATTGGGCTAAATGTGTCCTGGCACTCCCCTGAAATCTCTTTCTACAGTGTGTGGAAATAAAACGAAGTCTGCTGCGTGTCTCTGCATAGGCAGGGTTGAAGAAAAGGAAAAGGGAAGTAGTAAAAAAAAAAAAAGTTGGAAGGAAAGCAAACCTCAGATCCATGATTGTAATGAATATGAATCTAGTTTTCAGTCCCTGGAATAAGTGGAGCTTGTTTTTCTTTGTTCTCCTTCTCCATGGGAAAAAAAAAAACAAGATTCTGGGTGGAGCAGGGGGTTCCCTAAGTATTTTTGTTTTATTCCTAGCATTCTTTTCCCCTCCCCAAAGTCTCCATTGATTAGCTATCTATCATCTATCTATCTATCATCATCTATCTATATCTATATATCATCTATCTATCTATCTGAAGGGATGTCAATATTCAGGCATCCTGACTCATGCCAGCCCAACATCTCCTGAGGGAAGGGGTCAGTCTATAGAAAGTTAAAAAGCTGGAAATCAGGAGGACAGACGGCAAAACATGGCTGGAACCTGAGCAGACAGCTAGAGCCTTGCACACCAGTGTTTGCTTACTTCTTAATTTAATTTATGGTATATCCCGCTTTAAAGCCCCAAGACGAACTCAAAGCAGCGTATAAAATATTATCATAATAATAGCCCCATTCAAGTCTGCTATCAGGATCAGAGACAACATGGTGCCAGGGTTATTCAGTTGGCATTTCCTCCCCTCTTCTTCTTTTGCTGAGAATTGCTGATTCCCACAGATGTCCTCCGATGACTCTGTTCCTGGAAGGAGCTTGCTGTATTGGCCATAGGGCTCACTGAGGAGGTAGACAAAGCAAAGAGGCTCTGGGCACAGTGTTAGCAGTGGCGTGAGCCCATCTTCACCTGGGCTTTGGGGAGAAGGGACTGTGATGTCCCGCCATGGAAGTCAGGCTGGGTCAACGCCACTTGAGGCATGAGCCCTCACACTGGGTCAGTGGTGGTTTCTCTGTATTCTTTTGAAGAGAGTCTGTAAGGAAAACTGGAAGTGTATCTGCCTGCTGCTAATTTCCTCATGAGCACAACTGTTAAATGTACAGGAGCCATGCCCTGTAGCAGTCTCTATCTGATGCACAATTTCATTTAGTTTCTGTGTTGGTTCAACATATTCTGAGCTGCATATTATTAGCCTCTCTCCTCCTTTCTCATCTCACTACAATTGCCAGTGCAAACCAGCACTCGCATGTGTATGTTGTCATTGCAGTTGGCACAGCTGGGTGGTCTGTTACAACGCAGATACGGCATTGGCTGGATGAATGTTAAATCTAGTTCTGCTGAGCTTCATTCCTCATTTTCCTCGTTCAATTCCTTCTTTAGCCTTCTCTCTTTCCCCCCAGCGCTATTCAACCAAGTGAGATAATTAGTGATAAGGGAGATGTCACCTGTTTTCAGGGAGGGACCTCAGCCTCACGCACTCAACTGTTTTGTGACTTATTATTTTCGCCACCTTCGGAATGAATATGCATAAAGTCACCTGAGCACTTAATCTCACTTCCCACACTCCTACACATTTGCTGTATACTTGTTTAGCTACCATGGCAGCCCTGAGTTATCCTGAGGATTTCTAAATGCTTGGAGAGTGAGATGAGCTTGACACACCTAGAAAGAGCTAAAAATGTTCTGAGAACACTGGCTAATCAAAGGTGCTGGTTAATTGGCCACCGTGAGGTAATGCTTGGCAAAGGGTTTCATGCCCTGTCTCATAAAACTGTGCTGCTAATCATAATGACTCTTCTATATTCAGTACTTTGCAAAGGGAGAAAAAGAGTCTTCTGTTCTGGGAATTGAAGAATCTGGATTTCAAATCCTGCCCCCCCACCAACATCCTGTGTGGCCCTAGGCAACTGATTTGATTTCTCTGATACTGAGCACATACAGCATATTTTCACTCTCAAGTGCTATGGGGTATTTCAGCACTAGAGGCCTTGTACACAGGAAACAGAAGAGGAAGTAAAGGGTAATCGAGGGTTAGAGCTGACAAACCCCTTCATTCGGCAGCAAGTGGATATAGAATCAGCATCAGCATCATAAATAATAATTTATTATTTATACCCTGCCCATCTGGCTGGATTTCCTCAGCCATTCTGGACAGCTCCCAATTGAATATTAAAAACACAGCATTAAACTGTAAAGTTTTGGACTTGCCTGCCACTTCACCTTTTATCTCTCAGCGTTTCTCAGTCCTTTATCCATATGACTTGTTGGTCGGCCTGTCCAGAAAAACGTAGAAAAGCCCCATGGCTTTGTTCATATCCAGGTTCGTTCCAAAGACATTAACCACAGTTTCCCAGTTAGGACAAAATGGGAAACCATGGTTAGCGGAAGTCTTCCCAAGTTGTTTGCTCAGTTGTATGAAGGGAGGAGTGGCGGGGCTGTTTATGTGACCAAAAGACTGGTTCATATTTTAGTTTCTGGAGCCTAGATTGTGGTGGTCTGAATGTGGTTGCTATGCCACAGCTTGTGGAAAAGGAACCCCATACTTCCTTTTGCTACTTTCTAAGGGCTTTGTTGTTGCTTTTTATACTAATTTGCTGATAGTGGGGGAAGCAGTTGTTTAGACATGTCCTGGTGTGCTCACTTTCAGTTATGTCCATTCAATTTCTTGGTTGTGCCTGTAGTGCTTTGGGATGCATGAACATCACCACAAGATGCTTAATAATAAAGATAAGATATCTTAATTTTAACTCCAGAGTGTGGTTTGTTTTTCCAGTGAGAAAAGGAGAGAGAACATGTTTTGGAAGTCTATATACTGAAGAAGTTTTAAAGCATTTACAAACATTGATAAAAGCATATACGGTGTAATAGAACATTCCATAAAACTGACAATGCCAGTGTTTCACCCAGTTTTTGAGTTCAAAACCTATTAATTGTGGGAGGGGAAAGCGGAGGAGAGGAATAAAATCTGTGGCTTCAGGAGGGCTTCTTACAGTGAGTTTACTATGTGGTTAACTCAAACCCCTTCAGGCATTGTTCCACTGTGTTCGCTGTCCTCTGGTTGCTGTTTATACCAGACTTGCCCCTAATGTATATGCATTCAGTTTTTGAAGGTGAAGCAATGTGTGTACACTCAGAATCCTCCCCTTGCATGCAGTTGTGCACAAGTGCATTTGTCTATGTGTAGGACCCTTTCACATTGCTGGTGAACATACAGTAGTGGGAGCATGACTGCCACATGAATTGTTGTGGCTATTCAGTTTGAACTCCTAGACCCCTCATACGTTTCCCAGTGTGCAAAGGGATTTGATAGAACTCCCCTGTGATGGCGTACCTCCTCTGCCACACAAATAAGAGAACAGCTCGTCTCTTTAGAAGGAACCCAGCAAGTTCTAAAGAAGTGTGACAGCCCATCCTAGTTAGTTGTCTCATTAGCTCTTTTGGAATTTGGACTCTCTGCTGAAGATGCTTCTTTGGGGAAACGTGATTCCATGCCTCTTTACTCAGAAACAACTCCTATTGCATCCAGTGCGTGTCAGACATTTGCTATTCGTTAGATGATTGAAGCTGTTACTTGTTAAAATGACAGTTTTTTTGAGGTTTTAAATTCTAGTAACTGTTCATTATGTTTTTAATCATTTTTGTGAGCCATTGAGTTAAAAAACTTTTTTAAAAAAACAATGGATTGCAAATGTTAATTTAACTGGAGTCTTGTTGGACATGGTGAAAGAGTTTAAAACAATAGCAGATGAAGGGGGTGTGTGGAAATATGTGTTTTAAATGCTCCTTCAACCAGTGTTAGAAACTCAGATATATAAGTGAGGCACCAAATGGCTTCTTAAACCAAGGTTACAGTTGCCAAAATGAAATGCCCAGTTGCCATTTTGGGACAAGACCACTCTAAAGTCTTATTTTTCAAATGAAGGACTGACTTATTGATTCTCAGTTAAACATCTGGCTAGTTCAGATGACAACCTTGAGCTAGCTTAAGAATTTTGAGAACTGAAAGAATAAAAGTCACTTTATCCAGGGACAGCATTGGAGAATATATATACATATTCTTCACAACTGTGAGCAGGGCGGGGGGGGGGGTGTGAGGTAAGTGAAGACAAGTGACAACAGTTAACTATAATGTCGTCCACTGCTCCTGCTCAGGCTGCACAGAAAAAGTGGTTCCTGAAATTCATTTTGATTGTGCAGATAAAATATAACTGATAGTATTCTACAGGATATGTTGCTAGTGTGTGAAAACAGGCAAGATCCAATGATCCCCAGGCATGCACCATCCTGGCACACAGGCATCTTCACTTGGTCGCAAGTGGCAAATAGGTAAAGGTAAAGGGACCCCTGACCATTAGGTCCAGACGTGGCCGACTCTGGGGTTGCGGCGCTCATCTCGCTTTATTGACCGAGGGAGCTGGCGTACAGCTTCCGGGTCATGTGACCAGCATGACTAAGCCGCTTCTGGCGAACCAGAGCAGCGCACGGAAATGCTGTTTACCTTCCCGCCAGAACAGTACCTATTTATCTACTTGCACTTTGACGTGCTTTTGAACTGCTAGGTTGGCAGGACCAGGGACCGAGCAACGGGAGCTCACCCTGTCATGGGGATTCGAACCGCCAACCTTCTGATCGGCAAGCCCTAGGCTCTGTGGTTTAACCCACAGCGCCACCCTAAGTTGGAAATAGTCAGGTGCAAAATGTGCCTGGCTAATTTTGAACACTGCCTTCAACATCAACAGAAAAGCTGGAGTTAGTGGTTTGGCTGAAAGTATAATTGGAGACAGGACCTCTTCTGTAAACCCCTCATAGCCCGACAAATAACTTGGGGGATAATTGAAAGTGACCCATTGGACCATCCTGTGATGTTCAAAGAGACTGTCCTGCTCACCTGCTGCTAATCACTGTTTTTCTCTGAAGTGAGGTGAAACCTGTTTTTAGACATGGAAACCCAGGTGACTAGGGAAGTATTGAGTGAACTGCAGTTTGACAAGAGGATAGACAAGACAAAAGTTTTTAATATAGAGACTTACTGGTATGCTGTGATTCAGTTTATCCCTATATGACAGGCCTCCTTTTTTTTTTGTAACGGGCCCTTGAAAGAAAATGTTACCCTTTCAACCAGAGGGAATTGTAATCCCGTCTCACACTGAGAATATACAGAAATTGGCAAGCACCTGTTAGCCAGGTTGCAGTTAATAGCATGCAGCCGCAGAGCTGTACTACAGTCCAGACAGGGAGCCTAAATTTTATAGCTCTGCTTTTAGACAGACGGTACTTTTAAAGAATAAATCTAAGCTGAATAGCTTTCACACATCTTGCCTCTGCATAGTTAAAGCTAACCACAAAGTAGCAGACAGATAATCAAAATTGAAAAGGAGAATAGCCTGGCAGATGTTTTATGCATATTATTGCTGCCATAAATCTAATAAAATGGGAGCAGGGCTGTGCATCATTAGTGAATTATCTAGGGCGGGGAAAGTTTCTTAGCTCACATACAGCTAGCTCCACAGGATTACTGTATAACCAGAGCTGCCAAGGTAGCCATCTACGCTCCCCAAAAATGCATTCTTCAGAAAATGGAAATGTTCAGGATTACTATCACAAAGGCTGCTGAGATTTGAAAGATTGGTGTGTTGTGTTGGTCTCTCCGAATGCCTTATAAGTAAAATGCTATATGTTTTAGATAGTCAATTGGATCACAAAAAGAACAATACATCTCAGAGTGAAAATAGGATGCACTGAAACAGGGTGTGCTGCTGCTTTTGATCATTTCATTGCTGGTACATGTTACACTGAACCAGGTGACTTGTTGGGCTGTGTACTCTGTAACAACGAAAAAGGGGGGTCTATCTTCTGTTTTTGGAATAATGATTTAGGATAGGGGTCCTCAAACCTTCTACACCAGGGCATACTTGAGAAGGCTGAACATTACTGAAGCCAACCAGTCATGAAATTATGGTACAGGCACAGAGCCAGTTAGAAAGGACGGCAGATAAAGGTGGAGTTTAGCATAAACCACATCAACATACTGACATCATTTTCTCTAGGGTGGATCTACACACAGGAAAAACCCCTGCTAAAAATCATTATAACAAAAGAAAAGAAAACCCTATGTAAAAGCACATAGAAAAGTTTTGTGCTCTACAGCACCTTCTGGTGTTGCATGTTTATAACACATTTAAAATGCTGGGTTGTTGTTTTTTACTAATGTAGCTGAATCCCAAATCCGTCTTTGGAAATGGCTAAATTAATTGCTGCAGCAAATGTTGTGTGTGCTCTGGAGGCATCGTCTCCCTCAAGTTTAGGCAGAATTTGCTGATTCAGAGGCTGTGAGTGGAGAGGGCTTTTTATTTTTTATTCCCGCCCCCCCCCCCAATGCCTCTCGAAATATTTTTACTCATCACCTGTCATTTCTTCTATCCTTTTGTTTACCGTGTAATATGAATTGAGCAGAGTAAAGCGCTGACAGGACTGACAGCTTCCATTGGAGCAGCCCTGCCGTCTAGACATGGCAGAAAAGTGTTCCCCAAACACACATTTGAAGTGTGCAACTGCTACTGCAGCCTTGAAAATACAGCTGGGAAGTGAAGATTGAAAATATAAAACCTAGTAGATTGAGGGGGGAAACTGGACATTAATACAGCTAAAAGTCATCTGGGAGTGGATACCTTGAGTACTTTAAATAATTGTTATAAATACAATAGGCAGACAGAGAATCAGAAGACCCTCTTTTTGGTCTTTCATTTTTGCTTGCTCTCTGTTAATTATATATAGATTTATGCTATGTTTTTTGAAGTTTTCTGTATTGGATTAATGAAGATACACACTGGAAGCTGATGGATCGAAGATCAAGGGCCCTGAGTGAGAGACAGGGTAGAGAGGCTCTCCCAGGGTAGGAGGCTGGAAGAAGAGTGGGACGCTCTCAGGTTAGAGCTGGGAGGGTTCACTCTTCTGTGTGTGGAACAAGCGTTAATATATAATTATAACAGAGGACCTTGTTCTTCTTTTTTGTTTTTGTTTTTTTTACCTCCTCTTCTTTTTCTTTTTCTTCTTTTCCTTCTCTTGCTTTTTCTTGCTTCCCTTTTATTTATCTTCTTTAGATTAGTTTGGTTTTTATTGTATTTTATGCTGAAAACTCTCATAAAATTGATTTTTTAAAAAATAAAAAAGGTCAACTGTGGTGCGTATCTTAACCTTAATGTATTTCACACCTAGCTCTGTTTTTGAAGCATCATCAATAGCTACTGTTCTACTGCATTCTCTTTACAAAAGTGACTCACTTTTTCTAAAATATAGCTGCATTATAACATGTCGGTGTTATTTTCCTCTCCTCAGGGCAACTTTAGTTGCTAGGGGCCCAGAATGGCTGCTCTGAAGGGAAAGTGGAATTAGTAGGGTGACTGTGCGTAGTTAGGATAGGTTTAGGCTTGCCAGCATTTTTGGTGGCCCGACACCTGTGCGTTTAAAAGTAAGTCTTCTTGCAGAAATTTAGCAGGTGAAACTTTTCCTGGAATGCAGATGAACTAACTGATGGGAAAGGTCTCACCGGCTTAATTTCTGCGTGAAGTGCTGCGATGAAATGCATAGGAGCAGGCCTAGTAAAAAAAAGTGTTGGCATCTCCAGAAAGGTGGAGAATTTGTCTCTATGACAGCCAAAGTTAGGATGGGGTAGGAGGTTTGGGCATGTTTTCAAACCATTTTATAATGATACAGGAACGGATGGTATTACTAGTTAGGGTTGGGCTGGTGGGGGAGGGCTGGAATGACTGAAATAAATTGAAAGCGTATGTTATTATACATAGTTAATTATATGTATCAGTGAAATCTGGATGGCATAATTAGGGTGGGGCAGTTTGGGCAGAGTGTGCCATGGGAATAGGTAGGAGGCTATGGATTCTCTGTTTTCCCGCTCCCCCCACCCCAACATAGTATTTAGAGATATTAAGGGCTGTTCCTGGAACTCCATCCTTGCGGAACTTCTCATGTGTATACTACATTAGAAAGTTAGACCGCTGTTGGCAGGGTTGAACAGAGATGTACTGGCCACCTGAAATGCAACTGATGTTGGGTTCTTCAAAGAAATATATAGGATGTGGTCTTATTAGAAAAAAACCTGACTCATGAATCAAAGTTGCAAAGAAATGTAGCCAAATTTTAGGTATATAAGGAGGCAATGATTTCTATCCCATCCTGTTCTCATTACAACCAAAGCTGTTTCTGTTCCGCTGCAGTTTGTCTTCCATGAAAACCTACTTTTGTCTTGCCATTTGCTACAGCCGAAATGAACGTAATAGATTTCAACAGAAGGGAGATGTCAAAAACAACGCAGAAAATAACTTAATTATTTACATAAAGTCTTTGACTAAAAAACAACAACCATGGTAAAATAGTGCTCATTTTCACTTGTGTGATTTCCGTTCCTGGCCTCATGCAAACATGCAAATTGTGGCAATTTCCATTTCTCATGGAATTCTCCAACAACCCTTGTTGTATGTACAGTGGTACCTCTGGTTACGAACTTAATTCATTCCAGAGGTCCGTTCCTAACCTGAAACCATTCTTAACCTTTAGCTAATGGGGCCTCCCACTGCCGCTGCACCACTGTCACGTGATTTCTGTTCTCATCCTGAGGTAAAGTTCTTAATCCAAAGTACTACTACCAGGTTAGCGGAGTCTGTAACCCAAAGTGTTTGTAACCCGAGGTACCACTGTAATGGTGTCCCTTCTGTTAATAAAAGGCTCTTTCATCTAGCAAGGGCTTTGGTGAATGGGAGGAGGGAAGTGACGTCTGGAAATGTCCCTTTCTCTTGCAACCCCTGCAGGTAAAAGCCCTCTTCTACTGCCCCTCATGTTCTGGAAGGTCTTGATGGAATGAAGAGGAGTATCAGTGAAATTTGTCTCCCTTGCTTTCTGTTCACGGGAGCTTCCACTGGGTCAAATAACTATTCGTGAACAGAAGGACACAGTTGATGACTTCTGTACAACATGGTATTACTTTATCACCCAAGTGAATGGTGATTCCTCTGTTCCTAGATGGTTGCCAGCTCAGCTGCTGTTCTGGAAGACACTGTCTGTTAAAAAGCCCATGGACTTTGATAATGCTGTGTGTGTACAGTGGTACCTCGGGTTACATACGCTTCAGGTTACAGACTCCGCTAACCCAGAAATAGTGCTTCAGGTTAAGAACTTTGCTTCAGGATAAGAACAGAAATCATGCTCTGGCGGCGTGGCGGCAGCAGGAGGCCCCATTAGCTAAAGTGGTGCTTCAGGTTAAGAACAGTTTCAGGTTAATAACGGACCTCCGGAACGAATTAAGTACTTTACCCGAGATACCACTGTATTCTTGTGTTTTATTTTAGTCATATTTTAGTTCTAAAACCTTAACGTGGGAGTCTTGTGATGCCTTAGTTAGCAGATCCACTACCACCCCGAGAAGTGTGTGGCTCTCCACATGGAGCTGTTCAAATTAAGTTGCATTATATTACAAGAAGCAGCATCACAACAAAGCACATGGGAAATTTGATTTGTGTGTGAATGATGTGCTAGACAGCCTTTGTTTTGCAAGTGGCGTAGAATGGTGCTGACCTTTAAAGCCCTAAGTGACCTTGGTCCTGTATATCTGAAGGACCTCCTTCACCCCCATCATCCAGCCCAGACACTGAGGTCCAGCTCTGAGGGCCTTCTGGCCGTTCCCTCCCTGCAAGAAGCAAAGTTACAGGGAACCAGGCAGAGGGCCTTCTCAGTAGTGGCGCCTGCCCTGTGGAATGCCCTCCCATCAGACCTCAAGGAGGTTAATAACTATATAACTTTTAGAAGACACCTGAAGGCAGCCCTGTATTGGGAAATTTTAAATGTTTGATGTTTTATTATGTTTTTGTATATGCTGGAAGCTGCCCAGAGTGGCTGGGGAAACCCAGCCGGATGGGTAGGATATAAATAACAAAAAATATTATTATTATTATGAATGTACTTATATCCTCCAAACAGTAAAACTGACACTCCAAAAGTCTTAACAGGGTGGATTCAGCTGTGACGCACCATTAATAATAGTTTCTCAGTTGTTGAAATGTTCAGATTGTTGTGGGTTGAAGAAGAAAGAAAAACAAGATGCTAGGTGTCCAATACTGGTACGGATCAGCAACAAAATGTTGCCGTGTGGAGTCATGCTCACTGGCTGGAACTGCCTTCTTCCATGATACTCCATTGTTCCCTCTCCACATTTTCCTCCTCTACTTCTCCAGGAGTCAGTCAGTATTCCATGCTCAGTCCTCACTGGGCTGATTTGTGGGGGTTCTTTCCCTCCAAGAGTCCCCCCCCCCCATTTTTTGTACTACTTGCAGAAGGGTCTAGGTTCAGCCCCCAGCGTCTCCAGGTAGGCCTGGGATAGAGCCCTGCCTGAAACCCTGAAGAGTCATTACTAAGCCAGATTAACCAATGATCTGGCTTGATAGAAAGTAGTTTCCTGTTTTGTTCCTGTGTTTGTACATTGATGGTGCTCTTTTGATTGATAAGGACCAGCACTTGAAGAAGGTGTTTTTCCCCCTTTAGGAAATAGTGAGCTTCCAAAAATCCATTTATCATGCCTGTAGAGACCACTGGAATGGGACAGGTCAGCACTTGACATACAGAAGACAGGAGGATTAAGTGGATGCAAAAATTTGCACTGTTTCCCTCTGTTTTCTCAACTGACTGGCTTAAAAATTGGCAAAATATTCTGTTTCTATCTTCTTCTTCCTTATCTTCTCATGGTGTCCTTTCTGACTGGAGGTTAAACTTGAGAGGTTTCAAAGCAAAATACCACCAAATTCATCATATGCAGCATGAGGAAGCTTCTGGCTGATTTTTGTTGCTGATAGATGAGAGACAAAGCATAGCCAACATCACTTCTATATTTTATATGTTTCACTGGAAACTTCCCAGCATAGCTGGACTGCCTGAGAGGCATTTTTATCCCTGTGAGTCCCTGGATAAATCTGCATTTGTCTTTTTTGATCGCTTGTTATGTGCATATGACCAGATTTCCCTCTCAGACTATCAGGCGGGAATGTGGTAGAGAATGAGATGTAGAAGAACCTTTTTCTCTCTTGCAAAATTTCACGCTGCAGCATTTCAGAAGCAGGGAACACTTTTTGGGACTCTCTGTGTGGAATGATGATTTATTAGCATTTTACAAGCACAGCCTATAATGTCTGCTCAGCCTAGAAAGCCAGGAGCCTTAAGGGGCCACTAAATAGAAATTTGTTGCCGTTGCCCTTGCATTACCTCTTAGCCATCTGCTCATCATTGTGAGATACCTCTTAATTCTGTCTCTGATCACAGTGGTTGGTTATGGACCAATTTCCATCTGTGCCTTGAGCAGCACTTCCTTCTTACCAACAGCTGAGGCAACACTTTGGTGGTAAGGAGAACCCATATTATTGGGCCCACTCACATGTTAACTGATCTTGAAATGTTGTAGCAGTGCCATAAGATGTCGACCAGTTCCCGTTTTCAATTTGCAGAGTTCTAGGGTTCTGTCAGCACTACTAATGATATTGACTTGGGCTGTAATTCTAAGTAAGTTTGCCTTACTTCCAAGTGACCATGCGTGGGATTGATTAATTTGTTAGATTAGCAGAGCATCAGGTTGGGGAAGCCAGCATGTCAGCAACAATGGCAATTGTGGTCCTTTATTTTATTTTCTATAATAATGCCAGTGACTTTAAACTCAACCTTTGAGCTCTGCAAAGCATACACACAAAAATATTTTTTTTGCAGAGCATACACACAAATATTAATTGTTTTCTCAGGGGGCGGGGAATAGTTGTGCTCAAGTAATGCTGATATTAATAGGATTTGCAACTGACATTGGCGGACTTCACTTCCCTCGCATGTTAACCTATTCCAAACTAGCTCTCAGTTACATCAATGGTATTTAATGTGAAATAATTATGTTCAGGATTCCTGCCTCAGATCTCTTTTGAATAACATTTTTCTCTTGTTCTTGGCATTTCCATCCTGTTGTTTTTTTACGAAGTAGTCAAGATGCCCACTGAACATAATCACTACCAGTTTTCTATGGATTGGGGCTATTATGTATTGAAGAATGAATTCTAGTCTTTCATTTGTTTTTAAGCAAGAGCAGCTCACCTGCTGTCATTCTTTATAATATACATTTTTCCGTTGGTTACGAGACTAGAAAGTTATGAAGGCATAACGATATAGCTATTAATACACCATGCATAATAACAGTGCATGTTTCCACTTTAGTGACTCATAATCCCCACCCAAAAAGGTGAGAATGGAGTATGGGGTTGCCACTAGGCTGAAACTATGTTCCCTTGCTTTTCGCTTAGACTACAAGCTCATCATTTATCTTCTCTTGAAGCAGAGAGTGAGATCTTGGTGATAAGTGGAGAGATCATTCATTGCAACATCCACCATGCAAATAAATGCAAGTCAAACTTCTCACATACTTTCACTTAACTCCCATCCTGCCTGCTAAGTGTTTAAGGCAGGAAGAGTTTTCAGACTTTTTTTTTTAACAGACTATTCGTAGTCTGATAGTGATCAGTGCCATCTGATAAAAAGATACAGTGCAGCGTAAGCTACTCTACAAGCTTATGGGTAATTCTGTTTTAAAAGCTCTTAATCAGTGCATTTTCCGGTTCCACAGCAAGACTCTGCTTTTTTTTATTTCCACGCCAGCTAGAATACTGTAGGCAGCATCCGTCTTAGATAAACATTTGAAATTGATCCCTATTCAGAGTCAAAAGCAGGGTGGGCTTTTGGGTTCTTCTTGGCAAGGCACGAGTTCCAATATATTCCCTGAAACTTCTGCATGTTCAGTGCCAAATTTTCAGGAAACGGTGTGATAAAAGGGGTGATAACGAGCTTTTCTGTGTTATTTGTAACCAACCTTGTTAAAGACGAGCCTATGTCTTTTTGAACGGCATCGTAGTTCTTGACATAGTGTTTTCTTCTTCTCCTAAGGGCTCGACTCTACATTCACATACAGCATGTAGTTCTAGGGCCAATTTATACAATACCGTACTTACTTCTGTTGGCATCCTGCACGACAGCTCTAATCTTTACAAGGCTCTGGGCTGCATGCTCTGGACTCTGCCAGCACAGTGTGGCCAGATGGCTTTTTAGAGTAATGCGCAGAAGCTGCATATTCATGGGCTAGGAACCTTTTGAACCATTATGCCTGCCGTATAAAATCAAATGCCAACATGGCCAGATGCTTTTTGGCAGCCTGTACATGGGAGCCTGTCACATTTACATCCTGTTAACTGCCCTTTTAGCAGCCATGTCAGGTGGGCAAGGAAACATTACCCACCTATTCCAGGGAGATGGAGAACCGAGAGACAATATGGGAGTAGGCCATTGAGGTCATGGCTGGCGGGGGGGGGAATGGGTAATTTCCAGACTGTAGATCATGTTCTTAACCACTAAACTAGATCACCTCTCATTTTCGTGAGAAGGGTCATAGCTGAATGAGAAAGTCCCAGGTTAAATTGCTGGCATCTCCTTTAACTGAGCCAGACTGCTGGTCCATCGAGCTTTGTATTGTCGACAGTCACTGGGTGTGGCTTTTAGCTAGGAGTCCTTGCCTGGCTTACTCCAGGTAGACAATACCAAGCTGATATAAGATAGATCTGTAGTTTGACTCAGTGGAAGGCAGACTCCTATATTCATCTAAATGTTCATTGGCTTCCATTGGCTTCAATACAGCAAAAAGAGAGGCTACCGACAGATGTTTGTACATTAATAATACCTGTTCTAGCTTACAAGAAATAAAGGCTAGAAGCAAGGTTGTCTAGAACCACAGGTGTTCATGTCCCTAATTGGCTTAAAAGCTTGGACCCAATTGGACAGGGGGTGGCAGTGACTGGCCATATAAAAGCTTGGAATGGGGCATGATGGAGGAGGCCACAGTGGCCACAGACCACCAACATGGCAGGCAGATACATCACCAGAGAAAGGTGTAGAATTGGGTGAGTTGCCTTATTTGTTCGCAGACTGAAGAAGCAATGCCTGATGTTGATCCCACATACAAAAACAGTGGCATTGCTCTTGCGATCCATGGCATTTTCTTCCTTCTCATCCATTCCACAGAGCTGTGAGGAGGAGAGATTGGGAGACCATGGAGGGGTTGAGGAGAAATGTGGATACTACCGTATGAAAAATGAAGCACATACTGCATTTTTATCTAACACAAATCCTATCTGTGATTATCCTTCCTTTCACCTTTCCCTCCCTCGTGCCTTCATTTTTTTTGCATGTAAACTGTGGACACTTCAAAAATTAAGTCCACTTGAATTAACTGATACAAAGTTGGAAGAGATGTTGGTTGCTTTCACTCCTTTTCTCTTTATTAGTTTAGGAGTGGTACAGTTAGTCTGCATATTTGCATTTTCCGGGAAGTTCAACTTATAGGAGTTCTGCAGGCTAAACAGGAAGAGCAATCCTAGACGGGCAGGGCAGGGCAGGGCGGAGAGGGGCGGAGAGGGTAGCAGATCTGTTGCCACACTCCAGGCCATGCCAGCTTGGAAAGGTGCACCATACCTTTATTGTCGCTACATTAGCTCTAGAACAGCGGTCCCCAGATGTTGTTGGACTACAACTTCCATCATCTCTGAGCTCTGGCCTTGCTAGCTTGGGGTGGTCGGAGTTGTAGTTCAACAACATGTGGGGACCCACAGGTTGAGAAAGGCTGCTCTAGAAGAATTGGGAGGCTTAGCATCCAGCAAATCAATGCTTGGCTTTCCTCCACCTCCATAACTCCCTATTTCTGGGCCCTACTCTGGTTGTCATTAGCAGGAACACTCCCAGCAGTAGCTTTCTACCTGGTCCACTTTCCATGGCTGCAGCAAGGTCTTCCAAAAAGCCAGAGTCTACAACCATTCTGCCCTGCCAACACAGGTTGGTGGAGGTCAGTGAACCGGTGTCTCAGCCATAGCCCTCAACTCCCTCAAGCAGCAAAGCTCAAGAGTACAGCTGGCCCACCCATGAGGCAAGTGAGGAGACTGCCTTGGGCATCAGGACCCACAAGGGCAGCAGATCTGGCCTCCAAGGAATGCCTCATCTGCTGCTGCATCTGCTGCCACAGTAACAGTGACAGCTGCAGCACCCTCCTTGTGGACTGCATCTGCCCCCTACTTGGCCGCCCTTCCAATGTCACCTCTGCAGCAGCCTCTTGATGAATAGGAGGTACTGCTGATCTCCTCCCACGCTTGTTCCCAATTTGGATCTTTATCCCCCCGCCCCCTTGTTCCTGATGTAGATCTTCACTCACTACTTCTTCCTTGCCATTTTGTGGTTCACCTCAGGTGCCAAAATGTCTTGGGCTGGCCCTGCTCAGAAGTTTAGGATTGGTCTCAAAGCTCACTAAACAGAGGCTGTGGCAATGGTGGCATGTAGCTGTTCCGATTACTGTGGAAATAATCCCAATGCCTTTCCATGCTTTGAAACACAATTTCTACCATGGCTTTGTTGAATGTTGCTTGACCAGTTTGTAAAAGAAGAAGAACTATCGCTAATATGAGTGTCCCTGGTACCAGTTTTGCTGCATGCTTTTAATTGAAAATGCCTGTTTGGCTTTTCAGAGCAAAATGTCCTGCTGTCAAATGGCAATTTAAAGTTTTAGGGCTGCCTTGCAAAAAAAAAACAACACACACCAAAACTTCATTGCTTCCTAGTTTTCAGTTTGTTTTGCACACTCCTCTGGCTGGAGTAGAACTCATGGACGAGAACTCAAAGAGCCAGTTACTGTATTTTCAGCATGCTTTGTGAACAGTTCTGCCAATTGCGACTGCAGTTATAGAATACACATGCATTTCACAGTATGCGGCTATGATTTCAAACCTTATATGGTATATGGGTTTGCTGAGTGTACACCAGTGATTGACACAGTGAACATTGTAGAAGGTGAAAATGGGATGTGTCTCTGTAAACATGACAGGCTAAGCACTGGGAACCTGTTTTTTTTTCCTGACAGATCCCTTCTATATATCTATTGCATATGAACAAGCACATGTCTCCACTTGGCTGACACAGTGTTCACCACGGTATGCAGTGATGTGTGTGCCGCTGTGGTGTAGAGGTTAGAGTACTGGACTCAGATCTGAGAGATCTGTGTATATGTGTGGCACTGTGTATGTGTGTGGAGATAGCAATCCAGCCATTGAAAACACTGGGTGTTATGCCATTGATTTCTGTGGAAGGTGGGTAAAAAACTTAAGAGTGCTGTTGGATCAGGCCCCGGGGCCAGGTAGTCCAGCGTTCTATTCACTGTAGCCAACCAAATGCCCACAAGCAGGGCATGAGCATGAAAGCACTCTCTCACCCCTCACTATGCAGTTCACACAAACTTCTAACCTTAATCCTTAGAATTACAATTTTGTTTTTAAGTGTTGTTGAAATACATCAACTTCAACATGCCTTAGTTCTTTCCAAATCCCCATTTGATTTGTCTGATTTTTCTCCCCATTCATTTTCAGGCATCCATTGCAAAATGTTATGGTTATGATTCAATATTTCCTCGTACTTACCCTTCTCCAAATATTTACAGAAATGAAGCTTTTAAATGGAGCTCCTTACTCTATCTCTTCAAACGACAGTCTACTGTTAAATAAACCAAGCTTCCTCTTGGCAGGAAGATGTCGGACTATTTTAGAGCATGCACACAATTAAATTTCTGTATTAAAAATAGCAGAAGTTGACTGAACGCTATCTCATTATGGCCATGGAGATATAGATATAGATATAGATAGATATAGATAAATCAAAGCTGCTACTTGCCTTTCTCCCTCCCCAACCCCTGCCCTGCTAAAGAATCAGACACTGGATGTTTCTCCCCAATCTGTCTACATGTACATAGGTATATTGTATGAATTAGTAACACCCGCGACTAGTTCCCAAAGATGAACTGCCATCTGGAAAACGAAACCTTGAACTTCATGGGTCACATAGCACATGTATGCAGAAAGGGTAATGGCACATATTAGTGGAACCACAAGCAGCCCAGAGAAGCTTCAGAATGGTGGCCTTAATCCACATCAAATTGAAGCCAATGGCAAAACTCCCATTGATTTTAATGGCTGTGAACTGTACCGTATGTCCTTCTAACTTCTTGTGTAAAATAAAAAATACACATTCTTTCCAGACACTGCAAAGCTTGCAGTGTGGGGTGTTGGTGGGGGGAGGTGTTGGGGCACTTTTTGTCATTTTGTAGGACCTGGGCCTAGACTGCATTCTTTAACCAGCTGGTGCTGCTGCCTTTATTTAAGCATTTGTTGAGCATTAAATTCCGAGACATATTTATACTTGCACAAAGGCAACGTTCCAGTTTTGATGAAATATGCTTTCATTATTTCTATGTGTGGTAATGTTAGCGCAGTAGTTGAGTTCACACCCAGGAAGCCAGCATCTGCTGCTTCAGCCGAGTTCTACAAAACTCCCGTAAATTACTCATCGGTCTTTCTCGTCACCTTCTTCATCTGGAATCATAAAAAGCACGCATGTAATTCTCCTCTTGTCTCTAGTACAAAGCTTTTCCAATTCAAAATGAGAGTTCTGACTGGAGTCCAGATGTTTTTGCAATATCTAAATGGAGAGAAATGAAACTATATGTTGACATCATGTTGGCTGTGTCTGTTATACCCCCGCCCGCTTATATCTCTCTTCCCTTCCTTTCCCCAATACCTTTGTTAAATATATCGATTGCTTACTCCTTTTCTGAGCACTTTTCGTGATCATATTGTAAAAGGTGCTCTATTTTTACTTCTCAAATGTAAGAAGGTTTTGTCAGGGATGGGGAACCAGCAGCCCTTCAGAGGCTATTGGAGTGCAGCTCCCATTACCCTCACCATTGGCTATGGTGGCTGGAACAACAACTGGAAGCGCCCCCCTCCCCGGTAAAAGTTTCCAGTGTCTGGGATTGGTCATGACTTCCAAGTTCAAATTCTTAACTAGGATCAGGAAAGAATTCCCAGGTGTACTTACAGTTTGTTCTGATTGCCTGCACAGGCTGCTTCACAACTTTGTCTGCTGGCAGTATTCGTGTGTAGGGAGATTTGGATAAGCTTTTTAGAACTCCCCCCCCAAAAAAAAAACTACCCACAGGTAAACCATGTTGACCACTTTGGCATAGTAAGGATTTGGTGTGGCTTGCTATCATCTAAGAGGCAGACTCTGCTTCGTCATTGTGTAGTAATCCAGTAATAATGGAATAAATTTAAGAAGGTGCAATGGAGTGGAAATACTGAAATGGGGAGAAAAGGATGGGAAGCAATAATCAATGAATCTAATAAGGTGCAGTGGGAGAATGTAATGGAAATTAATAGACTAGGGGTTTTTTTTTTAGCTCTTCTCTTCCCTTCTGTCCCTGACCCATCCAGCCCCCAGAAGGTTGGCCAGTATGAATCTGTGCTGGAAAAGATTCCTCATTCCTGAAGTAGTAGGTCTGCAGAGAGAGACCGTAGCAGCCTGTCTGCTCAGCCCTACTGCCTTCACCTCCTTGGGGGAAAAACACCCTTTCATCATCATCATCATCATCATCATCATCATTTATTATTTATACACCGCCCATCTGGCTGAGTTTCCCCAGCCACTCTGGGCGGCTCCCAATCAAGTGTTAAAAATAGTACAGCGTTACTGTCAGGGGTTCAGGAGCAGAGGCAAGGGCAAGGGAGGAAACAGAGAGCGAGGGAGAGGAGGCAGAAGAAAAGATGAGTGATGACGACGACCCGAGATCTCCGAGTCTTTCCAGTGAATCAGAAGATTCACAGAAAGGAGCACCAGTGGCCAGGGCAAGGGGGGAGCCTAGGGGGACACCCCAGGAAGATAGAGCCAGAGGGGACTCAGAGGGGAGCAGTTGGAAATCAGGACCAGCGTCACCGCCAGAGAGCAGGGAAGAGGAAGGGCGCCAGGGATCAAGCGCTGGCAGCTCACAACAGGGGGGAGGGCACGAGTCAGGAGTGGCCACACCTCCATCGGGGAGCGAAGAAACGGTCAGACGGAAGGTGGAAGGTTGGGCGCGCGTGCCAAGTTCAAATGCACAGGAAGGTGGCGCAGTAGGCAGCCCGGAAAGGGAGCCAGGTCCTAAAGCCCGCCGAAAGGAGGGAGAAGAGTCAGGGGGGTCAGCGTCAGCGTCAGAGGAATCCCGGAAGGAAGAGACCCCGGGGGGCAGAGGGACCCAGAGAAGAACAGTCAGGCGGAAAAGGTGGAGCAAGGCTAGGATATTAAGTTGGTGTACAAGGGGCGGAGACTCAGATGGAGCTTCGCCGATCTAACCATGAGACGTAGAGTTGCACGCAGCAGCTTGAGAATGGAAACTGTAACTCAATAAAGACTTTTATTTAATGATCGCTGGCTAGCGTGATCCTCTGTGAGCTAGGATCTGGAAGCAGCTCTGACAGTAAGCTCCATCCCTAGATTGTGGGCATCTACGTCCTCGCGGAGAGGAGAGAAAGCGGGTGCCTACTAGCGAGCTCACGAACGGCAGACAACATGACGGCCGAACAGCAGATAGTGGAACTCAGAGAAGCAGTGACACGACTGAATGCCGAGGCTCTTGCATCCAGGAAGAGAGAGGAGGACGCAGCTGCCGCCTACAGGGATCTCCAGGTCAGGTTGGAAGTGCTTACGAAGCAAGGGCAACTGACACCCAAACCGGAGGGGATTGGGTTGGGGAGACGAACAGGCGGTCTGGTCTCTCACTTCGATGGGAATTTGCAACAGTACCCCAACTTTAGAGCAGATGTAATGTGTGCACTGCAACTGCTGAACAAAGACTTTAGAGATGAGCAAGAGAAGGTGGGATTCATCATGTCCCATTTGCATGGAGATGCTAAAGCATGGCTGCGCAATTTGTGGAGAGATAAGGATCCGGCGCTCCAAAATGCGGATGCCTTTATTAAAGCGATGGATGGGTGCTTTTTATCAAGCATTGACGTGGATCTTGCTCGGCAGGAGATACATGGACTGAAGCAAGGGAGGGCCAGCGTAAGGCAGTACCATGCCCGCTTTTTCGCTTTGGTCAGTGCCCTGGAATGGGACAGAGATTCGGCTCCTGTAAGAGACCTGTTTTGGGAGGGATTGCACGGCTCGGTTAAAGATGAAATTGCGAGGGGGGAGAGACCCCGGACCACGCAGGAGATCGTTCAGAGGGCGCTGGCGGTGGGGGTGCGGCTGGAAGGACGTCCGTGGAGCAGGGACGAAGGGCGTGGAGGGCGCGAACCAGCCAGGGGCTCCTCCTTCCTTCCCAGAGAAGCAGCGCGTGTGCAATCCACGCCTCCGCCAGGAGGAGGAGCGGAACCTATGGAGGTTGGAGGTGCAAGGGCTCAGTCAGCAGCCAGAGCCCTAGCACCGGCAGCAGTGAAAGCGAAGCCTCCTAGAGGGAACAGGAAGTGTTACATCTGCGATGATCCACAGCATATGGCGAAAGAGTGTCCCCAGAGGCTCCACAAGCACACTGCAGCCTCAGCAATGGTAACTGCAGCAACGCAGCAAGGACAACCACAGCAGGGAAACGAAGGAGTCTGGTTGGAGGAAGAGGCACTGGGGCCCAGCCAGACGTGTCAGTGAAGCAGTCCCCAGAGATTTTACAGCCCATGGACCCCCTCCCGCCCAAACCGGTAGTGAGGCTCACCGCGTTGCTCCAGCTGCCCAATGGAATCACCATGGACGTGCCAATCACCATTGACTCCGGAAGCAATGCGGACTTTATAGGGCAGGACTTTGTCGACCGGCACGCTATACAGTTGCTGCCGGCCACGCTGCCCCTGCAGGTTGTCACGGTGGATGGCAGGGAGCTGCTAGGGGGGCAAGTGGTGAAGCAGACGCCACCAATGGTGATGCGACTTGGGAATCACAGGGAAATCATCAGCTTCAATGTCACTCAACTATCGGACACGCCCATTGTATTGGGCATGAGTTGGCTGGACAAGCACAGCCCGACGCTGGCTTGGTACCAGAGGCAGCTGACCTTCGGCTCTTCCTTTTGCGCTGAACACTGCATCGTGCCCAGGCAGGAAGGAGGGGAAGAGGAGTCACAGTTGCAGCTAGGCACGCTGCAAGCGGTTCCCCACAAGTACGCAGAATTTTTGGAGGTTTTCTGCGAGAAAGAGGCAGACAGGCTACCCCCCCACAGACCATATGACTGCAAAATTGACCTGCTGCCGGGGGCGGCGCTGCCCAAAGGGAAGCTGTATTCCATGTCTGAGGACGAACTGCAGGAACTCAAAGAGTTCATAGATCATAATTTGGAGCGCGGTTTCATCCGAGAGTCCAAGGCAGCGGGGGGCAGTCCGGTATTCTTTGTTAAGAAGCGGGACACGCCCCAAAAAAGACTTGTAGTGGACTTTCGCATCTTGAACAGTGTGACCAAGCCATCGGACTTCCCCATGCCCCGAATCGACGACCTCCTCGCAAAGGTACGGAAGGGCAGAGTGTTCACCAAGTTGGACCTGCGAGGGGCATACAACCTCATTCGCATGCGGGAGGGAGATGAGTGGAAGACAGCCATGTTCACGCCCCTGGGCACCTACGAATATAGAGTTATGCCTTTTGGATTGCAAAATGGCTCCCACGTTTTTCAAGCTTTCATGCATCACGTGTTGGCGGGGCTCCTCTACAAGACGTGCGTCTGTTTCTTGGATGACATCCTGATCTTTTCGGAATCGCAGCAGGAGCATGACAGACACGTCAAGGAAGTGCTGAGCAGGCTACAGCAACATAGGCTTTACGCCAAGCTGGAGAAGTGCCAATTCGACGTGACGGAGGTGGATTTCCTGGGCTACAAGTTGTCTGATAAAGGGCTCGCCATGGACAGCGCCAAGGTCCGAGCAGTGTTGGATTGGAAAAGCCCACGCAACCGGAAGGAGGTCCAACGGTTTGTCGGCTTCGCGAACTTCTATCGCAAGTTTATCAAAGGCTTTGCGATGCAGACAGCGGCCATCACGGACACGCTCAGCTCCAAGAAAAAGAAGTTCATCTGGACAGAGCAGGCGGAGCAGTCCTTTCAGGCACTCAAGCGTCTCTTCGCGTCGGAAGAGCAGCTGCTTCATGTCAACCCCAGCAGGCCGATGAGGGTGGAGACAGACGCTTCGGACAGAGCCGTGGGAGCAGTCCTGCTGCAGAAAGACCCGCAGGGGGTTTGGAGGCCGGGAGCGTTTTACTCAAGGAAGCTCAGCAAGTCCGAACAGAACTACACCATCTGGGACAGGGAGTTGCTGGCCATTCATGCAGCGTTCAAAGCGTGGAGGCACTTCCTGATCGGCGCCAAGCACACGGTGCAGGTCTGCACGGACCACAAGAATCTAGAGCACTGGCGCACGGCACAGTTCCTGAACCAGAGGCAGATACGTTGGGCTGAGTTCTTTGCGAATTTCGACTTCCGAATAGAGTATGTCCCGGGGGACACCAACATCATGGCGGATGCTCTCTCCCGTAAGCCACAGTATCTGGAGGAGGCAACGCCAGCGGCCGCCATGCACATCTTCGCACCGACAGTGTGGGCGTGCGCGGCGGCAACAGTTGACCTGGATGCGGTGCGACGAGCGTTGCAGGATGACTCCTTCGCGCAAGCAAAGATGGCAGAGGTGCACAGGGGCACGGCAGCGACCGACGAGTTCCAGCTGCGAGATGGTTTGCTCATCCGTAAAGGGGCCATCTACGTGCCGGGAGATGAACTTCGCGCCAAGGTACTGCAGCAGCTGCACGACGCGCCCACTGCCGGGCACTTTGGCAAGGAGAAGACGGTGGAATTAGTAGCCAGAGACTTCTGGTGGCCCGGAATGAGAGGGGAAGTCGCGGAACTACGTGGCTAGGTGTGACACCTGCCAGAGGGCCAAACCAGTGCACAGACCGCCGGCCGGACTGCTGGAACCGCTGCAAACTCCGTTCGAGCCATGGGAGAGAGTGGCCCTGGACTTTGTCACGGATCTGCCCAGCTCGAGGGGCAAGACGGCTGTGCTGGTGGTGGTGGATTTGTTCTCCAAGATGGCACATTTCATTCCGTGTGCGAAGGTGGCCACGGCGGAACAAACCGCCAAACTGTTCATAGACCACGTGTTCAAGGTTCACGGTCTGCCGCGGTCTATTCTGTCCGACCGAGGGCGACAGTTCATCTCAAACTTCTGGCAGAGGCTGATGGGCTTCCTGAACGTCAAGATCAACCTGGCGTCGGCTAGACACCCGCAGACCAACGGGCAAGCGGAGCGGGTCAATGCCATCATGCAGCAGTACCTGAGATGTTATGCGAATCAACAGCCTGCGACGTGGGTGGATTACCTGCCTCTCGCCGAGTTCGCCTACAACAACACGAAGCACGTGTCCACGGGGGTCACGCCGTTCTTCGCCAACAACGGGAGGCACCCTAGAACCTTCCCGGGACTGGAAAGAATGGGGGAGGGGGAGCCGCAGACAGCAGATGCGTTCGCGTCGGAGTTGCAGGAGGTCCACGATCAGCTGCGGCGGCACCTGGAGCTGGCTAAACACGCATACAAGGTACAAGCGGACAAACACAGAAGGGTTGGCGAAGAGATCCATGTGGGAGACTGGGTCTGGTTAGCAGCCCACGCAGTGCCGGCCAGGTCGTTGGCGAAGAAGAAACTAGGGCATAAACAACTGGGGCCCTACCAAGTCGACGAACAGGTCAACCCGGTGGCTTTCAGGCTGGCTCTTCCGGAGGGTTCCAGAATGCATCCGGTGTTCCACAGATCGGTGCTCACTCCCTACAAGGCACCTCACAGGTTTCAGGAACCAGGAACGGCACCGGGTCCGCTCCGAGAGAGAACCGGGCAAGGGGGAGTGGCACAGGAGGAGCGCATCAACGAAGTCACGGAGATTTTGGACTCCAGATGGGGGGAAGAGGGGGTAGAATACCTTCTCGCCAAGGAGGGCACCCCGGCCAGTGCCAACAGCTGGGTGCCGGGCTACGCTTTAGACGAACCTCTGCTCAAAGAAGAGTTTCATGCCCTCTTCCCACATAGGCCAATGCCAGCAGACTTTTTCGACGACTGGCTTTTCACGCCCACGCTTTCAGCCAGCACGTTCCGGGGGTTCGACTCTGACGAGGAACCGACACGAGACGCCCGTTCCCCAGAGGGGTCACCCTCGGGATCTGCTTCAGAACCCTCGTATTGGTGGGATGATCGACCAGAGGAGCAGTTCCGCAGAAGGTGGCCGGAGGGTCCAGGACGAGCAACGTCTCCAGAAGGCAACGAGGGAGAGACGGACATGGACGTTTTCGGGGACGACCCGGGTTTCGAGCACGGCGGCACAGAGATGGAAGCGGAGGTGACCGTCGTCAACGAGAGCAGGGAGGAAGAACCGGAAGACTTCGGATGGCGGCCCGCCACGGGAAGCGAACTGTATCCGACATTCGTCCCCCTGACACGGCAGCACCCAGATCCCGCACCGGAAGGAGGGGAGGGGGGAAGAGGGGGCTTCGAGGGGGGGATGGATGTCAGGGGTTCAGGAGCAGAGGCAAGGGCAAGGGAGGAAACAGAGAGCGAGGGAGAGGAGGCAGAAGAAAAGATGAGTGATGACGACGACCCGAGATCTCCGAGTCTTTCCAGTGAATCAGAAGATTCACAGAAAGGAGCACCAGTGGCCAGGGCAAGGGGGGAGCCTAGGGGGACACCCCAGGAAGATAGAGCCAGAGGGGACTCAGAGGGGAGCAGTTGGAAATCAGGACCAGCGTCACCGCCAGAGAGCAGGGAAGAGGAAGGGCGCCAGGGATCAAGCGCTGGCAGCTCACAACAGGGGGGAGGGCACGAGTCAGGAGTGGCCACACCTCCATCGGGGAGCGAAGAAACGGTCAGACGGAAGGTGGAAGGTTGGGCGCGCGTGCCAAGTTCAAATGCACAGGAAGGTGGCGCAGTAGGCAGCCCGGAAAGGGAGCCAGGTCCTAAAGCCCGCCGAAAGGAGGGAGAAGAGTCAGGGGGGTCAGCGTCAGCGTCAGAGGAATCCCGGAAGGAAGAGACCCCGGGGGGCAGAGGGACCCAGAGAAGAACAGTCAGGCGGAAAAGGTGGAGCAAGGCTAGGATATTAAGTTGGTGTACAAGGGGCGGAGACTCAGATGGAGCTTCGCCGATCTAACCATGAGACGTAGAGTTGCACGCAGCAGCTTGAGAATGGAAACTGTAACTCAATAAAGACTTTTATTTAATGATCGCTGGCTAGCGTGATCCTCTGTGAGCTAGGATCTGGAAGCAGCTCTGACAGTTACATATTAAAAACTTCCCTGAACAGGGCTGCCTTAAGATGTCTTCTGAATGTCAGGTAATTGTTTATCTCTTTGACATCTGATGGGAGGGCGTTCCACAGGGCGGGTGCCACCACTGAGAAGGCCCTCTGTCTGGTTCCCTGTAGCCTCACTTCTCGCAATGAAGGAACCACCAGAAGGCCCTCGGCGCTGGATCTCAAGGGGGCTGTTGATTTCCTGCCCACATGGCCACTTCCCTCTAGTTCCTCTTCCCCCCATGCCTGATGCTTATAGGGTTGCCATATTTTGAAGAGCAAAAAAAAGGACACATTTGTCGACTTCTGCTTTTAACTATGGATTGCTGTGATGAGTCTCATTTTACATACCCATGAGAAAGAGGACATGTCCTGGGAGAAAGAGGACATATGGCAACCCTACATATGAAGTCGCCAGTGTATCAACTGGATTGGTTTGTTTCCGTCCTTTAGTGACAGAGGGGACCCCTCTCATAGACAAAGGGAGATCTCAACATAATGGCCTTTTGAAAGTCTTGCGTGGTTGGATCCAAGCCAAATTAAAAACTAGTATTTCCAGAGGGATGCTCGTGACATTATGTTGCAGCAAAAGGAAGGATTCTTGTGACATTTTTAAGGCTAACAAATGTATTGTGATGTACAGTGATAATCAGATGCGCCTGTTGAAGTGGACTCTAGTCCATGAAGGCTCAGCCCACAATACTCAACCTGGACTCCTCTATAAAAAAAATCCTTCCAGTAGCACCTTTAAGACCAACTAAGTTAGTTCTTGGTATGAGCTTTCGTGTGCAAGCACACTTCTTCAGATACATCTTCAGATCGCATCTGAAGAAGTGTGCTTGCACACGAAAGCTCATACCAAGAACTAACTTAGTTGGTCTTAAAGGTGCTACTGGAAGGATTTTTTTTATTTCGACTATGGCAGACCAACACGGCTACCTATCTGTAACTGGACTCCTCTAGATTGTTTTGGAATACAACTCCCATTTCCCCCATCATTCTGACTTGCTGGTTGAGGCTGATGCGAGTTGGAGAAGGCTGCTATAATAAAGTTAGCCTTTAAGGTGTCACAGGGCTCCTGCTTGTTAAAAACTAAAGCAGATCTTCTGGTACAAACAAGTATCTAAAGTATTATTTGTGGCAGGAAATGGAGTCTGCCAAACTATCCACTAACCATTTAAAGTCCCATTCCTTAACCACTGTTCATTAATCCTTCCGTGAAGCCTGTTTCCCCCCTATTCCTTCTCACTAGTACTCTGTACTTGTGATAAAGAAAGTGCAGCATATAGAGTTTTCTGTAATGTTCAACTTGGGGTCCCCTTCCACCAGAACGCCTTGATTCAACTATGGAATCTTTTGGCCATGATCCAGAAGCCAGTTTGACGGAAGGGTTTCAGCTCAAGTGCTTCAGTCAAACTGGGTCAATCTGTCAATCAATGGATTAAGCTATCAAACTTCTCCCTGTACACCAAGCTTTTTCAGGTAGGAGTAAGTGTGGACTGCATTGCATTCCAACTCTACAATATCTCTTTCCTCTTAAGGGACTGTTTGAAGGGGGGGGGGGAATAGATATCCTAAAATAGTGCCAAAATGCCATGTTGCAGAAAGGGGGTTTCTACAGTCTGAAATTCTTGTTAGTCTTGTTCAAGAAAAATGCTTCCACAGATGACATAAGAAACACTTGAATGCCACTTCAATGGATCTAATTGTGTGTATTTGTGATGGGGTGGCTTCCTGATTCTGTCTTGTAGGGAGGGAGAAACATTTTGGAACAACAGATATGTTTCTGCTCCTGTGCTACAGCATAGACCTAAAGACAGAGAGTATGGTGCAAGACAGCAGCTGTAAATAGCATTCTGTTCTGGATAGGTGCCCAAATGCCTGGTAAGCTAGTCACTAAGTGCAAAACATCTCTGTTACTATAAATTTAATAATTCCTTACAACATAGTCATATTCTTGTACAAACTTCCAGCTAGGCACAGACAACCTTTTCCTACATGGATATATATGATATATACAGATAGACATGTTGTAAGTGTGTGAGCATGCACACATGGATGTAGACTGCCTTACCCTTTCTCACATCACAGAGAGAACTATATTAAGAAACTATATTAAATAATCTAGATTATAAAGGTAAAGGTAAAGGGACCCCTGACTGTTAGGTCCAGTTGCAGACGACTCTGGGGTTGCGGCGCTCATCTCGCTTTATTGGCCGGCGTACAGCTTCCGGGTCATGTGGCCAGCATGACTAAGCCACTTTTGGTGAACCAGAGCAGTGCATGGAAATGCCGTTTACCTTCCTGCCGGAGCGGTACTTATTTATCTGTTTGCACTTTGATGTGCTTTCGAACTGCTAGGTGGGCAAAAGCAGGGACCGAGCAACTGGAGCTCACCCCATCACGGATATTCGGACTAACACAAAGCTAGACTGTTTGGGAGACAATACACATTTGCTTTATAGCATTGCGTAAGGAAGTGGATACAAGATATGAGCCTCCTTGCTCATATATTTTTTAATGCAGACAATCTTTCATTTTTATTTAAATTTACAAACAAGCCATGTGAAACAGTATAATTTAACACGAGTCTTTGGGGGGGGGGGGTTTGTTGGCGGAAGCACTCACTTTCCGGATAGTTCAGTGGTGAGAGAATCTAATGATCCCAATTCTATCGCCTCAGTTCCTGCCATAAAAAAAACCTCCCCCAATTATATTTTTATTTCAGGATTGGTGCCTGAAGTTTTGTTGTTCAGGCCTGTGCTATTAGGAGAGCAGAGAGATAGGGTTGTGGGTTTTTTTTGGGGGGGGGTTCTTTTTAACTACCGGTTTGTCCAAAGTACACCATATTTCTCTTTCCATTGCACTGTGCTGTCATAGAGTGAATTGGGAACCTCCTAGCCAACTTTATTTTGCTCCCAGCCAACACCTGTCTGTCTGCCTGCCTTCTTACTTGCAATCCAAGCAGGAGATGGACCTGCCTGTTAGCTTCCTCCTCCTTTGTCTCTGCCTGTCAATGGCTCCCCTTACCTTCTGCTCTGTTGGTCCTCATGGACACCAGCCACCAATAAATTGTTCTTCCCTTTATAATGAAGAAAGATAGGCATGGGGTAGCAATCTGGGAAATGTTCTTCACTTTCCAGAAGTTCCTTTGACTTTTCCACAATTGTTCTTCCACACAGTGAGCACAAACCAGTGGAAATGTCTCTTGCATGTGACCCACAGGAATTGTTCAGGCTCACATTGTCTTGTGGGGTTCCTGTTAATTTCAAGGGAGGGAGGTTGTTCAGTACCTGTTCCTCTGGGCTTCAGCTCACTGTCCAACTTCATTTGAGGCTCAAGAAGATGTATGGAGAGAGGTTTGTTTTATTTTGATTTGGATGGGGTTCTGCTCCAAATCCCCAGCCTAGCATGTAGAATAGTCAGGTTTACTCTCAACCGAGAAATGATTTCGCATTCCTCTTTCCCAAGCAGGATGTGACTGAATTGAGTAAACTTGCAATTGTAATTTTTGGGGGGGTGGGGCACTTGAAGATGGTGTAACCGCCATATCCAAAGCCTCACTAGGCTGTCACTCTTTGGGTAGAAATGAGGTCAGAGGTGCACAAGTAAATGGAACATTTGGAAGGTAGAATGATTAAAAAGCACGAGTGTGCTGAGGCAACTGCAGAGAGTTGCATTGAAGAATTCACAAATAGTAGGAGTGCCCAGCAGCTGTCCAAACATTGTACACTGAAGGACTGAGGCTCAGGGTATTACCAATTTGACCTATGGATGGGCTTCCCTTATCTACAAAATACCATCATCTCTGCTTTTCATTGTAAATGATTAGATTGCATAATAAAATGAACGGCTAACCAGGCCTGTATCTAATTCTTCATTTCACTGGGATTTAAGATATTTTTGGATTAGGCATAATCATTGGAGTTGCAGAGTTTGGCCTGTGGCTTCACAGTATAGTGAGATAAGTTTCTTAAGATCCTCCATATTAGAAATACTGTTGTGCAGGAAGGATGGGTCTTTTCCAGCTCTCTTTCTAATGGAGATAAGTCATCTATGGGTGCCTTTACACTTGGAAAACTTTATTTGCAATCTGATGCACACTTACCTGCATGTACGCCCCACTGAAATTCTGTGGGACTTAGACATACAGTGTAATGCTAAATATCATCTATGGTTGAGCATAGATTGTACTGATATCCTACCTATAACAAAAAGAGCTCTGGTGAGGGAAGAAAAGCCAGATACTGGGGGTTTTTTGGCTTGATTTTTGTTTACAGTAATGTTTATCAGCACAGATTTGGCAGAGCCGTATATTGTTAGACATATATATTTGAAAAACTGCATCCACAAAAATGCATCCTTTAATTCATGTCCTGAAGTTGTCGAGAATGTTCTGTGTCAGTAGTGTTCAGTTGCAGCGGGGCTGACAGTGGCACTTTAGCCTTGGGACCATGTTACAGAAAGAAAAGGATAAAAATAGGGCCTGTGACACATGGTTCCCATGCTGCCAGCCAGGAACAGTATTCCAGAGCATGCGTGGAAAATATGCACATGTGCATGTGTGTGCGCGCACATTTTTTTCTAATAATTTGGAATGCTAATTTCCCTCTTCCTGTTTTTACGGTTAACATGCATATCTGTTTCTTTACCTGCCTGTGTCCAGCTGACAGGGGGCAGAGAGAAGCAGCTCCATTTCCTTGGTCCAAACTTTGATCTACAGCAACTCTGTAAAATACAACTTCAACTATTTAGCAAGACACAACCTGTTTTGTGTAGATGGTCCTTCCGGAGCAAAAGTTGACTCCATTCTGTCTACTTTCAAAAAGCTGGTACAGCTACATCTGTCGCATAGCTAATGGAAATAGGTGCATGATCTAAAATTAGGCAAGCGCTGAATATGTCCTTTCAAAATGTTAATCCTTGCATCATGTTTTATTGCCGTGGATGGCATAGTGAGGCTTGGGTGACATAATGTAAACAGCAAATAATGCAATTCAGTTGATGGAATTAAAAAGGAAATGACAGCTTTGGGACAGCAACACCTGTGCTTTTGTATTGGGGGCTAGACCCTACGTTTTGACCCAGGCTGTCCCCTGCACAGTGTGTGTTAGAAGGGGAAATATGGTTTGTGTTTGCAGTAAGAACTGTCCATGACAAAGAGACGCAAAATTTTGTTGTGTGTGCGTGTGTGCAGTTTTATTCAACTTGTTTATTTTCCTCTTGTCTGGACCTGACATAAGTGGGTGACTAAGTACACGATACATTTGTCAGCAAACATCTGGCTTGAATAATCACCCTGAGGAATTGCAATATCTGTTTTCAAATTCAAAACAAGCAGAATGAGAGGGAGCGTGGCAACAAACATCTGAGAAAAATGCGTCCATAAATTGCTGCAGTTTTCTTAGGTGAGAACTTAACAGTTTAACTGATCAGTATTCTCCTTCAGTGCAAGGGCAGCAGGAATCCAGGAACAGCTACTGGACTATTCTGCAGGACTTCATCACTGGTGCAAAATGCCTTTGCTTCTGTGGTGGAAGCCAGCATTGTGCCGGACATCTGCAGCCATTGGCAACACTGAATTGTTATTGGCAGGAAACGTCCCATGTAGGACTCGAGAAGGACCAAAGCTTCTTGCATTGTCAGTCATGGTGCCCTAAGGACCATGGAAAAGACTCCATTCCTTCATGCTGTCATTACATTGTGCTGGTGAAAATATGTTAGGAACTGATTGCCATGGCAGAACCAAACAGATCAGCCCCACTTGCCTTACCTGAAATTCTGATAAAGTTATTTGTACCATAGGTGTGAAAATCAGGGGCAGTATCTGCCTGCTTGTCTTTGGTGGGAGACACATATCAGTTTGGGAATTGATCGCTGCCGTACGGCAAAGTGGGTTTTCAGTTCCCTGCTGCTTTTTGTGATGTAAGTAGGCCGACTATCAATAGTAGGTGATGTAATTGTGACGTATTGGTGTTGTCTCAATTACTCTGGATTCCACCACAAGCTGCAACTTGAAGTGAAGCAAGGTGATGGTGAGACCTCCAAGTTGTGCCTCAGAGTGTAAAGCTATTTTTTTAACCTACCTGTGAATCAGTGCTATAAATCTTTATTGGAAAATGTAACTTTGCATCCTAGAACTGCTGATCACAACTCCAGGCAGCAAATCAGAAGCAAGGTGTTAATGTGCAGTAATAGTTTAGGTCCTGCTACTAGCTTTGAGTTGAGTTAGCATATATAGACCAAGACACCTGTCTAGAGCGAGGCTTTGGTGAAATCTCAGGACTCCTTTTATCCTATAAGTGTAATGCTTGGCTGGGCGCCATGTTCTATGAGGTTTGCAGAAGTTAATTAAACCAATATTGCTTTCATTTCAATCTTTCCCGTAATAAGTTGATGCCTGCTTCCAGATAAGGCGCTGCCCAGTTATGTGTTGATATGCAAATCATTTCAAGAGGAACGAAGCTACCAAGTCCCATCCATTAGCAGGGTGAAGCTGACAGAAAAATCTGGGACAGACAAAACAGTCTACTTGTAGCTTCCTTGTTTGGCTGCAGTAATGCAAATAAGCTATAAACAAGACACCAGCTCAAGCTACACACCCTCGATGGGGCATTTTGTATGTACCATCTGAGATTTCTGATGACTTCCCAACAGGGCCAGTCCTACCATTAGCAAAATGAGGTGGCCACATCAGGAGGCAGATGCTGTTGTGTACAGTGGCAGATGTTAAGGACAGAACATGCACACCCTATCCTGCACCCCCTAAACTACCCTGCTGCACTTAGGAGTAGGGGAGAGCACTGCTGCTAGTGTTGAAGTAAACGTCAGTTGACAGGCTGGTTGGCTTCTGCAGGTGGAATGGATGGGGTGCCATCTTGTCCTTTGCCTCAGGCTGCAAAATGTCTTGGGCTGGGCCTACTTCCCGACAGTTCCTCCTGTAGTTGACAAAATAGGTGCCGCTGTGCGAATGAATCCTGACCCTGTCTAGATGAGCAAAAATTCTTCATTACACACTAGTATAACTATTCCCGTCCCTTCCCTTTCCATATTTTATTCTTTTAGCCATCAGTGATAACTTTTCCTGTGAATCTTTTAACTAACAGAAACAGACATTGCCATGCCATGTTTTGGTCACAGGGAAGAGCTGAACCAGTGAGCAGCTTTTCAGTCTCCTTCCATATCCATCGGGTGTACTAAGTAAACACATTTGGCTTGCATTACTTCTGAGGTAGGGCTGAAGGCGCCTAATGTAGTGTTTCATAAAAAGGAGCCAATGATCAAATGCCCTCCCCCCGCATCCTATCAGTCCCATGACTTCCAGCACGAAAAAAGCCGGCAAATCAGTCGGGGAGCTTTTATTTGGTGATCCTTTCTCAATATCTGCAATCTCCATGCAGCAATGTCTTTTTAAAAAAATACACCATCAGTGACAAAACACTTCTTGAAAACACTTCAGTGTTTTGAGGCTGGGTCTCACACAGGTTTCAGAAGGTCCACCTAGTTCTTTCTAAAGAAGGTACATGCAAAGTCCAGAAAGGGAGAAGCTAATACACCCTTGTCTGTGCTGCTAGTCTTGCTTGCATGCTTCAGACACAGAACTGTAGTAGTGGTTTGCTTTTCAGCATCCCTCCTTTGTGCACCAGCTGTTTTGCCCTGGCTAGCAAGGACAGTCTGGTGGATTCTGTGCCAGCAGTGGGGCTTCTGAGACCCTTTCCTCTAGAGCAGTCTCAGTGCTTTCCAGCAAGGCACTCGCAGATATTACTTCTGCCCCACATACCAAGCTGTATTCCCACTGAAGGCTTGTTTAAAGGAGTTTATCAGATTGAAAGAAAAACTATCACTCCTTAACTTTCATTTAGCTTTAACAGCACATTTTGTGGACCCCCCCCCCTTTATTTTTGCTAGCTAAGGCATTTCACAAACATACACAGAAGGAATGCCAATTGTGCCAGATATAATGGGCCTTGCGTGCGGCAGAAGGGCTCCCTTTGGCGGAGTTTTAGTGGTATGCACATCAGAAGCTCTGCCTGGTTTGCAGCTTGCCAAGAGGTAGCCAGACACTAGCGCAGATTGAACTACTTAACTTGAGGTTTCCCCCCCTTCCCTGCCTCTTCCAATCCGCTGATTTGATTTGTTATATTTCAGCATCTTGTATGTCACCCCTACAGAAACTACAGTCTGAACCCCTCCTCCCCTCTCTTTCTCTGATGAATCAGGTGTGCCAGAGCAGCAGGAGATGAGCTAAAACTGCTTCTCTTGACATCACTCTGTATACGCTGCGTGCTTGTAGAATATGTCTCTTAGGCTTCAGCCTAGGCACGCTATAAAATATCATTCTACAAATATGCTCACTTATCGTAAAGGAGGCCTCAGTACCAGGGGCTGGAAAGAACTTGGTTGCTCAGGCTCCTTAAATTGTGATGCTCACACGGCCTCCTCAGCTATTTGGTTTCTCTCTCTCTCCCTTGCCCCCATTTCTGTGTGAGTACCTAGGCATATTATGTTGCCTCCTAGAGATTTGAGGGTGTCTTCTCCACGCCAACACACGATAGTGACAGCAAAAGTGATGAAACTTAATCCTCCTGGTTTTTACTCTTCTGCTACCTATTTGCTTTTCCAGAGAAACAGAGACTCTCGTCGTTGCTGTTTTCTGTCGAAAATTGTTCCATGAAGTATATGAATCTGTGCTGCTCAAAGTCTGTCTGAAGTGCCTTAGGTCATCTACAGTAATGATACATTCTCGGAGTGTACCTTTTTATTGTCCCTATATTATGTTACCACAAAAAAAGGAGTATGTGTACATGTGGGGGGAGGGGGAGGAGAGCTTAACACTTAGCACCTGTCACAAGTTTTCTCCTTAAATTAGACTCCCTTGCATATAAAAATTTAATAGATTTCTTGCAGTTTATGTGTACGGTGCTTATGCAGAGTTCTTTCTGTTCTCCTGCCAGCTACACGGTTACTTAGAAAGTGAACCGCTCACGCTACAGCTGTTCATCGGGACTGCAGACGATCGCCTGCTGAGACCCCATGCCTTCTACCAGGTTCACCGGATCACTGGGAAGACGGTCTCCACAACCAGCCACGAAACGATACTTTCCAACACCAAAGTTTTGGAAATACCACTTCTTCCCGAAAACAGCATGAGAGCAATGTAAGGCACACATCCTCCCAACACTTTTGGTGCTATGTGTTTTCCTCCTCTGCTTTTTGTCTTCTCCTTTCCTCCCTTTTTTAAAAACTGAGTGCCAACTGTATGTAACTTACCCGCCCCTGGTACAGAATCCTGTACAATATCTTTCTCATTTGGAAAATCCCCCTAGCTTTTGTATGCGTGCTTTGCTCAGCAGCATTTTAATGCCTCAGTTAAAATTCACAAATATTTATTTAGGACAACTGATTGGTTGAAACTCTAGATAGAAAGCGACAATGTGCTTCTTTGCCATTTAAAATCTGAATATCAGTTACAGTGCCTCAAATATTTCCAGCCTCGGCTCCCGCTTTTAAGTTCCTAACACACCACCACCTTATTCCTGCAGGCTATTCTGCAATAAAGGACCTATTTGAATCTTTCCTATGAAGAAGAAAATAGGAGTGTGTTTGTGTATGTATGTATTTAGGAAAAAATTAGTCCAGGTCCTTTCTGAGGTTGCAGCTAAATGAGGCAAAAGGTTGGGTAAGTTTTTTTTCAACTTCTTAATTTTAATTTTCAAAACAAAGGGAGCCACAGGAGGCTGAACTAGAGCAAAGAATGGTTGTACATAGGAGTGAAACTTGGACGAGCTCATTCACAGTTCTTGAAACAATCTGCAAACTGAAATGCAGCTATCCATCAAAATTCACACTTCTCTGAATTTTGCACTGTGGTTGTCCAACCAAAATTAGGTACTAAATGCATTGCTTAGGGGAAGATGTAAGTAACCAACCATACCAACAGATTGTGGGGGAAGAAAAATGGCTGAATATGAAATATATATATAGCCAGTTCCCCACCTCCAATAGGGATGGACAAACTTGTCAATTTCATTTTCTCATTTTTTTCAGTCTTAAATGCAGTTCGAAGTGTTTTTTAAGTCCTTATTTAAATCTGTCATCATTGTAGTGTACATCTGCCCAAAGTATTCTTATGTAGTGTTACCTAATATACACATGTTGCTAACAATTTTACCTACCACAATGTACTTTTGCATGTTGTTTTCATGAATGCTTGCATTGTTATGCACACTTTGCCTTCACAGGAAAAAAAAGGTAGTTAGCAGAGGAAATGATTTTGAGCGGGGAAAATGATAGGAGGGCAAATAATTGTGCCTCCTGCCAGTCCTTCATTGAAGATTGTAGCCTTTGCAGCTGTTTTCGGTAGTTTAAAAAAGCTGCAGAAAACATGCACACAACTTCATGGCATGTTTGATTTCAACCTGAAGCATTTGAACCAGGGATAGCCAATGTAGTGCCTTCCAGATATTTGGGTCTACAACTCCTGCAAGCTGTAGCCAGCATGGTCAGTGGTCAGGGATGATGACCTTAGTAGATAACAACAGCACTTTGTACTGCTTTTGTTGTAAAGAACTATTGTTTTGTCCCCCCAAACTGTCAGGCTTAGAGCAGCAGCAGCAGCTGACCAAAGTAGGGTTTGTATCCGGTATCATGTCATCCCAGGTTAATTTAAGTAAAGATAAAGGGACCCCTGACCATTAAGTCCAGTCGTGACCGACTCTGGGGTTGCGGCACTCATCTCGCTTTATTGGCCGAGGGAGCTAGTATACAGCTTCCGGGTCATGTGGCCAGCATGACTAAGCTGCTTCTGGCGAACCAGAGCAGCGCACGGAAACGCCGTTTACCTTCCCGCCGGAGCGGTACCTATTTATCTACTTGCACTTTGACGTTCTTTCGAACTGCTAGGTTGGCAGGAGCAGGGACTGAGCAACAGGAGCTCACCCCGTTGCGGGGATTTGAACTGCCGACCTTTTGATCGGCAAGTCCTAGGCTCTGTGGTTTAACCCACAGCACCACCCGCGTCCCTAATGGTTAATTTACACTAGCTTAATTTATTCCAGGTTCTCGTGTATAAGATTGAGCCCTAATTGACTGTGGCTACAATCCTGTGCGTGCTTACCTGGGCATGTTGGATACAATGGGACTTAGTTCTTTGTTAATATACATGGGATTGCACTTTGACAGTTTGAAGCAAAAGGCCGACTTGTATGTTCAAAGCCAAGCCTTTTCTTTGGAGAGACACACACAAGATAATATGGAATCTCTCTTCTTTTTGAGCAATCCAACTAAGCGAACATGGAGATAAAGAACTCTCTCTCTTTCTCTCTTTCTCTCTCTTCTCCCTCGCTGTGCTCCTGCAAGATATCAGACCCTATAATTACAATGATGATTTGATTACCCAGATCTCAGTTAACCTGAAACACTTAGGTCTTCCTATATCAATCTACGTAATCTAGCCCCGTGTCAGTTTAATTATGTGTAAATACCACAGCTGTTTACTTGAATGCCGAGACTAATCAAATGTTTTTGGTGTCTGCCAAGCCATTTAGATCAATGAGGCAATGCTACACATATATTTATTGTAAGATCTTTCTCAGAAATTAGATTTATTCCACCGAGACCTGCAAAGAGAGGCTTTAACTGTGAAGCGCCATGATTGGAGAGTTTAATTTGCTGGGGTTTCCCTTTATTAACCTGACCCCCCCCCCATATTATATTACATTTAGAAAGAGGGTTTCATGGATATATATATGGCAGGAAAAACCTCAATCCTATGTGGGACACTCAATAGAGTAGAATTAGCAAAAAATAAATAAATTGGTGTTCCCCTGCTGTTTGCCTTTTGCAAGCATACAGTAAAAGTTTATTACAATATATCAGAGGTATAGGATTGTTCTAATGGACTTTAGAATGGTACGTGTTTTAGGTCCCGTCCCAGTCATTTTGGGGCTTTGTAAGGGTTTTATCAATACTGTGCTGAATCCAGCAAAAGAGGGCCAATGCCAGCTTCCTTGCATGGTCTTGAGCTGTGTAACGTCTCTGGTTTGCTTGCAACACAGGAACAACATTGGGGATTATGATGTCTGGCCCTGTGTCTAATTGGACATACTTGCCTGCCACCACAGCAGCTCATCTCATAGAATTCCCCCCACCCACCCACCGAAAACCAAGACAGAGACAGCTCTGACCATTTTTGATATTTTATAGCAGGAGAGTTGTGCCAAATTCTAGTTGAAAATGTATGTGGAAACTGGCTTTCTTCCACTGAAGTCGGTGGCATGCAATCAATTTATACAAATGGAGCATATGGCCAGCCCTCTTCCCAGTTTACTGAAGTAAATTTACTCCTTTCTTGTCTTTGGCAAGCACGTAGCGTATTAGTCTTCCCCATAACTCGCGTCATAATGACAAACATAATGGCAGTTTGTTTATGCAGATTGCGTGCTCCATTTCTTGGTGCTGAAACTAAACAAAAGGAGCAAGTTTTACCTGTTGAATTTTTGTGTGCCATGTAGTAGTAGTAGTAGTAGTAGTAGTAGTAGTAGTAGTAAGGGCTGGCTGAGATATAAAGCCAAACCATTGGTTTGCATAATGAGAGCAAGCCTTCAGGAAGCCTTGGGGCCTATGCACCCCTTCTTCATTTTCTGGAGCCCGATACTTCCCTCCTTCTTTCCTAGTCTGAGGCAAACCATAGTTTGTTGCTTCATCCAAACCCTCAAAACCAGGGCTGGAATCCAAGTTCAAACTATGGTTGTCTATCTTGGATTGGAAGACAAACACCCCCAAACCAGGAAAGAAATTGTTGTAAAGGAGAGGTGGAAATGTGCAACGTGGAGCATCTACAAGACTAATTTTCATGGCATCTAACCATATTCTGTCTGAATCAGCCCAAAGCCCCAGAGATTGAAAGATAATAAAAGAGGTGAAGTTGCTCTAATTTTACAAACTTATTTTATATCCTCCATTATAATAAAGACTGGTTGAGTGGATCTCTGAGCCAGAGTCTATAAATTTTCATGACAGTATTATATCCATAGTTATAATAAATTTTAATCAAACATTCCACTCAAGGTTTGTGTGTGTGTGTGTGTTTTTGACATTTACAAGGCTTGCTTATGTCTGTGAGCTGAGAACCTCACACTTAATATGGGCTTAACAATGGGATCAGGGTGAAGAAAAGCTATTCCTGTTATTGTACTCTGCATTTAAATCCTAATTCTGCAAATCATGTTTACAGTGAGGAAGAAAAATACTAACATACTCAGTGTAAAGCAAATGTCTAACTCATGGATCCAAGTTTCAGCATTAAGTCCCATTCATTTCCCTTAGTATGTTTTGCTGAAGATGATACTCCAGAGTAAATGATGTTGGAGATTTTTCATCACCTCCCCCACGCCCAAGATTTCATTTCTTTAAGGTTTTCTTCAAAGCAAGATAGCTGTTAGCTGACTCTTCAAAAATGTAGTACATTTACTACAATAGACCCCTAGCAAGGGGTCCATTAGTACCATGTGATGCAAGTGTTGTTGGCTCTCCATTCTGATATTCCTGCTCTCCCCACCTTTCTCCTCTCCTTTTTTTCATTCTTGCCATTTTCCTTCTAGGAAAATTCCTTGGAATTACGACTTCTGTTCTTAGATTCCATGGATTTTGAAATTATACCCAGTTGGGAGCTAGTGCTTACTTGGAGCCAGGGATGGGGCAGGAGGGTGATGGTGGCTGGGGAGAGCAAGTGGAGGGCTGTGGCAAGTGGGGAAGGGGCTAATCAACTGCTGTGATCACCACCTGAGGCAATTAACCCAGTTTAACTAATGTAGCGGTCGCCAACCTTTTACAACTCATGTCTGAGAGAGTGCTGTGGGTACTAGTCACAACATGGCCGCCATGGGGGCATGGCATAACACAAAGTTAGAGTGCTGTCATGGTGAAGCTTATCCCATAATTGTATTCCATACTAGAAAAGACTTAACCTGTTGAATTGCTGCCTGCCATACAGCTACTAAAGGCTCAGTAACCCTGTTTTCCCCTAAACCAGAGCTTAGGCTGCCATCCCATACTCACTTACCTAGGAGAAAGCCCCATTAAATACAAAGAGACTTACTTCTAAGTAGACATGTATGCCACTGTACTTTAAGTTAAGTATATAGTGAATTAGTGAATTCTTAAGGGGTGCCTGAACACAGCAGAAGTCATGCCTGAGCCTCTTTGCAAAGTTTCCACATTTTGCATTTGCCATTTTTGGGAGAAGCAATGGCTGTTTATAGTGGTATGATACTGCTTTAAAGCTGTAGTGCAGATGGGGCCTTAGAAAAGGAACAGCACATTTTGCTGCATAACTTTCTACCTAGAGGCTTCATTTTTCAAAATGAGAGCTCAGAGTCTGGGGTTCCTACCTAATGGACAGCTTTTGGACTTGCTTGCTGGTACATATCTGTTTAGTGGTTTGGGAGCCTTTCCATGAAAAGGCTCTATCAGCTGCTGATTTAAACATCTTTATAATCAATAGGAGTTTCCTATTTTCACCTGAGAAATGTTGGTAGGGATAGAATAGGACATTCCTATTTTCACTGGAGAAATGTTGGAGAGGATGTAACATTTCTTTTTCAAAATGGCACCTGGTTTAAACTTTATCCATAAATCTTAATCCTGAAGCTGTTTATCTTTTCTTTTCTTTTCTTACCCAATTGCTCAAAATTCCCCTACCCTTAAATAATTTTCAACATAACGGCCTCCACGGGTGTCAGAGCAAGGAGCTACAGCATTAAGAGAACCATTCAGTAATAAATATTCGTGGAATGAAGTTTCAAAAACATCTCAGGATTCTTAACTGCAGTGCTAGGGACACTATATTCCTGTTTGTCAGAGAAATGCCAGGAAGATTAATGATGTGGGTCCAACCCTGTTAACATCGATCATAGGGTTTTTGTTAGTCCCAGGAGCTGGAGCCAAAAACCCCAGATTTCCACTGAGTTACTTCCAGAAGGTGAATGGAAGTGGGAAAAGAGCCCCATGATCCTTTCTGTGATATCCAAATGTCCCATAAAAGGGAAGGGATATCAGGTAGCAGTTGCCTAGCAACTCTGTAGGCCTCATGCTGCCATGTGGCAAATTAGCAAGCAGTGCTAAAATAAGAGTGGGGCCAATGGGCAACTCATGTTAGCTCCTTTCCAGAGGCGGCACTCTTGATAGTTTGGATAACTGATTTCTGGATTGATCCAAGGGTGGATTAAGCTATTGGGTAAGGACTTCCCGAGGGATTTTAATTCTGTGAATGGGAGCTATGTGGTACTTTTTCCTCAGTGAGACTATAATTCCCCTCCCACCCCTCAAAAAAAAAAAAATGTTGTTCTGGAAACTTATGAAGGCTGGTTTAAAAGTTTGTTTTTTATTTGTTTATATTTGGACAGCATTGACTGTGCTGGAATACTGAAACTCAGAAATTCAGATATAGAGCTGAGGAAAGGAGAAACTGACATTGGAAGGAAGAATACACGGGTTCGACTGGTCTTTCGCGTTCATATCCCACAACCTAATGGGAGAACCCTTTCTCTACAAGTGGCATCGAACCCAATTGAGTGCTGTGAGTATAATATCTCTCTCTCTCTCTCTCTCTCTCTCTCTCTCTCTCTCTCTCTGTGTGTGTGTGCGTTCATGTGCATGCTCAGCATCAATGTGTTCTGCTTTGTCTGTTCCATCCTTAAAATTCAGCCAGGACAAAGCATATTTCAGCCATTGCATCACTGAAACCAAAACTAAAATTATTTCCGGCAGAAATTGGCATATCTTGATTTAAGTAGGCTTGCTAGAAGGATTATGGTTTGAATATCAGGACAAAATCCTTCAGACCTCTGTGTATGTGTTTGTGCGTTCACAGTATTTGATTTGTACTTATAATAATGGTGCTTATTTCTCAATCTCATCAGCTCAAAGATCTGCTCAGGAGCTGCCTTTGGTAGAGAAGCAAAGTGCTGATAGCTATCATGTGATGGGTGGAAAGAAAATGATACTGAACGGACACAACTTTCTTCAAGACTCCAAAGTCATATTTGTGGAGAAAGCTCCAGGTATTTAAAACACTGGTCCTACAGATGAGTGCAGATCTGTGTTTGTGTGTTGCTAGTTGTATGTCATGAGAAGTAAAAGTTACATGGGCCCCTATCCATTATTTTTTAACATGCAGACAGTTTTAGAAGTGTGGAACTTGCAACCCTCTGGACGTGGCCTGATGCCTGGCTTCTGTCAGCTGTAGCCAGTGCTCAGGGATAATAGGAGTTCTTAGTCCAACACCTCTAGGGTCACAGGTATGACACTACTGTTTTAGAGGCTTCCATAAGCGACACTAATAGCCTGAACCTAAACAAATTTGGAAATAAGCCCCACTGACTTCAATGGGAAAGCCTAAAAATGCTATCCTTTCTTAAATGCATTTTAAAAAAACCTAGTGAAAGAAGCAAACGTGTGTTTGCCACTAATACATCAGGAAACTTTGGTCAATCTCCCCCAACAGGATGTGTTCCTACACAGAACATTTGGAGATTCATCTTCTCTGCTTCCATAATTTACATATCAGGGAAAGCACTCTGTGCTTGCATCTAAATGAACGCTTGAATCCAAAGGGGCGCTGGCAGAAGGAGATGGGCCACCTCATCCCTTGCAACTGGCTCATGGAAGGATTTGGAAATCCTTCTCTTCCATTATGGACCACCCTATTAATGAGGAGAGGCATTTTTTAGGGGAAGTGATGAGGAAGGAGGAGATGGATATGCCAGCATCTGCCCAGCCCCTTGTTCACTGTGTGAATTCCAAAGTGTTAGTTGTGTGAGTCTCTTGGAAACAAAAAAACAACTGCGTCCTCCAGGACTTTAAAGACCGCAACTGCATCCACACAGAAGTTTATTCCATTTCCTCCAACATTTCCCTTATTGTTAATTTCTGTGTATTAAATTTCAGCTTTCACACAATGTAGAAGCTACTTCCGGAACTTTAGTGAAAGGTATCTCAAGCTTAATGCTTGTCTCTGCATCATTTGAAAATGTATCCCCCCCCCCCATAAGCAAATAACGCAGGAGTGAGCACTTTGTTTAAAAACTGAAATGAATTAAACGTAATTAAATGGACATTTGGTGCTTCTGTGGAAGGTGGGTGGGATTGGGGGGGGGGAGAAAGTTGCGATTTTTGGCATCAGGTTTGTATCCATTTATTCTCTTGTGTAGAGATTGACCTGCTTGTCGTATATAAACAGACCATTGTTTCACGTAATGGCATATATGGTATTGCAGGGTGTATAGAGAAATAAGCCCCTGGCTACTCTGATTAGATCCTGTAATACTCTTCTTACCAGTGCAAGTAGGAAGTGGGGTTTGCACTATGGTTACCTGCAGAAACTAGTGATGTATGATGGAGAAATTCAGATACCATTTGTTGATCTCCCATGCTATATCTGCTTTGGCCCTTAGCCTATATTGTTAAAACAATAATAACCTTCTACTGATGAAACCTTTCTCAATGATGGGCGCCAGTGCAAATGATGTAATTGCACATAATGTTTATAACAATTGCTGGACAGAGCTCTACAATCTGTAAAGGAGCTTCTGATGGTATGTGGCTGATTTTATTATGTCCTAGTCAGAGGGAGTGTTATAGTTTCTTTCACACATGATTTATTTCAATTCCCATATTTTTTAAACCGAGGATTTGGGGTTTCTTGCCTGCTGCCTGCTGATCATTTATGTTTCTCATTTCATCCCCCCCTTCATTATTTTAATAATTAGTTGGCAAGGCGCACTACTGACAGCAAGCAAGCATTGAAAAACATTTCTCGTGGCACACTGGGGAATTACATTCTCATTGTTGTAGTAAATGTAAGGGGTGTGCGAAGCTTTGTAAATTTAAGTAGGTGCTCATCTAGGAAGACCAGCGCTGATCAAAACATGTCTGACAGCCGTGCGAAGACCAGGAACGAAATAAAACATATTACCATTGAAGAAGCCCACTTTTGTTGTCTGTCCTTTTATAACCTGAACTTCCTCTTCCTTTTCTGAGGTGCTGTAGAGTCAACTCTATATTAAGCTGCAAATGGCTGAGGGGATGAGGGAACATCTTTCTGGATCTGCCATTTTATTTCAAACCACTGGTGGGACCGGGGGTTAAGTAAATATAATTCAGAGTAAACCCGAGATCACAAGTGAGGCTAGAATAGATAGGGAGCTGAGCGCTGAAGGCAGGGTCAGTGAAGGCGAGAGCAAAGGAGGAGTAGCTTTCCCTTTTAAATGCCTTCTTGTTTTAGAAAAGGTTTCCGTGGTGCTGGCACAAACGAGACATTCCACAGCTGCTTGCTGAAACCCCCTGAACTTTAAGCTGTCTCCTGAAATTCTCCCGCACTTAACGTCTCCCAGCCGTTCAAACGGAGGCTTTGATGGTCATGGCCGTTTAACCCTCGACATTCACCGAGTTCCAAAGAGATTGCCGTTTCACTCTGCAATCTTCTGACTGTCCCTAACAGCACAATGCGCTTTTGCTGAGTAAGGCAGTCTCTGGCAACTGTCGCATCCAACTGCAGTACAGTTACCGAGATGCAAACTGACCGGGTCAGTCAAATGCATATATACATAAATACATAAAGTGGGTGCCTTCAAACTAGGAATCCAGCAGAGTGGGTTGCATGGAGAAGAGCAGAAAGGGAGAGCTTTAGGTGTGACCTATTTTAGAATTGGCCATTAAATTCTGGATTCTGTGATTTCTTTGCCATCATGCCTCTGGGAGAATGTACTCAACATGTCTTTGAGCTTCTGCAGTACATATATTTAACTTGGCCAGAATAGTTAGTGTTAACTTTTAAAACACTGACATCTTTTGGAAGATTTGTGCTACGAAGAACTGCATTATTGCTATTGAAACTCTCTCTCCACTGAAGGCTGTGAAAGAGATCTCCCGTAATAAAATAGTGAGATAAATTGTGTCCTCACTAAAAGAGGGCACATGTTGCGGTGAGACCTGGAGACTGACCTCCTGGTTGTGGGTGGGTTAATTGGATAGCCACAACACCCTATTGGTAGGTCCCTCATTGCTGGGTTTAATCTGGCCAATGGGGTGCAGTCTAAACGGATCAAGGGACCTATATATACCTATGCACGTGACTCAGAGCTTCCTCTTATGGGTCCTGCATCGGAACACCCGCCCACCTCTCCCTACTTTTAGGGCATTTTTGCGATTGACCTTGCTATGCCGTCGTGTGTCATCTGTCATTGGGACAGGGGCACGGCAGGAATTTTCCCTACTTGGCTGATTGGCTGTTGCCATTTGGGTTTTGCCTGCCACGTAGCAAAGCATCACAACTTGTAAGGTTGTGGATAGGCACTGGTTCATGTGATAGGGATGGGAGAATGGTCTCGCCATCCCTATGTGAAGGGTATTCCGTTAAAGGACTCAACTTGGTTTGGTCAACCCCTGAGAGGGGGTTGTGCCCGTGCCTGAGTCCAGGGGAGCATCTGGGGTGTGAACAGAGTCTGTTCCTGGGCTTTTTACCTACCTCAGGTGTTCACCCTTGTCTTACCTATGCTGGTGCCCTGTGTCAGCGCTGCCTGCAAGGGTGCAGGCAGCTAGTCGAACCACTCACTTTTCTGTAATCAATAAAGTTGTGGCCTAAATTCTGCCAAAAACCAAAACTAAAATTTGAGTCAAATATGTGTTTTTTTAGGGGGGAGGTCTCTGGGTCTGAACACGCAAATTGAAAAACAGTATAAAACTACACTTTCTGTGCAATCAGAAGTTGGTGGCAGTCAGAGTAAGTACTGAACTATCAGGACATTTTGAATTCAAGATTAAAGCTTTAAAATGGAGCTGGCATCCTTTCTTTTTTAAAAAATGAAAACCTGTGACTGGGTATGTTGGATACACTTTAATGTTGATTTTCATTGTGAAAAAATATAGCTGGATGGGCAAAACAGTAAACTGTTGACAAAAAAAAATACATTGGAAGCAGACCAGGAGAAAAGAATCCAGGCAGTTTTAAGAGAACACACCACAATAAAAACATGTGATCTGAAGTCCACGTATGGGGGAACTGGGACTTCCCATTCTGACCAGGAGCATATGAACTTGCTGTCAGGCAATGTAGTGGCTGGCTATAATGTTACTAGTATTGCAGTTGTATGCATGTCTACACAAGATTGGGTTTCAGTAGGACTTACTCTCTGGTAAGTGTGTATAGGATTGCAGTCTAAAGGAAGTATTAGAATTTAATGCATGCCTTTTAACATTGTAAATGGTTGACAACTCTGCATAGTGAGCAATTTCTTCTTTTACCAGTGTAGCTGATGGCATGGCTAATGGCAATGTAATATTATATTGTTGCACGCCACTCCTATCTACAAGCCGCGTATGGTGCCAGGGGGTTCCAGGTTTCCTCGGAACGAAGGACAGCAGAGATTGTGGTGTCTCTATGATATATGGTTTATTTATACACATACACAACTTGAGCCTACAATGGAGGGCCTCAGAGCATTCACACTCCAAGAGGATCTTGCTTCTTCCATAGCCACAGCCTTGGATTCCAGCAGAAATCAAGCAATGGCTCTGTCTCTCAGCTGCCGAGCCTGCAGCCAGCTTCTTGATCACATAACTCACACTCCCAACTCTGGCCTTTGTCTTTCTAACTACCAGCAAGTTGGGGGAGAGGACAGGCCCATTTGCTATCTAACACAGAACCTCTTCCTTTGTTACTTTAATGGCTCATGTTTAGAGGGCCATTATCTCACCCGGAAGCAGGGCTATTCCAGGAACTGAATCTGTGCTGGATTCAGGAATGAGAAGGGGGCTCGGGCATACAACCTACCTCTCTCAAACTCATAACACTATATCATAGAACATATCTATATATTTATATATCTGTATATTATTTTAACATTCTGCACCGAGTTACCAAAATTGTGATCCACCCCTAAGGACAAACTCAAAGGCTATAATAAGGTCTATGTTAATTAATGCGATCTATGAATATAATAGCATTTGCTTATGCAAATCATTCCAATATATTAATTCATTGAATGTTGTGAACTCTGCCTCCCTATAAGGGCTAGCTTTCAGTTGCTAGGATCTGGAGAAATAGCATTGTCCTTGCATGAGAAAGGCGGGAGAAGAGGCACTGTTGGCCTATCTTAACAATGACTCATATGAAAGGGAAGCCCTGAAGAATCATCAAGTCATTCTTGAACTTCAAGCCAGAAACAGAGCTGTGGTCTCAACTAAACTCCCTCTTCACTGAAATGAAGTATGAGAAGATGTATGAGACGTTAGCCTCACCTACAGTGCTCTGTGTCTGTGTTTCTTAATGCTGAAAGGAGAAGCTAGGTGGGAGGATATTATTAGCTGCTTAACATACTTATCTAAAAAGCTTGTTGGGGGAGAAACATTGTGCAAAGACCTCTTCTGAAAGCAGAGTTATTTTTTATGCAGTAGTGAGAGCTGGGGTTGGGATTGCTCTCCTTTCAAGAGCCATAGCATGCTGTCTTCAGAAGTGTACTGTAATTTCCTCAGGCATTTTATAAGGCTGTTTTTTAAAAAATAAAGTGTTGAAGTAAGCCCTTACTTCAGGGGCTTTTTTGTCAATAAATTATTGCTTGCACATCCAGCTATATTTTCCAGAAGTGAAAGTCAATATTAAATGTGTATCCAAGACACTCAGTCACACAGTTATTAAAAAAGAAGAAGATGCCAGCTATATTTTACAGGTTCAGCCTTCTTAAATTCAAGATTTCCTTGTAGCAGTGAGTCCAGTACTTCCTTTGGCTGCTGCAAACTCCTCTTTGTACAGAAAGGGTTGTGGTTTGGGACCGTCTTTCGATTTATCTTGCTTTTTAAATTTGGGTTAGCATTCAATAAAGAGAGTTTGAGAAGCAGTAATAAGATTCCTTTTTCGGGAGAAATCTTCAACGTCTTCAGAGAACATTAACTATACTGGCCAAGGTGTGTGTGTGGCATAAGCTCAAAGGAATGTTGACTACATTCTTCCTGAAGTATGTGACATGTGTTTAAAGAGATGGCAGAATTCATAATTCAGTACTAAAATAATTTGGTAAGATGCTTTGTCAAATATATAAACTGTAGTTTGCTTGTAGGTGACCCTGTCAATCCAATTTACGGAATCATAGTTAAGAAAAATGGCAGACATCATTTCAAAAGCCATCTCAGGGATGCCTGAGGGATGCCTTTTGAGAATCAAGCTTCCTTTGATGGCCAAGGCCTATATAGGGCTAACCTGTGTGGTATCTGTGAGCATACATGCAGCTGCAGAGTTCTTCCCTGGCACCCAATAAATCTTCCTGCTTAGACTTCCAAGAAGCGTTCTATTGTAGCCAATATAATTGGTTTGAGTGTACAATTGGTGTGTGCAGTGCCCAGGACAGTTAATCCAGTTTGCAGATGTGCCAGCAGACCCCCCAAAAAGGCTGGAGATCCCTGGCTTTATAACATCCCAGTTTAAGCACTTCCATGTTTGTTCAGGGTATCTTCAAGATGATCTGACACAATCAGTGTGCACACCATAAAACACGTGATAAGCTTGGCATTGCTTGGCTCACCTTTTGTTGCACGCAATGTGATGGGTAAAGGATGGTTCATCACAGCGGTAGAACACATTGCACTAATCAAGTGACGTCTATAATCACATGCACAATTATATTAATTTGCCCTCAGGATCGAATCATAAGTTTCTCGCAAACAGACATTTTGTTAAATAATGTTTTATTTGGAAGAAGCACCAATTGCAATTCTTCCTTGCTCTTCCATATGAGTTTTTGATGGGATATGAGTTAATTTTGTTGTTTTTTTCTTAATTTTTGGCGGGGATAGGAATGCTGCCGGGGGAAAGATCTATATTGAGAATCATATTTCTGGTAGTTTCCCATAGAGAATATGTTTCTACATTTGCTTTTAGCAAGCAGCATAGCCTGCTTTATATTTTCTGGAAGCATTTGTATTTAATCCCATGAGTTTTCATAGAAAAGCAGGGTAGTTAGGTGCAGGAAGGTTGCCACTTCTATATTATATTCCTAGAACGTGGAAGGCTTTAATGCATCTTTTAATGTACAGAATAAGAAGTCGTCACTGAGTTTGGGCAGTTTAGACTATTCACATAGCACTGTAGTTTAGCTGAATTATATCACTTGCATTTTTAAAAGGGGGAGCAGGAGAATCTTCCGGAAAAAGATTACTAGAAGTGGGGCAGGGATTGGTCCTGAAACAGACGTGTCCCTCAGATACTTGAAGGGCCTTTGGATGTGAGCTCTGCTTCTGTAGACATTTCGTTTTGCACTGCAGCATTTGAAGGCTCAAGGTTTGGCGTCTGTTCCGATGAGATGAGACGTGGAGACTAGTGAGCAGACTTTTGGCTGAACTCCATTTGGTAAAAGATCTTACATTCTCCGAGATCTTTCCATTGGTCTTTCCATTGCCAGCAGCAGTCGCAGTTTGAGGGGCAAGAGGCCAGAAAAGGGTCAAGTTTCAGATTGGTAGTCAAGCTGCAGTTCACGTAATAAACTTAAGTGGGAGAATATCCCTCGGTCACATGCCTTCTGCATAATGTTGTTTTCTGCGACTGCCTATCTCTCAGAGTCCACCACACCCATTTCACTTGCTTGCTGCATCCATTTCTGTGTCTGCTCATTTGCAAGGCACTTGGAAAGCCTCTGCCATCGAGAGGGGCTAGAAACATGAGAATTGTACAGTTTGGAGCACAAGAGTTAGTGGAAAGGTCACTTGTCCCTATTTCCGGGAGTGGTGCTGGTTTTATAAAGGGGTCCCTGGCCACTTACCAGAAAGAGATATCTTTAGCAGGGAGTTTAATCAGATGATGGAACCATTGCAGTGCGGAATCCTTTCACGAGCACACAGTAGCTGTGACGTCGCTGTTAGGAAATACATTTCAGATTTTCCTAACGCTGCAGCACAGGAAAAGGCAAAGATAGTATGGGATGCATGCCATCCACGTAAGACGGTATCACTGTTACTGAGTCTTGCCATACAGTATTTCAATGAGGGCTATTAAGGTCAATATGACCCTTAGATACTTGTGTACAGTTTCAAACGGTTTGTTCCACATAAGCATACTTAGAATCACAGCCTTGCAGCATAACCTTATGCATGGTTACTCAGAAATAAACCGCACTGGATTTAGTGGAGCTTACTCCCAAGTATGTTTAGGATTAGAGGCGTAGTTTACACCACACATTTGAAGCACTTTAAATAGACATGACTTCCCCCAATGAATACTGGGGAGTGTAGTTTGTTAAGGGTGCTGAAAGTTGTTCACAGAACCACAAATCCCCTTCTCCCACATTCCAAGAGTGGTTTGTTGGAAGCCACCCAGAGTGGCTGGGGCAACCCAGTCAGATGAGTGGCATGCAAATAATAAGATTATCACCATCATCATTATTTAACAATCCGTCCTTCTTCACTGGGAATTCTGGAAATTGTCACTCTAGGAGGGGAGTATGGGTCTCCTAACAACTCTCAGCAGCCTTAAACTGCAGCTCCTTGAATTATTTGGGGGAAGTCATGCCGGTTTAGCTTCACAACCTTACAGTGAGGTTGCTTGTGCTGAGCCTGGATCTCCTCAGATCCACTCCCCAAGCCCCGCCTCCCAGGCCACCACGGATTGGCAAAATTTGAACAAAGGGTCTGGCGGTGCCCACAATGCTCCATGGCGACCAGGGAGGCGAGCCAATGGTCACAAAACAACATGGCGAGGCTCCGTGGGCTTTTGAGGTGCTGTGGTGGGCCGCAACTGCCACTCACCGTGGAAACGGATAAGCGAACATTACTAAATAGGGTGTGTGCGCCCACACACACAATCCATTATTGGCATTTCAAACCCCAGAGTTCTACTGGAATACCAGCAGAGTTGAACCCCAAACAAATGGTGGACCATTAATGGGGAGAAAATGGGAGAATCCCCAAATCCCTAAAAAAAAATACCCAGAATCTCTTACACTCACACTCCTACACTCCTGGCAGATGTTCAGAGCCACCTCAGCCCAATTTAGCTCTGGTTGGGTTAGGAAACATGGTGCCCTACAAATTGTATTGGACTCCAGCTCACATCAGCCCCAGTTGGCATTGCCAATGGTTAGGGATAATGGGAGCTGTAGTCCAATGGGAAGTATGGGATGTTGGAGAGGGGTAGTATCATTGGTGGGGGACACATCATGCTCCTTCTGGGGTCGTTTGTTCACCTTTGTTCCCTACGCTGCACTCAGCTCTCACCTGTGAGAAGAGAGATTACTTACGCCAGATCCATATTGAAACATCCTATACTCCTCTGTAAACTGTAGGTACCACCTTGCACTTACTTTTTCAGTGAATTATAGAGTTAGAAGGGACCTTGAGGGTCATCTTATTCAACCCCCTACAATACAGGAATCTCAACTAAAGCATCCATGACAGAGGGCCATCCAACATCTGCTTAAAAACCTCCTCAAAAGGAGAATTCACCACCTTCTGAGGGAATCCGTTCCACTGCTGAACAGCTGTTGCCGTCAGAAAGTTCTTTCTGATGTTTTGCTGGAGTCTCCTTTCTTGTAACTGGAATCCATTGGTTTGAGTCCTACCCTCCAGAGCAGGAGAAAACAAGCTTGCTCCATCTTCCATGTGACAGCACTTTCGATATTTGAAGACAGCTATCATAGCTCCTCTCAATCTCCTCTTTTCCGGGATAAACACAACAAATTCCCTTAAACATTCCTCATAAGCCTTGGGTTCCAGACTCTTGATCATCTTGGTTGCCTTCCTCTGTTGCCCCTACTGAAATTCATTTTGTTAGTTTGGACCCAGTTGTCCAATCTGTTAAAGTCATCTTGAATCCCAAGGGCCATCTAGTCAACCCCTCAAAAGTTCCTCATAAGACCCTTGATTATTAGGGTATTTACCAATAATCTCAGTTTGAAGTCTGAACATGTGGTTAAAGTATTAGATCAACAGCAGCAGAATTCAAACCCCAAAATTTAATAAGAGAAACATAATTAAGCAAAATGAATTATTTAATTTGATATTTTTACTTTGTTTTCTATAGCAAATATCCACAAAGCTTCTTAAAAAACCCCCACAAAAAACATAAATAGCCATTCCTTATAGTTGAAAGAAAATAAAGCTTTAAGCTCCCCTTTGTTGTTGGAAAAACTGCACACAAATACTAAATCAAATCAAGATGCACAACAGCAGCAAGGTAAAACATGTTAAGCACTTGAAGAGGCAACAATCGCTAAGCATCAAAATCTTGCTTAAATAAATGTGTTTAAGTTCCTACCTGTACACTGGAAGGGTAGGAGCTTGACAAATCTCCTAAAGGAGGGGTTTCCACAATTTTTGGCACTACCGTAGAAAGCCCCTGGTCACATACAGATTAATTAATAATTTGGAAGCTATACATACAGATTAATTAATAATTTGGTACTATAAATTCATCACTACTCAGCCACATTGCAGGCAATTATTTTATCTAAATCTTTGAAAAATAAAGGCAGGCTGTGTTGTCTTGAAATTAGGACCTAAAAGTGCTGTGTTCATATTGCAACTAGTCGATGGTTTGTCTTGATGGGAATGAGTAGGCTTCAGGTGGATGCAATCTCCTCTCCTCTTTCAGTGTTGCTGCCTTGGCTTCTAATTTCAGGTAATCACATTACGTTGAAACCTTAATCTTTAACCTTAACTATGGTTTGTTCAAACAAGATAGTTTAATAATCCATGCTTGATGTTTCATGTTTCCAACAAATCATAGTTAATGTGATTGTACTAAGAATGGGATAAGGGTTTTGGTAAGACTATGCACACTAATAATGTTCACATTAACTGAATCACACTGCATTCATATTAAATATATTATTTCATCTTAATTGAAGCATAATCCATGGCACTCATTCATTAAGGATTTAGCCTGTTTCCTCTGAAACCTCTTTTCCCACAGACTCTAATAAATGAGAAAAATGCTAAGTAAAAGTAGCAACAATATCTCAATAGAAATAACTGAAGTGGTGAGATATACAAAATATATTTTTGCTCTTGCTGCTGCTGTGTTAGAACAAGCCCACAATGCCTTTTTTATGTGGAAATCTTCTAGATGGGTGTGGTGGGGAAGCCGTTTCTGTGACTCATGCTGCAGGGAATTCCCTAATGGTTTTGGAATATTTTTACTTTTTGACTTCTGCAGAGTTTCCTTTTTAACTCCGTAGAGAGCAGTTGATACAGAGTGAGTTACAAAGGCCCATTCAGCACTCAGCCATTCCGTTTCAGAACCCCGCTTATATTTTTAGGAATTCAAAACCAGCCTATATAGTAATGCGGTAGGTGTGCAGAATTGGCCACCACTGTTATCAATCTCCAAATGCCAGAGTTTCTGACTGAAGCTCTTGCCTTCATGCAAGAGAACTAATTTACCTCACTCCTCCTGTGGAAACTTCCCTATCTGTTGTGTCGCAAGGAAACATGGCAAGGGTTTGCCGGTGGTGTTTTAAAATTGTAAACGGTTCTCATTGTTTGGATATGGCCACCTAGTCTCCTCACGCGCAAAAAATAATAATCGTGTTTCTTCATAACGGTGTGCTGTTCTTTAGAACATGCACAAGTGCACTTTTGAAAGAGTTAATTGTGGTTATTTTTGGTATTGCGCCAACACAAAACCAGCCACAGACATGTTTTAGAAACACAAGTCCTGTTAACCCTTTCACATGTTTGCTGAAAAGAAAGCACACACACTAAAACGTGGGGACTTTGACAAAGAAGTGAATGTGTGAACGCACACCTCATCTGCATTGTTTTCTTTAGTGCCTTTTATTGAAAGCCCATTAACGTGAAGGTGGAAGCCTCAAATTATATCAGTGGCCTTTGCTTCTGCTGGGATTTCCCTCCCACTCCCCTTTCAGCTGTATAAACAGGAAAGCTTGACTGCTGTTTAGTGAGTCTGTTTCCCTTAAAGAAAAAAAGAGAGAGGGGGACTAATGATAGGCTTCACAGTGTCAGCAACAATCCCACAATGGATATAATCTTAGAATTTGTCTGTTTGCAAACAATTCAAGAATTTTGCATTCAGAGGCAAGCTATGAACTATTTCAGTTGTCTATGTGTGTCTTTTAAAATTCAGTTTTGAAAATGCTGTTTAAGCCTTTGGGCAAAAAGTTAAACTGTAAAAGAAAGAAAGAAAGAAATCAAAACAAATTTAATGCCAGGTTTTTAAAGGGTCAGATATTAGATTAATTGCTCCAGTACAGAAAGTAACAACACCTCACTGAAGAAACATTATGTGTTCCAAAAAAAGATTTCTGGGGATAGATGAGAGGAGCATATATGAGTGGTTTGCTAGGTTTCCGTCTCCCTTTCTTTTACACACACTATCAACAACAACAACAAAAACAACAACAAAGTCCATTTGGAGAGAATCACTTGAGTGAGTTAAACTTTAAAGGGAATGCCTGAAATGTGTCTGTTTCAGCTTTATGTTATGTCTGTAATTTGAATTATTTGCATTTTGGAAAGGTATAAATTGCTCTGGTGTACTTTTGTTGGACTTTGGCCAGGTAGGGAGTTGCCTTCGGCTGTGAGTCAGCCAGGCTGATGCAGATGTGGCAGCCTTACAATGGAAACTTTTGTGGTGTATCACTCCTCACTCCTCCGGCACATTCTGACTGGAGACGGCATCTAGCATACTTGGGTAGGACACTTGGCAAATGTTGTACTGACATAAGACCTTTTTCTCCAGTATAAGCAAGTCTTTTAGCATTTTGAGACCCCTAAAATTTATTCCATCCATTCCCAACTTTCCCCCCCCTTAAAAAAACAAAACAAAATTAGCTGATCCAGATAAACCTACAAAACATGTTTACTGTAAGAAGTTGACGTAGTGCTCTAAGGTTTCTCTCCTGGAGTTGATCCCAGTCCGTGGGTGTAGAGATTTCCCTCTTGGTTCACCAGACGTAACATGAGGAATTGCCTGCTTTTTTCTCTCTCTTTAATTCTTTGCTTTTTTAATTCTTTGCTTTTTGGTCTCTGCTTCATAACAGTTTCTCCTCCTTATGTTTTTGTTAAATGAAATGTCACTAACTCTTATTGAGTCATCTGTTCCCCTCAACTTTTCTGCAGCAGCTAAAGTCTGGACATTCTCAAGAGAATTTTGTACTGGAGCAACACTAACTCTTGCTATTTCTCAGATAGTCAAAGGACTCGATACAACCCCTTCCTTTAACGTAACACCTAAAAAACTTTCATGAACAGACACACATTTGTAATCAGCCTAAAAGGGGAAAAAGAAAAAGTAATATACAGCAATGGCACTGTAAAAAATAATTGAAAGATTTGATGAGTTGGCAGGATCTGTAAAACAGAATCCCAATTCAAGTAATTAATCTTTCAGAATAGATTGAACATAGAAAAAGCCTGAAGCTCTGGTAATTCATTTACAAAGCTGAAAGGACTACAAACTCTTAACCAGCTCAGATGGTTCTAGGTATAGCATTTTCATTCTATCCTATTTTCAGCTCTGATAAAACAATGAGTGGAATCTAGTCTGTGCCCTTTGCCCTTAATAGACTTCTCATGTCCAGTTTCTCCTTTTCTTTCCTATGCCCACAACAGTTCTAGGACACAGGTTATCTAGAGAGAGAGGGGGGGATAATCACGACTGGCCCAAAGTTATCTAGAAAGCTTTATGGCTGGATAAGAATTTGAAGCCAACTCTCCTAAGTCCAACACTGTAGCCTTGGGATGGGGAAACCAAAGGCACTCCAGATGTTGTTGGATTTTAACTCCCATTGGCTCCAGCCACTATGGCCCATCAGAATCATAGAGTTGGAAGAGATCCCAAGGGTCATCTAGTCCAATCCCCTGCAATGCAGGAATCTCAACATGTGGTTCCCCACTCAATTTGAAACCATACCAGATCCTGCTTAGCTTTGCAAATGTGCTAGCACTTTTATTGCTTCAATTTGTCTTTCCTGTACATCCTGCGAAATGTTTGCTAGGATCATCTTGGAAGGCTGATTGCATTGGAGAATCAAAAACTACAAAAGAAGCAACGTGCCTGTTTCAACTTCATCCTCTCTGTGTAATATTAAATTAAGGCTGTCTCAAAAAGGGAGATCCCCTTTTCATTTCTGACACCTGTGAATAGATAACGGTGTAGAATTAGACAACTTCTTTTCTTGTTCTTGTTTTTTAGATGGTCATCACGTGTGGGAAATGGAAGCCAAAACTGACAAAGAGTTGTGTAAGCCAGTAAGTATCTCCCCTTTGAGAAACATCATAATTTCTCTCTCTCGTGTGTGTGTGCATGTTCATCACTCAGCTAGCATAATATCAGTACAATGTGCACACACTGTATGTTTGTGTATGGATGTGGGAGAGACATTCTGAGTGACTGTTATGGATAGATGAGAAATTTGAGTCAATATGCATTTAAAGCCAAATCTAACAAATTTACACTTTCTGAAACAATATGCAAAGCAGAACTCAGCAATCTGTTTGAAATCTGCAGTTATCTTAATTTTGTGATGTGTAGGAGTCGACATGATCAATGTGTATACAATTATGGATAGCATGGAGAAAATGGATAGAGAATTTTTTTCCTGGTAATCCAGCAAAGCAGAATGTTGGAAGATTCAGGGCAGATGAAACATAGTACTTATACGACAGATAGATATGGAATTCACTCCCACCAAAAGTGGTTAGAGACACCAACTTGGGTGGCTTTGAAAGAGAATGAGACAAATTCATGGAGGATAAGGCTGCCAAAGGCAACTAGCTAAGATGGGTATGTTCTGCTTCCACAATTGGAGGCTGTATGCTTCTGAATACCATGTGCTGGAAGCCACAGGAGGAGACAGTGGTGTTGCATAAGGTTGGCCACTGTGAGAACAGGATGCTAGACTAGAAAGGCCATCAGCCTGATCCAGCAGGCACTTCTTATGTTCTTAAGTATATACAGCAATAAATAAATACACACATGTTCGCATCAGGTGCATTTTGTACTGAAATGCATGACTGCAAAAACAAACCAAAAACCCTCTCATTGAGTTGCTCGGATTACCCATGGCACAGGACACTGTAAGAAAATTCAAATGTGTAGGAAATACTCTTACAAAGCTCTGGAGGCATATCCTTAAAGTTTTGTATGATTGTGAGTAGCTTCATGGACCTTCTGTATAAGCCATTGTTTCATCTTTTCAAAACAAAACTATATTTTAAACATTTTCTTTTAGACTTCATTGGTGATTGAGATTCCACCGTTCCGCAATCAGAGAATTACAAGTCCCGTCCAAGTTAATTTCTATGTCTGCAATGGAAAGAGAAAGAGAAGCCAGTACCAACTTTTCACCTACCTTCCTGCTAATGGTAACAACATATTTCTAGCTCCAAGCTGCAGAGAATAAGTATTGTATTTTTTTTTTTAAAAAAAAAAGCAAGACAAAATGATTATAATAACTGTGCAGCACTCTTTTAAATAGCAAACTGATGATATGTCAATGTGTGGAATAATCTGGGGCAGACAGGGGAATGTCTTGTGCAAAATAATAATATCATTTTGTTGCTTCAGTAGACCTCTCTGTAGGACTTAATTTTGGTGCAAAATAATACCAGGAGCACAACAAAAGTTCCTCTAGCTCATTGAGATGTCTGTCCTGCTTCTCACAGTCCACTACCACTGTGAACTACTTGAGTAACATCAAATGTAGAGAATAGATCAGTGTTTCCCAAACTTGGGTCTCCAGCTGTTTTTGGACTACAACTTCTATTAACCCCAGCTACCAGGACCCGTGGTCAGGGATGATGGGAATTGTAGTCCAAAAACTGCTGGAGATCCAAATTGGGGAAACACTGGAATAGATGCTACTCATAGAACCTGGAGCTAAGAAGGAAATAGATTACCGGTATATTGACATTGTACCTCCACAGTCATTTCCCCTGCTCATCAGGCCTAAGTGGAAATAGAGAGGTCAGCCTTATCAAAGAACAAAAACACTTATGTTTGTTATTGCACCCCGAATGTAACAAAATTATGTGAGTAGCTTCATGGACCTTATTTATAAGCCATTGTTTCATCAACTGATTCACTCACCTTTTAAAAACAAAACATTATTTTAAACATTTTCTTTTAGACTTCATTGGTAAAAATAAAGCAGGCTGTTTTAAAGAGGAGATAAACTACCCATTGTGTGTGCACGTGTGTCATGTTTTTGCAGGGAAATTATTTTGCTTACCGAACAAATAAATACTATGGATTTCATGAGGGGAGAAGACATTTTGTGCTGAAACATCTGTAGCAAAACCTGAAATTCTTCAAACAAAATTACCTGCCGTTTTAATTTCACCTCATTCTACTTCAAAGGGAGTCCTTGTTTTTAACATCACATCGAAAGGAACAGCATCCTGTACCTTTCCGTGGTGTAAGAGGTATACTCTTGCAAATATGGTAAATCCATATTTCAGAATCAAAAGGCTATAATCCTTAAGCCTACATACACATACACACATACAATTCCTGAGAGAAAGACATTCCCACAGAAGTCATTGGGGCTGCTCCAGAGGAAGTGGCTTGAGGGCTGGAGCCAAAATATACTCAAGGAAAAGAGAATGTGAAAATAGCAACCATAATCATATACAGCAGTGCCCTGCTAACTGTGGGGCGTCTTTGTGATGGTTGAATGGGACCCAAATATTATTTGATATACGTATTTGTCTGTGAAGGTTGTGGATCATTATGGTGAAAATGAAATGTGTATTAACTGTGGTTGATTTAGGCAGCAGATTTCTAGTGATCCGTTTTAATCCTGCTGAGGTAATGTGACTTCCAATATATACAATGGACCATGGATCTGCAAGATAAGAGTTCATGTCCCACTTCGGCCTTCAGATCATGGGTGATATTATGCAAGTTCCTATCTCTCAACCTCTTTTTTCCAACTGCAAAATAGGAAAAGCAACTTATCTAGCAAGCATTGTTCTGAGTGGGATAAACAAAGCCTGTGAGAGCCATCTTACAACAAAGGGCTGTTTCCCACCTGCCCAAACTCTGTCTTGTCAAGGGTACCCAAGGCCTGATCCTGACACAATGGGGAGGAGAGAGAAAGGAGGATAGTTTTTTTGTTTTCCCACCATTGACCCATATCATACAGGCCATTCCTTTGTGGTCCATAGCACAAAGATCTGTGATGTTGGCAGAGTGCAGATTAAGGGTACAACAGGTCTCATTCTCTGAGTCTTCTTGCTTGCGTCACCATGGCAGCAGGGTCTTTGACGAAGGGCTGTGTGGTCTAAACATGGCAGAAGCCTGTATCTTCCCATCATTGTTTAAGTGTCAGTCCCAAGGACTGTATAGTGGGGAGGTGTGGGCATTCCTACTACCTTGCCACGCTCTGCTATTGACCCAATGGAGCCCAGTCCTTTTGGGCTGAACTGAGTGAAGGCAAGTGAGCTCTAGCACCATGTACTGGAAAAGCAAAGCAAACGACGCTACCCCCCATGATGCTTGGCGTTTGCCACCCATCATATTGACAGGAGCTTTACTACTAATAGCAATGAGTAATTTTAGATCATACTCTCTTAAAATCCACCAATGTGAAACTGAATTGGTTCCTAATTTTTTATAGTACTTTCAGTAACCAACATCTGTTTTAAAACTTAAATTTAAGGCCAAGTGAAACCATTCACTCTGCTTTAAAACCCATGCCAATGGTATGAGTGTCAGTTAAAAGACTGCCAAATATATTTTTCCAGATAACAATGCTTCTTTCTTTTTCAGTTGCTTGTAATCCCTTCTGGCAGTGTCCATTTTTATTAAATACTGAGGGCCTGGCTCAATCCATTTGATATTCTAATCTCAGTGTCACAGCACTCTCTAATTTCCTATCAATGCCCTCTCAGCGGTGGTTTTATGGCTTAAAACTTTTGTGACAGGAAGCAAGGACAATGAACTAAAAACTCAGAAAGTTTATGAAAATACTTTATTGAATAAATAAAGTTAGCATTATTAGACCTGAAAAATCACCAAAAAGGTCTGAGGAGCTGGACAAAGTGGTCAACTCTCTATCTTTCAACTGAACAGGAAGCTGCCAAGTTGTGATGGGCCTACTTAAAGTTGGATCTCGCAGCCATTTTTTCCTCATTGCAAACAGTATCAACCATGACAGACTCATGAAGAGAATCATAAAATGCTATTCAAAATAAACAGCCATGGTTGGGCCAATTCTCAGGTTGTGGCATCCTAACTTTTCTGAATGTAATCCCAGCTGTCCACAATGCTGAGTATAGGTATCAGGCCACTCTGTTTATATGGTGGCAAAAAGCCATTTTAAATGGAAGAGTGCTGCTTCGTATCATTTACTAAGGGCTCAGTACTCCCTATTTCTGCGCTATACGGTAGCTATAGGGACGGGATCAGGGAGGAACTAGTAGATAGTGATTTGTCAAAGGCAACCATGTGAGTTCATGGCTGAGTTGAGATTTCAGCCAGAAACCCTCACCCTCTTAACCACTATGCAATTCAGAATTGCTGGCGCATGCATGCAACCACACAGCTGTCCCTATCATGACATGGTCTGGGTCTGCCCTGGCCCAATTCCTACTGGGTTCAATTCAAATAGTGGTTATTGACCACTTCTGCTAGCGTTGGGCTCTGTTGCCTGTTCAGTGTCTATAATTATTCATTGACTATTTATAGTGATAGTTTTCTAGTGGTATTTAAAAGCCACGCTGCTTTTTTCTTTTTTCTTTTTTGCATCCTCCACCCACTGTTAGCTCACTTTCTAAACTGAAATATTAAGCTATTTTTACTAGGTGAAAGTAGTAAAACCAAGATGCAATATATTACAGCTTCCTTTATTGTGACACAGATCTGTGTTTTTATTGCTGCTCTCCTGAGATGTTTCTGCTTTAAACCTTCATGCTCAGTTGAGCAAACTCTTTAACCTTGCTGGGTTAGCAGAGCTGTCAGATGGCAAAGGAGGGAAAGGGCCTGAGTCTTACAAATGTCATAAATATTTCTTGATATCAAAGATGACTAAAATATAGGTAAAGGTAAAGGGACCCCTGACCATTAGGTCCAGTTGTGGCCGACTCTGGGGTTGCGCCACTCATCTCGCTTTATTGGCCGAGGGAGCCAACGTACAGCTTCTGGGTCATGTGGCCAGCATGACTAAGCCCCTTCTAGCGAACCAGAGCAGCGCACGGAAATGCCGTTTACCTTCCCGCCAGAGTGGTACCTATTTATCTACTTGCACTTTGACGGGCTTCCGAACTGCTAGGTTGGCAGGAACTGGGACCGAGCAACGGGAGCTCACCCCATCGCAGGGATTCGAACCGCTGACCTTCTGATCAGCAAGTCCTAGGCTCTGTGGTTTAACCCACAGTGCCACCCGCATCCCTATGACTAAAATATACCCATATGTTATTTCATCAATAACAACAACAACAACAATAACAACAACAATTGTATTATTTGTACCCCGCCCATCTGACTGGGTTGCCCCAGCCACTCTGGGAGCTTCCAACATATTCAAAAACATAATAAAACATTACATATTCAAAAGCTTCTCTATACAGGGCTGTTTTCAGATGTCTTCTAAATGCAGTTTCTGGAATGTAGTTAAACAATTCACAGTTAATGGACAATAGAAATATTTTAGCTTTGTAGCTAGACTCTTAACTCTGTGCAAATCCTGGCATATATTCTAGATTCCACTGTACAAGTGGAGATGTAGAGAAATCATATACACAGTTTGAACAATGCATGTTGCATAAATTTAAAATGGGAGAAAGATGTTATGAAAATAATAATGTACCGGTATATCCAATTGGAAAGTTCAGAAACCTGTTAGAGCTTCCAGATCCTGTTCATGGATCCTCTTGTCAGCATTTCTATTGCTCTGCCTTTTAAATGTAAAACCTTAACCTAATATGCATCCTGAATCATATAAGCCATAGAACAAACCCTTGCTACAAACAGCAATGTTAGCTCTCCACTCTTATCATGGGACTAAACAACATGAACCACACCATTATGGGCTTTTTCACCTGCACAGCCTCTAATATGATATATGCCATCATCTGCCAACAATGCAATCTGCCAACCATTTACGTAGATGAGACAGATCAGTTTCTATGCCAAAGGATAAATGGACAGAAATCTGATATTAAAAATGAGAGAACTCAAAGAACTCTTCAGCTGTGGGGGAGAATTTCAATTTCCCCAGCATATTATGTAGTGGAACAAAGTGTCCAACCTGAGAAGAGAGTTCTGGAATTTGGGAACCATGACTGAGAAGGCTCTCTCCATAATCCCCTCCCCCCCCACCTTACACAGGAAAACAAGGGTCACAAAGCAGGACCTCAAGTGACGACTGCAGCATGGATAGGTTCATATGAGAGAAGGCTATCTTTCAAATACCTTGCACCTCAACCATGCAGGCACCAACATTTCATATTGTGCCTAGAAACCAGATGGAAGTCCGTGCGAGACATTGAACGCAGATGTAATATGATAAAGAGGCAGGTCTGGGTTAATAATCTATCTGACATGTTCTGGACTAGCTACAGCTTCCAAAAGTGTTTCAGAGGCAGCCCCATATAAAGCATATTATAACTTGGTAGCTATAAGCAGCAATATTTTCTTTCCCCAGTTTGCAGCTGGCATACAAACTCAAATGGATTAAAAGCACTCTTGGCTGTAGATGCCACCTGGACACCCAGGAGCAGAGCTGGACCAGGAAGCCAAAATCAGCAAACACAGTCCTTAGTGGGAAATGTAGTCCTATCCAGAACAGCCCAAATATCAAACTCCAACTGCATTGGCAGGATCACAAAATCATAACTTATTTGTTATGTGATACCATGTAGTTGTCATAGTCAGCCATGATTCCCGGATTGGCTGAAATCAAACACTTTCAAATCTGGGAAACAATTGCTATGAATGCATGAAAAGGTTGACCCCTGCCCTCCATTGCAACTTTCATATTAAGAATCAAACATTTAAAAATTCTGACATATCGCTAGTCACTATACAGTTGTTGTTGATTAAATCAAATCATGCCATTAGTTTTTTTCTAAAAGCAACAGAAGCCTGTTGACAAGTTAGTCTACAAACTGCAGTGATGAGAACAGGGTAGCTCTTAAGTCGGGATATATTGCTGGCAATCCTGTCAATTTTATCATATATTTTCAGTTATGTAGTTAATCCGCAGTGGTGGAAATGTTAGTGGATTATTGGCTTGTAGCACTGATTAAAGGGTTAAAAACAATAGTAAAGTAGTTGGGGTTGTGTCCAGCTGAATCCTACAGTAGGTCCACTGAAATAACTGGACTTGCTTTAGTCATGACTAATTTAAGTTCTTTGATTTCAGTGCATCTACTCTTAAGTATAAGGGACGCAGGTGGCGCTGTGGGTTAAACCACAGAGCCTAGGACTTGCTGATCAGAAGGTCGGCGGTTTGAATCCCTGCGATGGGGTGAGCTCCCGTTTCTCGGTCCCTGCTCCTGCCAACCTAGCAGTTCGAAAGCACGTCAAAGTGCAAGTAGCTAAATAGGTACCGCTCTGGTGGGAAGGTAAACAGCGTTTCCGTGCACTGCTCTGGTTCGCCAGAAGCAGCTTAGTCATGCTGGCCACATGACCCGGAAGCTGTACGCCGGCTCCCTCGGCTTATAGAGCGAGATGAGCGCCGCAACCCCAGAGTCAGTCACAACTGGACCTAATGGTCAGGGGCCCCTTTACCTTTACCTTTACTCTTAAGTATAACTTCATTGGATACCTTCCTACATTTTGCTGCAGATGGAGAGTACATGTGTTATCTAGTGGTTTTAGCATTGATCTTGACAACCTGCTGAAGAACCCTGAATGTTCCACAGTGTGGCTTCATGAGTAAAACTGCATAGTTGAAACTGGAAGGTAGTCTGACATTTCATTTTGACTCAAGATTTTAACTACGTGAACCAAATCTCCCTAATGGATTTATGCCACTGTCTCTAACAATGGAGGATTTATGGGATTTGCTTGATAGCGTTCCAGAGGTTGCACTTATCATATCACTTCACAGTACCCTGTGGATGCATTGGAATCCTCTTTAATAACAGTATATTGGTTTAGCATTTGTAGCCTCTTCTGGCATTCACATTCATTTTGTATTTTTTACTGTTTTTCAGCATATGCACATATCCACACATGCATTCGTGGTAATATTTTGCTTCTTTGAGATCAGGCAGTAAATTGCATGCTGGATCACAGGACAGCATGCAGTTCATCCTAAGCATATAATCAGAACTAGTTAGTCTCAACAGCTGTATGGCAAGCATGGATTCAGCAGACAAAGACTTTTCTGGCATAGAGATGCAGTAATGGGAATAGCTTCACCTGCTGAAGTCCGATTTATCGTGCAGCTGTTAAAGGCATAGGAGCCCCCTCCCAGCAAAAAAGCTTGCTAACTGGAATATCCTTGTTTTCTGGATCGTAATCAGATTCATCCCTTCCACTTCCACTCTTTTCTTTATAACACTCACCCAATGGAAACTAATAACGGGTTCCCTAAAGTATAATGGGCAGTTTCTTCTCTGTGCTTCATTCAGCCTTGGCTCCATCCCATCTCAGTGTTCTCAAACCAATAAAACTAGCATTTGGTAAACCATGAAGAAGTGGTCAAAGCAACACACTTTTTTTGTTGATGCTCTGGAGGAGGGGGCTATAATGTGTTTCTTGTGTCCAAGAATCTTCTTTAGAAATAAAGACAAATTTGGACTCAGTTTACCTCTTTCAGAATTGCATGCTTAATGTATTATGGTAGAAAATGCATGTTCTAGCATCGTTAGTTCCACATCAGCAAATTGGAGGCCCCAGGGTTTTCCTCTGGAAGAACTTGAATGCCCATGGTTTGACAGTGTCCTGTCTCTTTTGGTGTTTGTTGAACAGCCAAACATTTTAATGGCAATTGTAAAGCACTGAATAACTGAATTATCTGGGAACAGAAGAGAATTGTAACATCACTGAGTAATTTGAATTACTTGGAAATATAATTATACTTAATATTGAGTTTTTAGTAGAATAACCCAACAGGATAACACTTTGTGTAGATGTGAGCCATAGAAGTACATACGTCAGAGCCAATAAAGTCTCGTTATGCATTTGCGTGGCTCTTTATAGGAAGACCAGAAAATCTGCTGTGACATCTTGCGTCTCAACTAACTGGTTTACTGCAGCATGCACAACTGATTATGTTGCCTAAAACAGCTCTGATTACAATAATCTAACTAGGCAACACAGAATCTTTGTTTGTTGTTTAACAGCAGTCACCCAATTACCGTATTTTTTGCTCTATAAGATGCACTTTTTCCCTCCTAAAAAGTAAGGGGAAATGTGTGTATGTCTTATGGAGTGAATGCAGGCTGCACAGCTTTTTCTTCTTCTTGTTTTCCTCCTCCAAAACCTAGGTGCATCTTATGGTCGGGTGTGTCTTATAGAGCGAAAAATATGGTAATTAGAAGACTGGCAGCTGAATGCCTTGTATTTTGTAGTATGTGCCATATTTCTTACTTATTATAATAGCTACAAACCAAAATAGATAAATGTTAGAAACTCTGGATTCTAATATCACAGCAAACTAACCTTTGCAAATTCATTTAAAACACACACACAACCAACCATACTTGTCCTCCCTCAGCAAGGTTTTTGAGAAGGTTTGATGTGTTAATATCTTACTCATTCAGAGCCTTCATTTCAGTTTATAAAACTTAAATGACCCTTACCACATTTGTGTCCACACAGGAGCTCATTGTGTTTATCCAACTGCTGTGATGTCACCATTTGGAGATGTCACTGATTTATAGCTAGCATTGCTGCAGAAATTAGGTTCTAATGTAATTTTGGCTGATGCTATGTCTAAAGGTGGATGAATCTGATAATTTTGGTTTTGCTCAGTTTCCTGATCACCACATTTCTGCATGTGTTTGCTTCTTTTTTTAAAAAAAAAATGCCATCACAAAATTATCTGCATTTTGGTGCAAAGTTTTCCTAAAATGAATATTTTTGTATGCATCATTTTAATAAGCCCTTCAGCCTTCTCTCCCCAGCATGTTTAGAAACTGTGACTTCTACTTGATTAGCAAGTACAGCCACAAGGTGTGGTGGTGGGAGGAGCTGTTGCCTCACTGAGCAAGTAGAAGGTAGCCCGTTTTTGCATAGTAGAATGTAGACAAGGGCTTTAAAGGATTGTTTCTATATTTCTGAATCAAGTAAGCCATGATCTGGATGCTCCTTGCATACCATATATATATTGGTGTGCTCTTCTGTGGGCTATAAAAATGATATGTAGACCCTGTTCCACTGTATTTGCTTTAAAAAAGAAAAGTCAGATTCTAGCTTGTTCAAGAAAAAATCTGTATGATTAAATGCATCATTTTTCATAAGCATGCCGTTCTTCCTGAAGTTTTGTTTTGGTGAACTCTGGAAGCCCCTTTTCTGAATCCCCATGCTTGAATTTACCCACTGTGCAGACATCTATCAAATGGGCCATCAGTAGCAGTAGACATGTGGTAGTACATCCAAGTTAAAAAATTTCCTTTGATTACTACAAATCCATAGAGCCCTTGGGTCCAGAGCTTCTACTGCAGCGCAGCTATTTGCAAATAGATTTTTATAGCACATTAGAGCTGGAGGAGAGTCCAAAGAAAATAGTCTTTTTCAATATTAGAACCAGCTGTGACTTTCTTGTGCGGATGACTCATTCATATTTTTTATGGGGTGGGAGAACCAGGCAAAGGACACACAGAGTCTTATTCAAGACGTTGTTTGTTTTTGCAAAGGGTATCCTAGCCACAAGCCAACTTGATCATACCAATGTGCAACTCCGTGTTTATTTAAAGCACTTTCTTTTTCTTTCAACAGTTCCAGTTATAAAAACAGAACCCACTGACGACTATGAGCCTGCTCAAACCTGTGGACCAAGGAACCAAGGATTAAGCCCTCTCTCCAAGCCATACTACAGCCAGCAGATCATGATGCCTCCTGATCCTGGCTCGTGCCTTGTGACTGGCTTCACTTCCTGTCAGCAGAGAAATGCTGTGATGTCATCATCTCCCAGCTCAAGTCCTAAGCTGCATGATCTTTCCTCTCCTGCTTACAAGTGCATCACCAACCCAGGCCACAGCCACCTAGGACTTCAGCAGACGGTTGGAGGTGTCCCCGCCATACAGGAAGTGCCAAGGTCTATAGTTGTGCATCCAAGCTCTCCAGATCAGTCATCTCACATCATGCTGCAGCCGCAGGTGAGTCAACATCTGAGCAGTAGCTGTTCCCTTGGTTACCAACAAACACTCTATCCCAACAGTCCCTCCTCTCCAGTTCCATCTGTAACCCAAGAGCCAACCTATTTGCAGTCCTGCAGTCCAACTCGCTCATCCGTAATGGGTCAGCAGCAGCTGCCGAATGTTCAAAGAAATGAATCTCCAGCAAATCAGCCACTGCCGTTGCCCGAGTTGCATGAGGACAGTAATCATAATTTGGCCCCTATTCCTGTAACGATCAAGCGAGAACGCGAGGAATTGGACCAGTTATACCTGGACGATGGTAAGTCTCCTGCAGATGTAGAGGTTTATGTTCAGCCATTTTGATGTGCCATTGAGTTCTTTTAACCTCCTGAAACGTTCTGATGGGGGAAGCTGCCCGTTAACAGCTTTGCGGAGTGTTGACTAATTTTGCTCGAGTGACAACTGGATGGGAAAGATTCCTTTAATGTCATCAGCAATAATGAAAGCGCATAATCTAAACGTTTAAATGCTGTTAGTCATTGCTGAAGTATCCACATGTCCAACAGCTACATTGCAATAATCTTAACCATATGGTCTTGGCTTATATCGATGCCAGTGGCTTGCAGAATGGCACTGAGAGCTGATTTGGAATTGATCCACTGCCTGTCATATCCTGCAGGTTGAAATGTGCAAGCCTGCTATCTGGAATTAAGTGATAAAACTGCTCTGTTTCAGCTAAGAAAAGTCAAAATTATAAATCAAATCGTGACTTTCCCTCTTCGACATCTGAAGTTCACCATCTCCAGTTTCCTTACTTTCTGTTGTAAATGTGTAGCTGGCTAATACACACACTGCACGCACCACTGCAGTGTTAAAATGCTACAGTGAGTTTGTCAAACTCCAAGAGATTTATTCCTTCAGAGCAATAAAGGGCAAAATCTGGAATTTTATTAACTCACTGAATTGTGATGTAGTGTTTACAGCCCTGGTAGTTCATATGAACTTGCGCCTTATTTACTGTATTTTTCGCTCCATAAGACACACTTTTTTCCTCCTAAAAAATAAGGGGAAATGTCTGCGTCTTATGGAGCGAATGTACTGGACAGCAGCAGGATCCCTCGGCTGCCACTGCAGTCGCAAGCTGAGGGATGCCTCCGCCGCCGGAGCCATGGCTCCCGTCCGTCGCTCACTGTTAAAGCAAACAAAGCGAGAGCCGCTTACACAGCTTCTGTCCCGCTTTGTGCAACTCTCGTTTTGCTTGCTTTACAGCGAGCTGGGAGGAGGGGTGGACAAGAGCCATGGCTCCCATCCGTCCCTCCTCCTGCCTTGCTCCTCCCAGCTCGCTGTAAAGCAAGCAAAGCAAGAGCCATGTACAGCATGTAAGCAAGGCAAGAGGAGGCCCACATCAGTGACACAAAACGTTATATAAATGCACCGTGGTATAGAAAGACCTTTGAACAGATCCCAATTTTAAAGTAATTGTTCCACTTAAACTATGAATATGATTGTCTTGTGGGGCAAAGCAATGACATTTTTTAAAAAATGAAGTACTTTATTAATTCTCCTCCTGAATTCTGATTAAAAGTCTGAATTTTTAAGCTTGAGCAATATTATGTTATCTGGTTGTGTAGCAACCTGTTCAGATATGTTACAGATCCGAGGGGGCGGAAATCCAAAAGTAATTGACTCAATCAAAAATATTCTATGACTAATACCAAACATCTCCACCACTGGAATTAATATGGCACTCATGCAGACAATGCAAATTTTAATCATGCAATTAATTTAATCAAAAGGAAAAATCCTAAGGAAACCCTTGGTTTTGCATGTTTTTATATCAAGGTATCTGAGGATTACCTTACACTTTTTAATGCATTCCTTCCTTCAAAAACAACATTCTCCTTTGCTAATTTTATTTTCAAATGGTGATGTTAAAAGCAGGAAAATGGCACTCTTTCTGGAATCTTCCACCAGAAGGTTGGCTCTCTGTTTTTAGATGGCATTTAATCAAATTATCAAATTGCACCAAAGTGAAACACTTTTAGATATGTGAAAATTATGCACATCCATATAGAATCCACACCACCTGTCTTCTGTAAGATATTTCTAAAATGGCTCAAAGTTTGTAGGACATTTCTCAATCAGGCAGAGTATTCCCTGTGGTTGACTTACAACCACACTTGCACTTGAAGCTGGCAGCTCTTTGGCCACTAGCAGAATGTCACCTTTCAATAAAATTTGTGCCTTGCAAAGTATGTGCAAACTCTCTAACTGTTCCTAATTTGCAAAGTCAAATTGGTCATTTTCAGTATCAAAGGAAGGTCATTTCCTACAGCAAATGCCATTCAATTGTGAAGTTATTTCCTACCATTAAAAACATCAAAGAAATTAACGGGGGTTATCAAGAAATGTTATCTTTGTGAGTGACAGTCAGCACCAACAGGAAGAAACTCCTGGAAAGTAACCGATGGGCCAACTTTTCTATGCTGAGATATTATTAGTCAGTGTTTCATTGAATGCACTGATAACAAATAATGTTTTGAAGGGAAAAACCAGCAACCAAGTTACAATAGCTTTTCAAATCAAAGGCATTTATGTGCTAAAGTTTTTTTTTAAAAAAAAGCATATTAACTTTTAACTAATGTTGGCTTATTTCCATCTAAACTTTGGATGAACAAGTCATAGGTTTGCCAAAAAACAGCCTATGAATTCAGAAAATAAATAAATAACTCAGATTATTCTGTGTGAGCTGCAATTAAATCAGGAAACCTTGAATAAGCCATAGATTCGCATCATGTCCGAACCAGGAGTTGAATCCAACAGTCTTGCACAACAGAACATCTCCTTCTCCTCCCCACTGTGTGCCCCCTACACACACCCCGAATCTGCTTCAGCACACAGATGAAGAAGGGGAAGTTATGTCACGTGAGCAGAGATTTTTCTCCTCATGCAGTTCCTTCACTGGACACAACCCCTAGAAATCATGCTTATACTTTAGATCAAGCCAGTGTATTTTAAAAAATGGTTTGAAGTTGGTGTAATATCTTGGCTTGTTTGGGAGCTGGTAACCAACTCATGCCAAAATGGGCATCTCTGCTTTAGTCAAGACTTCCTGGTATAAACATTTCACACAGCAGAGTAAGAACTAAAGAGGTTGCATGTTTATGCGAAAGGTTCATACACATCTTGGCATAACTAAGCCAAGGTACAGTGGTGCCTCACAAGACGAAATGAATCCGTTCCGTGAGTCTCTTAGTCTAGCGGTTTTTTCGTCTTGCGAAGCAACCCTATTAGCGGCTTAGCGGATTAGCGCTATTAGCGGTTTAGCGGCTATTAAAGGCTTAGCAGCTTAGCGGCTTAGCGGCTAAAAGGCTATTAGCGGCTTAGCTGCTTAGAAAAGGGGGGGGGAGCGAAAAAAATCTCAAGACTCGCAAGACATTTTCGTCTTGCGAAGCAAGCCCATAGGGAAATTCGTCCTGCGAAGCGCATTGAAAAACGGAAAACCCTTTCGTCTAGCGGGTTTTTCGTCTTGCGAGGCATTCGTCTTGCGGGGCACCACTGTATGATCATTTGAATGATATCTCTGATTCTTAATGGGAAACAATTCCCCAAAATGTTAAACAAAACCATTAAAAGGGTTACCTAAAAAGCATATACTTTAAGTAAGATCTGTGAAGCCAATGGAAGTTGCTTCTAAGAATGTGTGCTGAAAATCATTGGTTTAAGCACTGTTGATCATCTCCCCACAATATTCCTTTACCCGAGGAACATTAATTTAATTATCTAAGGGATTTATGATTGGCTTTCAGAGATGTCCTCCACAAAGCAGCTTACAACATGTTTACAATATAAATCCAACTCATAAAGCTCATTTAAAATATGCAACCGGCAACAATAATAAAGTGAAAACCAGCAAAGAGACAATAATAAAGTTTGGCCACCATCCAATAAGCAACCACTATTTATGACCCTGCATTAAAAGCTATAGAGAAGAAATGTGTCTCCAAGGCCTGCTTCAAAGAGGTAGGGTCTGCCTGATGTTAATAGGAAATAAACTCCATAATTGCATGGTCACTGCTGAGAAGGCCCTGTTGCAACAGCCCACTGGTCTGATTCCCATCAAGGACAAAAAGCATTATCTTTCCCGCCCACAGCACCTCAGTACAAACTGAGTGTCATATTTGTCTCTGAAGTCAGAGTTACCTGAAACAAATTTGGGAAATGGAATCTGGGAACTGAAATGCTTGTTGCTGTTTTTTTCATTGCACTACGTATCACCCCGCCCCTTTCTTTATAATTGAAGGCTTGATTGGATGGTCTTATCTGTAAGAGGGATGGGGAACCTATGGGCCTCCAGCTCCCAATGGCCCCAAAATTAAGGACAATGGGCAGGGATAATGGGAGTTGTCATCCAACATCAAATGGAGAGCCACAGATTCTCTGCCCATTAGGTTGTCTCTGTCTGTCTGGGTGGGTGGGTGGGTGTAGAGAAAGAGAGAGGGAGATGCTAAACCAAGAGGTGCCTGGATTTTTTATATATGGCTGACAGCAGGCATCAAAAGCACCCCATTCGCTTCCCTGCCCCAATGCCATTCAGCTTCTGCCCCTTGTAATTGTCTCTGTGCAGCTGTGAGTTTTATAGCACTTTGCCCATGAATGCATACATTTCAATTGCTTTCTTAAAAAAATAAAAGATAAATTGGGAGTATTAAACTCTCGCATAAGTATGTAAAAAAAGGTAAAACCACAGGCAAAGTGTTATTGAAAGCTGCAGCCTAACCAGCCGTTTTAAAGGTGTCTCTTAAAAATAACTTTTGCAGTAAAAGTTGTAACTTATGGAGGTAATATGAGCTATTGCTAATGTCCTTCCCATGAATTGCTTACTCTGTCGAACTGTTAGATGTCTGACGTGTCCATATTTCTCCTATGCAGCATATATTAAATTCTGTTGCCTCTACACCATATGTTCGGGAAGGGCGGGGGTGTTATATGTATTTCAAATTTATATATAAATTTGAAATGCACATGATTTGGTCATATAGTTTATTTGAACAGGAACTATACCAGACAGAATTATTCTTGCGTTGAAATGTATCCTTTTTCATGCACCTCAGCTTTGTGATTAAAGTGATTGGCTCTCGAGGCATTAAGTTTAGTCTGCTGCTGCCACAATTATGCCTTTTAAAAACTTCTGAGTGTGCTCACTGATTTCCAGTAGTCCAGATGTCATTAGAACAACATGCAGGTACTCTGCAAAGCCCAGTAATACTGTCAACACACCAGAGTGGATTTCAAGCTCCCCATAATGCCCTCCCTCTCCTCTCCTCTCCTCTCCTCTCTTCCCCTCCCTCTCTTCCTCTCTCTTGGCCTAGTCTAGCAGCTCTGGAGGGGAAAACAAAAGGCTTTCCTCGTGGAAAGTTTTAGTAAATCTGGCTGAGCGCCTGGGTTGAGGACCCCTCCTCATTTATAATGATGATTGAAAGCGTACATACTACTGTGTTGAAACATGCTGGGTCGCTAACATTGGAGATGAAGGTTAGACGCGATGGGTAGGAGAGGAAAATATAGAACTCAAATAATTCATCAGGGTCAAACCTTTCATGTATCTAAATGTCTACATTTGAGTGGTGGACCATTAAATGAAACCACAATGGGTCAGGTCACAATATTAAGATTTCCTTTTTTGCTTCAGCTACTGGCTTTGTGAAGGTTCTCCATGTCTCTCTCCCTCTCTCCCCTACACCTTGAGGTGTCCTCAAGGTGATGAAGTTACTTCCAATCTCTCAGTTTTCCTGGGTCTCCTTTGGGGGGGGGCTGTATGGTGCTATATCGATGGTATTCCAATTTTCACTAAATTTTATGGTCATATGTTATATAACATGTTTTGTATATTCATTTGGTTTAGCTGGTCAGAATATAATTTGCCCATCTTCATCCCATCCAGAGAGATGAACCAGAGTTTAACTGGAGAGAGAGAGAGAGAGCAGGAGGAGGAGTTTTTCACAATGTTATACAGAAAGAAGTTACATAAATTCATAGCATTCAGTATGGGGAGCAAAGGAGCATCTAAGATAATGCCAAGGATTTGTACCTGCTCAGTAGACTGGATAATGATGGTGTTGATGGATAGAGGAAGCACCTGAGAAGAAGGCTTAGAAATAAAAGGTGAGCATGCTAAGTTAGAAAAGGCTCTCTTTGACATCAACTCTAAGGCAATGATTTTCAAACTACGGCCTGCAAGTTCCACAATGTGAAGACTTTTGGCGATGGACAAACTGGTCCTAAGTCTTGCTTGTCTGCCATTAGTAATTGTCTCTTGCAATGTGTAACTTCAGGAGGATGCTGGGGCAGGTGTTCTTACGGGATAAGGGCTGAGTTCAGCACACCACACATGGTAATATGTTAGTAGAGAAAGATAGGAGCAAGTGCGCTGCGACTTGCAGCCCTGTAGAATCCTGTTCCTTTTGCACTAAACATTTTAATTAAGCGAATGTGCTCAACCTCATGACATTAAGTGCCAGCTCTGTTTTTTAGCCCAAATTTGTCTTGTGCAAACAAATGGAAAGACCAATGAGAGTCACTTCCACATTTCAAGCCACTCGTTTCCTTCCACGACAACATTCCAAATAGAAAGGATTTAAAAAAAAAAAAATAACTGCAATTTTGCTTGGTGGATAAGGCCCTGCTGTGCATAAGTTATAGTAACGTTTGTTTGCTTATAAGCCTGGGCTGGTGCCAAAGAAAATTTACATTGTGCAGAAGCAGAGCCTTCTGTCCCCAGAAAGCATTGTTCAGATGCTCGCATTCATCACTGGAATATGATATTAGCTCGAAATATTTCTGGGGAGCGTCACCCGAGAGCTGTGCAGTGTTGGCAGATCAATCCACAGCCACTGTGGGAGCTGCTTAAACTCTTGTTACTCTAATGACCTGGCCTGTCTTTGCAAAAAATGCTTCTGGAGAGTTTTTCTTTCTTTCAAAATTAGGCCTAAAGCCAAGGTGGGGCCAGTTGTCTCTTTCATCAGGATTTTGGCCATTCCTGACTATTGCATAAGTTTTGCAAATGTAGCGAGGGAAAGTAGTCCTAGTAGTGTACTGTTTTATGAAGAACAGATCAGGACATCCTGACTGGGCACTGCCCTGAGTGGAGGGAAAGATAGGAGACGCTCCTTCAGGTATACTGGCCCGAGGCCGTTTAGGGCTTTAAAGGTCAGGACCAACACTTTTAATTGTGCTCAGAACGTACGTTTAATTTCTCTACTGTTGTTAATTAATATGCTTAATCTTTGTGCTGTTCCATAACCTAATCTTAGACTACACTGCATGCTTGACATCGTTCTCACCTTACAGTGTCTGGACTATGTATTAAGAACTGTTGCAGACTATCAATCTTCGTAATCTTGAAAAACTATTGTAGCCAACACTCTATTGATTTGAAATGTGTTCACTTGACCTGAAGGGAGCTTGTATCATATTTCAAATGATAATGCGTATGAATCAGTTTAGTGTGTTCAATATACCATATGAAGGTTGATTATTAATAATGATATAAAAAGCATTGTTAACAACGAAATGTGTCCTGGAGACTATTAGTGCTCATTACAGTGCAAAAATCCTCTTTATTTGCATGGCATTTTAAGGATTTTTCGGCAAATCAAAATAAACATCTGCTGGAGCTTATACTAGGGACAGGGAAGAATTTTGATTCAGTTTTCATTTAAAAGCAAGCCTCCCTGATTTGCACTTTTCAAAACATTAGGACCAAAATGCAGCCAACATTTGAAAGTTGAACTTCTCTGAATTTTGTAATTCAGTTCTTCTACCTAGTAGTATATTAATATATATACAGTGGTACCTCAGGTTAAGTACTTAATTCATTCCGGAGGTCCGTTCTTAACCTGAAACTGTTCTTAACCTGAAACTCCACTTTAGCTAATGAGGCCTCCTGCTGCCGTCGCACCGCCGGAGCACGATTTCTGTTCTCATCCTGAAGCAAAGTTCTTAACCTGAAGCACTATTTCTGGGTTAGAGAAGTCTGTAACCTGAAGCGTATGTAACCTGAAGCGTATGTAACCTGAGGTATCAGTGTATGGGGAAATAGCTTGCAAAAGTGTTTGCATATATATTAGGATAAATTCAAATGAAATTTTTCATGAGGATCTTAAAAAACAAAAAAGGGCAAAACCTCAAACTCACGTGGAAATATGAAGAACTGAATTTAAGTTTGGGGAAATGAGAAACTGAGAGGAAGTGAAATTGGCAAATTCACCCACCCCTAGTCCATCCCATATTGCATCCTCTGATTTTAAGCAGTTTTCTAGGGTCCCAGGAAGACCCTATTTGATCTTTTTAAAACTTGAGATTTCAGGGGTTGAATTTGGAACCGTCAGCTTGCAAATCATGAAATTTGTAGAATGATCCCTCCCAGGGGTTGTAGAATTTGTACTGTTAAAACGGAAAGGGGTCAAACTATCGCAAGAGGTGCTGAAATTTTGGAAGTTTGGATAGTTATAATAGAATGGTCTCGGTGGTGGGGTGCACATTTTTATTCTTATTTATTTTTTAATATTACTTTGTCTAAATAAATAAATAAATAAATAAATGAGACTCCAATGTCCACCACGGACAAGATGTAGTGATGGTCACCAACTGGCACGGGTCTAAAAGTTGGTTACGCAAATTCATGGAGGATACTATTAGTCGTGATGCCTATGTTATACCTCCAGCGCTAGAGGCAGTGTGTCTTTGAATACCACTTGCTGAGGATGACAGATGGGAGAGTACTATTGCTCTCCTGTCCTGCTTGTGGGCTTCCCATAGGCATTTAGCTGGTCACTGTGAGAACATTGTACTAGATAGGCCTTTGGTCTGACCCAGCAAGGCTATTTTTATATGCCTAAGAGGTCATTGGCAGTCTGTCCTGAAAGCCCTGCCTTTTTGAGTTTCCCCAAACCTCTCCAACTCCAGATTGGTGCAGTGAATGCTAGAAAGTAGGGCTTTTTGTGGCGGCTGCAAAGTTTGTCTGAAAACAGGTATGTTTAGGCTGCATCCTCACCTCATCCAAAAATCCAGAAGAGCTGTTATTGCTTGTACAACAGCTCCCCACCTCCGCCACCAGTTTACATCAATTGAGGTTCAGGAGAAATGCAGAGATCACAGGGAATGGACTGCGAAGGATTTTCCAAGCATTATATGTAATTCAGGAAAGCTTACAAGTGTTTTCATAATAGAAGTGAGGTTTGGGAATAGCATCAGATGGCTCAGGGTTATATGAATAATAATACCAGTAGGTATTGCAACTGAATCTCAACGCAAAGTCAAAAAGACCAGATAGTCATCTTTCACAAAGTGGATAAGTCTGTAGGGATATAGTGGCGTGTGGAGCTGTTACCACTTTTATTTAAACATAAGACTGGTTACAAGCTCAACCACAGAACAGATTGTCAGCTTATTATGAGAAATGGATACAAGGAGCGGCAGTCAGTGACTCGGAGTCCGCTACATTTCTGCTTCTCCAGTTTTCCCAAATGTTCACAAGTTTCTTTACAGTTGTAATATTTGAATTTGTGTTGATCTTGACATTTTCCCCCTACAAATGAAGAGAAAGAAAAATAGCATTCGCAAAGATATAGTGTAATATAGTGGTTAGAGCTAAAAACCGGGGCCAGTGAGACTCTGGTTCATGTATGCACCCACTATATCACAGGGTTGTTCTGAGAATAAAATGAGGGTGGTTCAGCTCCAGAGAAAGCAAGAAACTCCTGCTGCATCAGGTCAATGGCCCGTTTAGTCCTGCATCCTGTTCTCACAGTGGCCAATCAGATGCAGGACATTTGCCTCACATTACAAGAAATACAGGACATTTGCCTGACTACACTGTAAACCCAGGCTCTGCTGACCCTCCTGGGCCTTGACTGATATTTTTTCACACTCCTTTCTCCTTGGCTATTCCTTCCCTGAGGCTGCAATCGGGGCAAGCTGTCAGAACTTAGAGTGGTATATATCAAACTCTATTTGAAAGGCTTGTTTTCCCTACACCAGGCTTAGCCTGGCAGTAGCCCTGCTCCCGAACCGAGTTTGGATCTGGCATACTTTACACCAGCTTATTTTAAGCCAATATAAACTACACATACTATACAGTCATACCTCGGGTTGAAGTAACTTCGGGATAAGTATTTTTGGGTTGCGCGCTGCAGCGACCCAGAAGTAACAGAGCGTGTTACTTCCAGGTTTCGCCGCACGCGCATGCGCAGATGGTCAAAATGACGTCACACGCATGTGCAGAAGTGGTGAATCGTGACCCGTGCATGCGCAGACGTGCAGACGCAGGTTTCGTTCACTTCTGGATGTGAACGGGGCTCCGGAACAGATCCCGTTCACATCCAGAGGTACCACTGTACTTAGGATTGCTTCCATAGTAGTGTGTAGGGGACGCAAGTTAGTCATTGATGGGTATATATGTCTAAGGCTGAATTGACCCAGAACATTTTATTATAATTAGATGGTAATGATAATGATAATGATAATATTTCTACCCTGCCCATCTGGCTGGGTTTTCCCAGCCACTCTGTGCAGCTTAAAGCACATTAAAAAAAACACAGCGTCAAACATTATTAACTTCCCGATACAGGGCTGCCTTCAGATGTCTTCTAAAAGTTGTGCTGTTCTTTATCTCCTTGACATCTGATGGAAGGGTGTTCCACATGGAAGGTGCCATTGCTGATAATGCTCTCTGATTGGCTCCCTGTAACATCACTTCTCTTGGTAAGGGAACTGCCAGAAGACCCTTGGAGGAGGACCTCGGTGTCCTGTTCTTTATAGGAAAGCCCATATTAAATGCCAACATGAGTTTTAAGACTAGTTAATGGAAATGATTTAAGAAGTACTAATAAACTGCTTCCAAATTCCTGGGCTAGATCCAAGAAGTGGCTCACATGAGACTTGTGGCTTGCTGAATGGATTGCTGGAAGGGACTGTTGGAGAAGATGCTTAAAGAAAAGCCTAATTAATGAATATGTGTCAAAATATTGTAGCAATGAATATTTTGCTGCATTTTGTAGATTGCTATCTGGTGTATGCCTCTAATGCTCATTTTTTTTCATAATGGGGGTGTGCGTGGAACCCAGGCTAATACAAAAGAAACTGAAAGCAGAGAACATAACCACCCGCACAAGTTTTTAAAGCTATATTTAACTTTAATTGGGGAAAACACCTGCAGCCAGGAGTTTTCAGACTACGAAGTAACTCCAGACCAAAATTACCACAGTGCTTCATTTAAAACATTTTTAATATATATTTAAAAAGAAAGCTGCCTGGCATAACTCATAACCATTCACTTTAGTGGTATATGTGAGATAAATGAGCTTATAAGACAAAGAAGCATAAAAACATATTCTAACCTTTTGTCATTCTGAGATCTATAGTTCTGCTATGTGAGAAATAATTAAGGATTGGGGAATGTCCTCCTTTGTGTGCCGTTCCTGCAAAATATGGCTCAAACCCAGAAACTGAATGAATGTGATGAACTTTTAAGTGGAAATGCAAAACAGGGTTTTTCTAGAGTGGGTTTTCATTCCATTTCCTGCTTCAGTATATTAGAGCTACAGAAATGCAACTTAGTCTCAGGATTGCATCCAACACTGTGCAGTTCTTTTCTTTTCTTCCTTTTCGCAATATACATAAATCCAGTTGAGGCCAAACCTTTGGGCAGAAATGAAAGCGGAAACTTACCATCCTGTTTCCTGCTCCAACAAGTGAAGCATGACTGCCAGCTTCCTTTGCTGCTACCTGGAGCCTTCTTTTAAAACTTGTTAGTGAGTATCAGACAACGGGCGATGATACATCAGGGATAGGCTGTGATGCAGCACTGCAAATATATATGACTTGCCCAGAGAAGCCTATTTTAATGTTCTAGTCAGTGTGCTTTTTGCTTCTCAAAGTCCAATTCTGTCCCATGCCATTTTCCCCACTGGGTCTTTGGATAGGTTGCTTTGTATGGTTCCTATTGGTGAGAGTTCATCTTGTTTAGGCCCACAGTTGTCAGAGGGTAGAGTCAGCCCCCCCAAAAGAAAACAGAGAATCAGCCAATTACTGTTCCTATCAGACTTCCAGTGCTGGTTTGAGGGGTCCTTAGTCAAGACACCCACAGTAGATCCTCTTCTCTCAGTTTTGATCCCCTCCCTAAGGAACTAAGAGCCCTGGTGGAGCATCATGGGACTTGAAGTCCAGAGGGGCTTCCAACCACAATAAGCACTCTGAACAAGCTATAGTTCCCATGATTCTTTGGTGGAAGCCCTAAATGTTAAGGTGCCATAAAAGTGCTTTAAATGTATTACCTGAACCTGGAGAACACTAGCCGACATTGATAAGATGTATCCTCTCTGAATTTGGCTCTAGTCTTCTTTTAAAGCCATTAGGCTCCTGGCAATTGCCACCTCTTCTGGCAGCTAATTCTATAAACTAGTTGTGCATTGTCTATTCTGAATCTTTCCAGCTCTTCAGCATCCTTTTTAAAAGGTGGAGACCACTGTACTGTGTGTAGTATTCCAAACGCAGCCATGCCATGTATTTGGTACAAACACATTGCAATTTGAGTCGCTTTGCATCACTGTCAGCAGCAGAGCAAGCTCCTCATCAGCCTGACAACTCATCCTCCAGGTCCTTGCCAGCAACCTCTGGTGGGCTCTTCCCCACAATCTGGAAACCAGTGGCCTAGAAAATGTCAACAATAATATTGTTTAAAAATCTTCCAATTTTTCCATGAAACTACCTGCTATTTATTTGAAATCTTTCTGAGTTCTGTAATATGTTTTTCCCAGGCAGCTGTGCCTTTTTCCTTATTGTTTTCTTATTGGAAACATGCAACCTCCCCCACACACTTTTTCCCTCCCAAACACCCACAGTCATGGTAAAGAAAGGACATGAAAGCCTTAGTGTCTGAGTCACTGCTCCTTCCTTATCTGTCCTTTGGAGACATTAGCTAATCAAAGTTTGATACTCAGTACAATAGGACCAGTGCGCAGTGGCTCCCTCTGTTATCCTAACCAGCATGGAAACTTATTATTCCCATGGTCACAGCAGAAGGCTGGGTTTGCTTCTAACTTCACTGCCCTCGGCCTAGAGGGCTATCTTCAGCAAGCACAAATCTGATGCCGTATGTATGCCTCTGTTATCAGCTTCCAGTATAAATGTCTTCTTTCACCCTTCCCCCCGCCCTTCTTCTTTCCCACCCGATTCATGAAAATTTGTGCCCTGGGATGCTTCTCTATCAGGCTCTTGCAGCTGCTGTTGTTTTAGATACGGCAGGAAGCAGGTACCGGAAAACACTTAGTGCTCGCGGCCCTCAGAAAAATCGAGAAATTCCTCTGGTTTACTCAAGGCTCTGGCTCCAACAAAAGCCAGAGAGAGAGAGAGAGGCCCTCAATCAGACAACTGTGTCTGGGCTGCAAATGTCAGAACTGAGGTTTTAGCCATCACCTTCTTGCAGGGTACTCCAGAGATATTTGATACGGCTGTGTAAATCATGAAGTACTTGGCGCTGAGAAAAAAGTTCCACTTCAGTTAACATTGCAGAAGTGGGACTGACACGTGTGCAGCCAGCGCAAGCAGAGACGTCTGCTAGCACAGTTTTCAGCCAGCTAAGGAAAGCCCCCCACCCCTTTTTCTTAAATTTCCCATGGGACAGGGCCTTCTATAAAGCCACTCCGTTTAATGCTATCGCTTTCTCGTGCCCAACGTACGCGTAAAAGTACATCGCCTCCAAGGTTTGTTCACTGCGTTTCTGTAAATGCTTTTAGCAGCACCTGGAAGGGGGGGGGAAGGGGAGGGGGAAAGTATTTGGCCAAGGAGGCCGACAGAAAATAGAGAGCAAACTCAGTGAAACTAAAAACGGCATTCTGTTATTTCTTTGTTTGAAGTCAGGAGAATAGGATGCTGCCTTATCTGTTTTCTCCAGCAGTGTTTAGGAGGGCTGAAGCACATAAAATATACAGGAAAATATAGCAATTGGCTGTACATTTTTTAAAGTTTTCTTTAAAAAAACAAAAAAACACAGACATTATACATACATATAGTATATCAATTTCAGATTCCCCTCCCCTCTCATATACTAAATAGTTGCTTATTTCAAAATAAGGTCCTAGAAGCCAGCTCAGAGCTGATAAAGAGGGGGTCAGCCCACAGCCACCAGCAGTGAAGAGCACAATTCACACACACACACACACACACACACACACACACACACGAACTAACCCCACATTGCTTGCCTAAGCTTGCCCCCAGTCTCCCAAAATTAATGGACACTGTGTGACAGAGCAGTGCTGTTTAGTGGACTGACTCCCTAGTTAACATCTGTAAATGTTTGGGGGAGAGAAATTACATATTAAGACGTTTCTTTTTTAATTATGCTCTCCAGATGAGATTGGTTAAGAGCAGAGAAATGTATCCCACAGCGACTGATGTCAATAAGCGAGCAGTCCCTAAAGCTGGCCAGCACTGGGAAAGCTGTGCTAGTTGCTGCTTTTGGCTCTGCTCCCTGCTTTATAATGTCAAAACGTAGAACTGCCTTTATATGCACTTTCATTTTTTCCTCCACAGTAGCAGTTGCCAGCAAGCTGTAAACTACCATATATCACTCAGATTTAAAGAACCTAAACTTTAAAACAAATTAAACATTTGTTGACATTGTAATAAAATCCCAAACTGAACTGAACAACTCAGTAAAACTACACTACAATTACTTTATGGATTTAAGATTGTTTTCTGGTATTCCCAGATGCCCTGTGCAGGAAAGTTATTTCCTTTTGGCAGAAGGAGAGGTCCCTGCATAGATTAAGTTCTGTGGCAAACGGGAGGTTAAAGTCTTGTGGGAGAAGGTTGGTATCATCTCTTCCGCAGTCCAGAACTACGATTTGTCCAGATTTCGGCCGGCAAAACTCCCACCCACTAGGTTTAAGGAAAAAATCAGGGCAGTGCACATTTTTAAAAGAATGATTTAAAATGTCCATCTGCCTGTTAAAAATATTTACACGGTTGGATAAGAGAAAGGCAAGCGAAAGTGACTCAGCCTCCACTCAAAAACAGGTAATTGCCTGAGTTTCTTTCTCTCTCAACTTTTCTTATCTTCCATCTCCATGCTTAGCTGTAACATTCTGTGTTCTTTTTATAAGCATTTTCCCTTTCTCACTGAAGTGGAAACCACTACTTCCCAGTTGAGTTAAATGCCAAGTTTCCATTCTTCTTAAAACTTCCTTCCAAAACAGGTTGGAATGAAAGTATTTCAGAAATGTGTGTAGACGGAAGCTACCCAAGATAATCATTTGTGCAATGCTGCTTTAGAAAAGGTGTGGTGAAGTGGGAGAGGCTCCTACTTCTACCTGTCCAAAGAGAAATCTCAGGATGCACAACGTTTACTCATAACTTTTAAACAAATCATGTTAACTGTTTTTAGGCAGGGCAAGATTAGCCATGAAATATGAAAGGGACAACTTGTCTAGGGCCCCTATCATTTTCAAGTAAGGTAAAGGTAAAGGGACCCCTGACCATTAGGTCTAGTCGTGACTGACTCTGGGGTTGTGGCGCTCATCTCACTTTATTGGTCGAGGGAGCCGGCGTACAGCTTCTGGGTCATGTGGCCAGCATGAACAAGCCGCTTCTGGAGAACCAGAGCAGCGCACGGAAACGCTGATTACCTTCCCGCCGGAGCGGTACCTATTTACCTACTTGCACTTTGATGTGCTTTCGAACTGCTAGGTTGGCAGGAGCAGGGACCGAGCAACGGGAGCTCACCCTGTCGCGGGGATTTGAACCGCCGACCTTCTGATCGGCAAGTCCTGGGCTCTGTGGTTTAACCCACAGCGCCACCTGCGTCCCATCATTTTCAAGTACTCCTGCCTTTAATCGCTTTCTTCAAGACTACAGTCCTACAAACCCGGACTCATGTGCAGGGAAGACCTGCTAGAGAGGCTGCTACAAATTGTGCTACTGGGAAGTCATTCTTTTAAAATTTAAAACAGGGCTGCCTGTTTAGCTGTTCAGTGATGCTTTGAGCTGTACACCTACTTCCCCCTCCCCCATGCATATATGGAGCTGTGAAAAGCCACAACAGGACTAGAGCCTTCATAGTTATGGAGAAGCCTTGAAAATGTGTAGCTGATGTATGCTGAAGAACCAGAAACCTAAGAAAATAGACACACACTCCAACATCTCTCAGATAAAAAACTTGGCACTTTTTGTGTTCAAAATTACAATTTTCAGTCTGCAACGAACATACTCCAAAGAATTTCCAATGAATTTTAATAAAATCTGGGCCTATTCAAGTTGAACATTCTACTCTCTTAGGGGTTCAATTTCCCTTATATTTTTCTCTGCAAATGAAAACACGCATGCATGTACGTGCACATAGTCATGGGTTTTTGTACTATGGATTTCAGCTTTTCTCTAGGGCACATTCATGCATTCATGCATATAAGACACCAGTGTAGTGCTTCCCTTCAATAGGTTTCTATAGTTAAATGTTGCTGAATGAGCTTCAGACAGTGGTCCTGCACCCATTTACCTGAAAGTAGAGAGTAACCTCCATTGAACTTCTGAGTGGACATATCCAGGGTTGTGCTGTAAATTGCAGTTGTTCAAAAAGTGCAAGCAGATTGATTGTGGTTTAAACTATCCAAAGTTTGTTTTAAATACAGTTGTACCTTGGAAGCTGAATGGAAGCCGTTCCGGAAGTCCTTTCGATTTCCAAAATGTTCGACTTCCAAGGTACAGCTTCCGTACTGGAAGCCACCAAAGCCCCGTCAGACGTTCGGGTTCCAAAGAACGTTCGCAAACCAGAACACTCACTTCTGGGTTTGCGGCATTCGGGAGCCAAAATGTTTGACTGCTAAGGTGTCCATCAGCCAAGGTACAACTATAACTGCTGTGGTCAGTTTACTAATGCCCTATGCTTCAGAAAGCCAGTGCAGGGCAAGCTTATTGCAGAATAAACAATACAACATACAGAAGGCACAGGAGAGCTTTCAGTCATGTTTAATGGGGCAAATATATCTGTGCATGCTCAAGCAATCAGTAAAATTTTGGTATCAGTTTAGAGTTGCATAAGAACTGAAAAATATGCCCATTTATATTGCTCCCTTAGAGATCCTAGACACAAAGTGCTATGCAGAATAAGGCCTCCAGTGTGTACCAATAAAGTAGACTATGTGCTGTGTAGCCAATGATACTCCTTCGCAGAGAAGACCCATTGAAAACAATGAACATAACTAACCTAGGCCCATTATTTCAGTGTCTCTGTTCTGAGTAAAACTTAGTTGGAGGCAACCCCTTGACTCCTGCATATGCAGGTTGCAAGTGATTTTGCTTTCAGATACCAAAGGAAATCAGCATTGCGGCTTTAATACAGGCGGCCTGTTTTGTCTGCTACAGGTTTTGTGTGCAAAATGTGCTGCTGAATGCTCAGGATTATTACAGTTCTTTTATTATTTAAACTGCTGAGCAATTGAACGAAGAGCACAGCTAAATTTCAGAGAATCTTTTTTTCTTATGTACTGCAGAATCACAACCCAAGCCAGGATGACACATCGTAACTTTCCAAATACCGATATGGTGAGGTGTTTTCTCAGGAAATTTAAGAGAAAACAGAAAATGATCGTACAGGCAGATTGCTATTGATTGCTTTGAAAGTACAATGCAGAATGTTCTGAGTCATTCCAGTGGGCTTTAAAAAAAGAAATAACATTCTTCCATGTTTCCCACAGTGAAAATTCTGACAATTGGGTTTGCTCATCTGCCAAGGAAGAGGAGAAAGGAATAATCTGATTGGGGCCTATTGGTTGGACCATATTAACCACTGCCCCTAGATCAGGGGTAGTTAACGTGATGCCCTGTAGATGTTCATAGAATCATAGAGTTGGAAGAGACCACAAGGGCCATCGAGTCCAACCCCCTGCCAAGCAGGAAACACCATCAGAGCACTCCTGACATATGGTTGTAAAGCCTCTGCTTAAAGACCTCCAAAGAAGGAGACTCCACCACACTCCTTGGCAGCAAATTCCACTGTCGAACAGCTCTTACTGTCAGGAAGTTCTTCCTAATGTTTAGGTGGAATCTTCTTTCTTGTAGTTTGGATCCATTGCTCCGTGTCCGCTTCTCTGGAGCAGCAGAAAACAACCTTTCTCCCTCCTCTATGTGACATCCTTTTATATATTTGAACATGGCTATCATATCACCCCTTAACCTCCTCTTCTCCAGGCTAAACATGCCCAGCTCCCTTAGCCGTTCCTCATAAGGCATCGTTTCCAGGCCTTTGACCATTTTGGTTGCCCTCCTCTGGACACGTTCCAGTTTGTCAGTGTCCTTCTTGAACTGTGGTGCCCAGAACTGGACACAGTACTCCAGGTGAGGTCTGACCAGAGCAGAATACAGTGGCACTATTACTTCTCTTGATCTAGATGCTATACTCCTATTGATGCAGCCCAGAATTGCATTGGCTTTTTTTAGGGTTGGACTACAACTCCCATCACCCCAGACCATTGGCTGTGAAGTCTGGGCCTGATGGAAGTCGTAGTCTCAGAACATCTGGAGGGTGCCACATTGACTATCCCTGCCCTAGATTCACCTAACTGCTAGTCCTGGGAGTAGCATCTCTTCTGAGAGGAGAAGCAAGTAGTACATGCAAAGTGTTTAAGTAGTTCTAGTGAAAAATGGAAGCTCTACAGCTCTCACTTTCAAGGCATTCTGCCTAGTCTTCTTCACCAGATTACTTTGAGAGCCTGGAATTGGGTATTCACATGTGGCTCTCAGGCTGGGAAGCTAATCTATAAACTCTCCACAGTTTGAACAGAAGATAGTTTCTCCCAAGAAAACAGGTATGTATTCGCAAAATTCAGAGGGTGGGGGTGCTTTCCCTTGGCCTATAGCAAGGGGTTGTACAGCAGAGCTCAGCTTTTCTGTACACTTCATGCACACGTTCCTCCTTTTCCCACCACACATTAATCTTTCCTCAGCCAAGTAGCAATGAACTCCTGTCACCATCATTATTTATAGTGCACTATATGTGGCTTTCTGTGGGGTGGAAAGTTGTGAGTCCCAGACAAAATTCATATCATTCAGCTAACTGGTTAGTTTATTTCTTGGTGGGAGATAGTAGTTATCATGGCTAGTTGTGCGAGATATCAGAATACACACCTATGTCACTGTTTCTGCTTTTCGTTATTTAAAAAAGTGCATCGATCTGTCTCTCCAGATTACAAGCAAATGTTTAATTGGGACATTTGTATTTAACAGTACCTGGGTCATCAGTGAGGCAGGATAATTCTAAGCATCAGCTGGTTGTGAACACAAATAAGACTGTATTTTGGTACTGATTAAAAAATTATTTGTCATTACAGAATATTTCTCAACATTGTACATAATGAGCAATTCATCAAAGAATATTAGATGTAATGATAGTTTCATTTGGTAGAGAGAGGTCATTGTTGTTGTTGTTTAGTCGTTTAGTCGTGTCCGATTCTTCGTGACCCCATGGACCAGAGCACGCCAGGCACTCCTGTCTTCCACTACCTCCCGCAGTTTGGTCAGACTCATGTCTGTAGCCTCGAAGACACTATCCAACCATCTCGTCCTCTGTCGTCCCCTTCTCCTTGTGCCCTCCATCTTTCCCAACATCAGGGTCTTTTCCAGGGAGTCTTCTCTTCTCATGAGGTGGCCAAAGTATTGGAGCCTCAGCTTCAGGATCTGTTCTTCCAGTGAGCACTCAGGGCTGATTTCCTTAAGAATGGATAGGTTTGATCTTCTTGCAGTCCACGGGACTCTCAAGAGTCTCCTCCAGCACCATAATTCAAAAGCATCAATTCTTCGGCGATCAGCCTTCTTTATGGTCCAGCTCTCACTTCCATACATCACTACTGGGAAAACCATAGCTTTTACTATACGGACCTTTGTTGGCAAGGTGATGTCTCTACTTTTTAAGATGCTGTCTAGGTTTGTCATTGCTTTCCTCCCAAGAAGCAGGCATCTCTTAATTTCATGGCTGCTGTCACCATCTGCAGTGATCATGGAGCCCAAGAAAGTAAAATCTCTCACTGCCTCCATTTCTTCCCCTTCTATTTGCCAGGAGGTGATGGGACCAGTGGCCATGATCTTCGTTTTTTTGATGTTGAGCTTCAGACCATATTTTGCGCTCTCCTCTTTCACCCTCAATAAAAGGTTCTTTAATTCCTCCTCACTTTCTGCCATCAAGGTTGTGTCATCTGCATATCTGAGGTTGTTGATATTTCTTCCGGCAATCTTAATTCCGGCTTCGGATTCATCCAGCCCAGCCTTTCGCATGATGAATTCTGCATATAAGTTAAATAAACAGGGAGACAATATACAGCCTTGCCGTACTCCTTTCCCAATTTTGAACCAGTCAGTTGTTCCATATCCAGTTCTAACTGTAGCTTCTTGTCCCACATAGAGATTTCTCAGGAGACAGATGAGGTGATCAGGCACTCCCATTTCTTTAAGAACTTGCCATAGTTTGCTGTGGTCGACACAGTCAAAGGCTTTTGCATAGTCAATGAAGCAGAAGTAGATGTCTTTCTGGAACTCTCTAGCTTTCTCCATGATCCAGCGCATGTTTGCAATTTGGTCTCTGGTTCCTCTGCCTCTTCTAGAGAGAGAGAGGTCATTAGGTTTCTTATAATTACACATTGCTGGAACATTAGTTACTATCAAATCAACGGACCAGACATGTACGCTCTCTAATTGATTTTATGTAATTACAAGTATGAGCAGCAGTAACTATAAGGACTGAAATAATCTGAAATCTACAGCCTTAAGTACCAGGTTAAAAGGGTTGTTTGAGTAAGTGTAGAGGCCCTAAGAAGACCATAGTAACAGCCATTAACAAAAAATAAATAAATCAAAGTTTAATGCATTTTAAAGGCTGATATTTTGTAAACTATTCATTATGAGGCATTTAGGGGAGTTTATACCTAGATAAAGCCATCTGGTTTTATTTCAACCACAACATGTTTGAATTATTTAAACATTGCACAATTCTAAGAAATGTTTATGATTTAAATTCTGCTATCACAACAGTTTATATCAGGATGAGAGTGCCTGCTGGCATATTGATTATTCAGAAGCAGACAAGAAGAGAGAATTACTCATGCCATATTCACATTGAAGCATCCTATACTCCTATGCAAACTGTAGGTGCCACCTTACACTAATTTTTTAATAAAATCATAGAATTGTAGAGTTTGAAGGACCCCTGAGGGTCATCTAGGAGTCTCAACTAGATCATACATGACAGATGGCTACTCAACCTCTAATTAAAGACCTCCAAGGAAGGCGAGTCCACCACCTCTCATCGGAGTCTGCTTCGCTGTTGAACAGCTATTACTGTCAGACAATTATTCCTGATGTTGGAATTTCTTGAAGTCATTTGTTTGGGTCCTAGACTCTGGAGCAGGAGAAGACAAGCTTGCTCCACTCTCCATGTGACAGCCCATTCAATATTTGAAGATGGCTGTGATATCTCCTCTCAGTCTCCTCTTTACCAGATAATCATACCCAGTTCTCTCAACTGTTCCTCCTAAGCAGTGTTAGAAACTGCAATGTGAAAGCTAGGAGTTAAATGGCGCCTCAAACCTAGGTTATGGGTGGAACGTCGAGGCACACTTTTTATAACAAGAATACAGACCTGGAAATGAATGAACTGCAGCTAAAATATTATGTTCGTTTTTCACATGGTCTAGTCCTTCCCCTTCCCACCCCCCCCCCAATATTCTTAAGAGGGTCTCTTCTCCAGAGGGTAGCTGGAAGTGGGGAGGCAGAAAAAGCTGCTCCTTTCCTTCCACTGCAATTTTAATCTGAAATCTTAGGCACATTACTGCTCGCACTAATGAAATTCCCTGTCACGAAATGTGCCTAGAACAATGGGAGTTTCGAACACTGCTCATAAGGCTTGGTTTCCAGACCCTTAATCATCTTGATTGCCCTCCATGTTCCATCTTGTCAGTATCCTCCTTAAATTGTGGTGCCAGATATGGTCTGACCAAGGCGGACTATTACTTCCCTTGATCAGGGCACTAAGTCATTGATGCGGTGGAATAAGCTTCCTGTTCTCATGGATGAAACTCTCAAGTGGTTTTAGTGGAAACTTCTTTACAAGCAAGAGTGTATATGTGGAGAAATTAGGGATTTGGGGAGTAGGATAGAGAAGGTTTGAGACAAAAATGACATATTCTGATATACTAAAACCCTGGGGATGCCACTTCTCCTGGAATAGCAAATGCATGTCTAGAACTCTCTTGAAGTGCGTAAAGGCAAGTTGCAAGGAGAAACTGGCAGGTGGAATAAAGTTTGTGCATCCATCCACCTATTATTTCACTCCTGAAAACTGCCCCCTCCCAAAGCTGATTTTCAGAGGAGGAAAATGAGGTTCTGTTTCCAAACACAAGTAGGATGGTAACTTACCTGAAGAAATCATGGATCAGGAAAACATTTATACAACATTTAGAAATCCTTGTGCACTTAATAGTGCATTCCTATTCATGCTTACTCAGAAGTAAGTCCTAGTGTGTTCAGTGGGGTTTGCTTCATAGGAAGTGTGTTTAGGATTGCAGCCTTAATGGTGGAAGTTGCCATTGAACTTCCATAAAATTAGACTGCATGCTGCAGTCACAGGCCTGGAGAAAATGTAATTCCTTCCTAGTAAAATCATTAGATACTGTATGTTTGTGTGGGTGGGTGGGTGGGTGGGTGGGTACAAAATGTCTGCTGACAAGTGATATGTCTTTAAGTGTCATGTGACAAGATTTGGTGTGAACTATAATTGTTGCCAGATGTTTGCAGCGAGATGACGTGTCCTTGACCATAATTTGAGCCACACTTAATTCCATCTGGTTTTGTTTTTTACCATAAAATGTCAATTATTTAAAATCCAGCAATCCTAAAAAAACAACCTGTTTTACGTTCTGCTCTCATGACAGTCCTATATCAGGACCAGTAGGTACGCTGGGGTAGCCTTCATCATTCAATTAGGACCAAGAAAATTGTTTGAGATGTTTTTATTGGGTTTATTGTTATTTGCTTCTATTATGAAAAACAGGACTAAAGATAACATTTTTAAAAAGGAACCAAGAAAACAGAGATGACTTAGGCCATGTCTATACCAGCGTGGCCCATTTTCGCAGAGAGCACTCGCGCACTGCTTTGCAGTGCTTGAAAATATAGCTTTGAAACGCAGTTTATATTTTAAGAGGATTTTAAACTGTATTTTAACGTGGCATCTTAAAGCACTGCAGGATGATGGCACAACCACACTCTAAGCAACCACACCTGCAGTGCCTCATTCTGAGGAAGGACCCCAGTGGCTGGCTAGTTGTGGGCTATAGATGGGCAAGGGCATAGTCTTCCCACCATTTGCTGCCTGAGTCACATGGCTCCATGTGCCTCATGATATGGCCAGCCATTTCTGGAGGGATGAAAGGAAGGGCTTTAGAGTTATGAAGCACATGTACTGAAAGCTAATCAGAGCATTCTTTTTTTCCTTTTCTGCTACTATGGAACTACTAGGGCATGTTGGGTCTGCAAACTGTCCGTTGGCCATCAATGACTTAGGCTATCAAATGTTGACAAAATTCTAATGAAATCTATTTATTATTAATTAATTAATTAATTAAGCCAGAACTAGAAAATAGAAGCAATAATTCAGGGGGTCCACCTCACCTCTCTTCTTCCAGCCCTTTAACAGTTCAGGTTTTTAGCAGTGTTGGAAATGTAAAGAAAAAGAAGGATCATTTTATCATATGTGGTGGGAGTGCAAGAAAGTGAAGGGTTTCTGGGAAATGATATATAATGAGTTGAAGAAGATGTTGAAATATACATTTGTAAAGAAACCAGAAGCCTTTTTGTTAGGAATAACAGGAAGAGAGATAAATAGGAGGGACTATAAACTCTTTCAATACGCAGTAACAGCAGCAAGAATATTAATGGCCCAAAAATGGAAACAGGAGGAACTACCGACTCTTGAAGAATGGAGAATGAAACTTATAGACTACGCAGAATTGGACAAACTAATTGGGAAGATTAGATATCAACGGGACCACAAGTTCATCGAGGACTGGGGAAAGTTTGTTGAATATCTGAAAAGTATATGTGATGAACAAACAACGCTAGTGGGATTTAAAGAGGTTTTGTGAAAGGCAAAGGAGTATTGTTAAACAGAAATAAGACAGTAAGGGTTATAGTGAAATGCAATACTAAATTTAGAAATTGCGTAAAAATGGAAAAATATGGATGATTGGCAGAGAAGCTGATGGAAGTCCAAAAAGTTGAAATTTGTGAAAATTGTTTGATATGGCGAATTTGTATAATGGAAAATTTAATAAAAATTATTTTTAAAAAAACAGTTCAGGTTTTTAGCACAGGCTTTTTTATTTGACATAACGGTTACAGTAGGTTGTTTTGTTTTGTTTTGTGGTATGGAAATTCTGTGTAAAACTTGAATGCATGCCTAGCTTTTGCTTCACTTGTGCTATTAGGAATGTAAATACATAATTTTGGTTAAAATGTGGCTTTCCCTCCCTTAGTCCTCCTTCTTTTTGAGTGTATATGTATATTTATGTGTGAATTGAAGGGTGAGGGGACAGTTGCAACTTGCATTATGCTGGGCAGCTATTTCCGTACCTTTAAACTCCCACTAAGATACCTGTCTCTAAGAAAAGACTATGACATCTTCAGCATTGCTTTTAGCTTCTGTATGTGTGTGTTTGTGTGTTATCATTTTTTTGTCAAATATTTATAGACCAGATCAACACAACAATTTATAGATGACACAGTGGTCAGGAGAAACTGACACCCAGCAGAAACCAGTCTGACCCCATTTGCAGCAGAACAAACCCAAATTATCGTAGCTTTTCATTTGTGCTTGGCAGAAAATATTGAACTTAATGAGATTTGCCTGGGGTGAGTGTATGAATCCAGGAATGACACTGATATGGGATGAGAACCCAGGCAAGAGTTCTAGTCAAGTGGCTTCTACACAGATGTCAAGCACTGTTGAAATTTTCCCTGGTTTACCCTCCAAAGCATATCCATAGTATAATTTTTGCAACCTTAGTTATTGATGTACAGTATTCATTCATTCGTTCGAAATATTTATACTGTACCTCATCTACAGTGTTCAAGATGGCTTCCCACAAAATAAAACAAGACAACAAAATTTCACAAGCTTGGAACACATAGTTATAGTAATACAGTGGTACCTTGGTTGTCGAACTTAATACGTTCTGAGAGTCCGTTCGACTCCTGGAACCATTCAAAAACCAAAGTGCAGCTTCCAATTGGCTGCAGGAGCTTCCTGCACTCAATTGGAAGCCGTGGAAGCCACATCGGACGTTCTGCTTCCAAAGAATGTTTGAAAACTGGAACAGTTACTTCCGGGTTTTTCGCGTTTGGGAGCCAAAACGTACACGAACCAAGGCTTTCAACAACCAAGGTATGACTAACTGGCAGTAAGTAGTCTGTGTGGTAGGGCAGAGCCACCCTCTCAGCACCAACATTGCTGCAACTTACCTGGTCTGGATAGGGCATGGTGTCTGCAAGGTCAGGTCCTCATGGGGCATGCCTGCAGGAGCACTGGATTAACTCCTCCACTGGGCTCATGCAGACCTGACCTCACTGCTCTGCTGCAGCAATGATGGTGTCAAGGAGATGGCTCCACAGCTCCACCCAAGTGTGCAGGCCAATGCTGGTAATAGCCAGGATATATATAAAAACCATAGCTAAGTTGATAAAGCATGAGACTCTTAATCTCAGGGTTGTGGTTTTGAGCCTCACGTTAGGTGAAAAGATTCCTGCAGGGAGTTGGACTAGATGATCCTCCTGGTCCAACTCTGAGTCTATGGTTCTATGGCTGGCAATGCAGCAGGTGACTATAATAATTTGCACCCTCAAAGCTGACTGAAAAAAAGAAAGGCTTTGCACTTCATCTGGAACATCATCAGCAAAGTACATTTACCAACCAAGCATTTGGTTTTGCATTTACAATTTGGATTTTTCAAGCTAGCAAACAAAAGGAAAAGGAAAGGCTATCTCAGGTAGGAAAATTATTCCCCTCTAATGGCTGTCAAACATCACTGCCAAAACCCTATTCACATATGGGAGGATCAAGTTTTGTTAAAACCTGCTACTTGTTGTCACTCGTGTGTTTCACCGGCCTATTCTCTTGCTCCAAAAATAGCATGCCCTGTGGCAGTGGCTTATTATGATGAAAGAGATAAAAATAATTTATGATTTAGACACATCCAGAATACCTGAGGTAACACAAGATCCGGTTCCTTCATGGAATGTATGGTTATATTTTCCACTGCTCTGTAAGCCTTTTTGTTGTTGTTGCTAATTGTTTTGCATTTCTATTATTCTGTGGCTGGATCTGTTGTTCGTTGCCGCAGGGAAATATTGCTAGTTTCTGAATTGCCTTTCCATCCACGACAGAGTTCCTAACAACACCCTTCTTCCTTTGTGGTTATGTAATATTCCTATTTACACCTTTCTTATGTGAAAGAAGATTGCTGTGTTTTAATCAGTAGCGAGCGGAAATCCTGTCAATATAAATCCATGCCGCAATCCATTTAGGGATTTTGTTGTAGCCACCAGGGCACAGAGGAGTTACATCAGCACCAGGGCCCTGTAGGGCGGGCAGGAGTTAATATTTTCTCTGGCCCTACCCTACCACTGAAACTACTGTTCACCCCATTAGAAGAAACTGGCATGGATATTTTATTTTTAAAAGAGAGCACATAGGAGATAGTGAAGGGAAAGTGGGGGGGTTTTTTGGGGGGGGAGGTAGATGGCACAGGGGAAGGGGGCTCAGCTGTCCTCCTCACAGCATAGCATTCCTGATTAGAATGGAGGGAGAGTTCCTTTTATTACCAAAAAAATAAAGTAAAGCATTAAGGATGTATCAAACTCAATCACAGATCTCCAACATCTCTGCTGGTTTGAGTTACCCTTAATGCCAGAGAGGGGTGTGTTTGCCATTGGTTGAGATGCTCAATTTTTAAGGAGCTCAAGGCAAGCAGAGGTGGGGTCTAAAAAGAGGGGTGAAAGAAGCAGGAGGAGTTTAGGGAAACTGAGAAAGCTACATGTCAAAGGAAGGAATAGGAGTATAGCATGTGGATGTGAGGAAGACAGAGATATATATATATATATATATATATATATATATATATATATATATATACAGTGGCCAAAACGAGAAGGCAAAGAGGAGCATCTTAAAGAGAAAATATAAATGGAGGGGGGAGCGGGGAGAGAATGGGCAGAGAAAAGCGAGGTCCAATTGATCAGGAATGAGTATCGGTGCAAAAGGATGCAGCTAGGCCAATAGATCATTTCAAATCTGAGACAAATATCCTTGTATGATAATGGTATGATACAAAGTTAATGTGACCTATTCTAGAAACTCAAAGCTTTTACTAGTTGGCTGCTGGGGGGGTGGGGAAGTCTATATAGTATACACACACATAATCTGTCTAAATTTAAATGCAAATTTATTGGGTCCCTCCTACCTTTGACATCCATCCAATCAGACTGAGATCTGCAAAGCATCATTGGGGGCCAAGGAAAGATTGAAATAATACATAGACAAATCAAAACTCTTTTGACTATAGGCAGATTTAACTCAGACCTTCTGTTATATAGCAAAGCAGTGTGCCCACTTTTTGAATAACCCTCTTTAAAGTAAAGGTGTGAGCAACAAAGACTTATTTCACCCCCACAACATCACTAGAGTATAATTCCAGTTTTATTGATGAGGACCCTGAACCAACCCGGATCTTGTGACCATCCTCTGAGGCCCTTCTTTTTTTGCCTCCTCCATGAAAGGTCAGCAGTACGAGAACGAGCCTTTTCTGTGGTGGCTCCCAGCTTGTGGAATGCTCTCCCCAGGGAGGCTCGCCTGGCACTTTCATGACATATCTTTAGGCAGCAGGCAAAAACATTCCTCTTCTCCCAGACCTTTGGCTAGTTACACAATCTATGGCATTTAAAACTAGGCAGGGGGGGGAGTGTTATTATTTTTGTTTGTTACTGTGTTGTGCATTTTTGTGTTGATGTTTTAAACTGCCCTGTGATCCTCGGATAAAGGGCAGTATGGAAATTTAATAAATAATGATGATGATGACTTCTAAGCTCGTTTTCAGAAGAACTTTCATCTGTCCCCACATTGTTCCACAGGCTGTGAGACAGCTAACAAGTCAAAAGGGGTGCTGCCTTTTGCAGACTCTCCCTCTCACACAGCACAAGGTCCCTTGGGAGGAGTTCAGAGTCACATATCCCTTACTCACTGAGGTGATTTGCATGTTTAAAATAAATCGAACACCTCAGGCGTAGACAGGGCTTGCATCATGCATCGCCTCAACCACAAGTCCTTTTCAACAGAGGCAGCTCACACCTTCGGCAGCAAGTCTTCAAATTACAGAAGAGCGGGATGACTTCTCACACATCATTAATGATGTGCTCCCACATTGAGCTGTAGCACAGGAAATAATACCAGCTTATAATAAGAGGACCTGAATAGGACTACTTAAAATAAAGTTGGGTTGCATTTTGTTGGGCTTTCCCCCTAAAGAGTCTACTGGTTGGCTACCATTATGACTCTCTTATCTGCCTTGTTTTGCATCATTATGCCTCTGTTAGAGTGCAGTCAAAGTCCCTCATATTATAATGTTACAGCTCATGTCATTTATTTGTCAGTTTTTTCCTTCATAAGACTAGGCATAATTCCTCAGGAAAAGAAAGGGAAGGAGAAAACTATAGATAGACATTGTAAAAGCGACTTGTATTAAATAAAAATATATAGCCCACTGGGCAGAATTCTTTCGCTTTATTGGCACAAATGTTCATCTGCTCCATTGCTGTGATTTTTATTATTTGTTTGAGAGTTGGCCATGTATTCAATATAGTAAAAAGCAGCGGGCATTTTATTCTCTGGGAAGGAACTTACAATTTATTCCAAATTCAATGGAAACCAAGGGCATTCATCTCTGAGAAGGATCAAACACTGTCCTACACGTATAGTCAGATGTTGTATTGACATAATTCCATACATTAAGGACCATTGTTAAGAGAGGAAGCCAAATAATTAGTTTTTCATGAAATACATTCAGGGATGACAAGTTTATCTTCCATCCCAGGATTCACAGAAATTAAGCATTTTAATGTAAGTTAGCTCCACCTGAAATGGAACCCAAGTTTTCAAAAAGTCAGGCTCAAGTAAAAGCCAACGCTGTGTTTTACGTGTTTCTGGAACACTGGGTCCCCCAAAATTATGAGCAAAATGCAGAAATGGTAGCAACTAAGCATGCTCCATTTCTATACTGTCATCTCTACATTCATGGAATGATGGGGAAATCCTGGCCCCCAATTATCTGATTGGAGGAAGCCAACATGATGCCTTTCTGATGTTGTTGTACGCCAGTTCCCGTCTTCCCTGACTATTGGCCACGCAGTCTGGGGCTGATGAGAGGTGGAATCCAGCAAAATCTGTAGGGCTCTACATTGGCTCTACATGATCTAAATGGTGAAGAAGAGTCCAGCTTCAAAGGCCCAGTGCTTTTTTTCTTTTAAAAAAATGTTTAGGGGTTACTCTCATTTTCCTCCTCATATTGAAATACTGCCCCTCAATGAGGCCAAACTTAGATTCAAAAACTTAGATTCCTATAGAGACCTGTGTAAATGCACCTCTACATAGTCCTTCATTCCTCTGTTAGCAGTATTTGGGGGGTAAGGGCCATCCTTATGTAGTCAAACTGGCAACACCCACACATAAGAGAGAGGTATCATCAGACTCGGGGGGACCCCAAGTTCTGTAGTTCAGCAAAACTGGTGGGGGGCAGACTTAGGCTGCAACCACCCAGAATAGCACAGGGACAGTTTTCATGGCGATCATGGCTAGCCCTCCTAGTGAACTGTGGTCCCAATGATCATTTTATTTTATATGTATAAAAAAATAAAAACCTGACATAGATGCTGGTGGCGCTTTTAGGATCACATCTCATTTGACCCCAACACACGGAAAGCACATGAAGTGTTTCACGTTATTTATCTCCATGCCAGTAAAAGCTTCACCTGATCAGGTATCTGTTAGAGGCCCCAAATCAAGGCCAGTAAGAAAGTGTAGCCCTGCTCAAGGGTAAGGTTTTTAACAAACCTAATTTCATAGGAACACATAACATAACCTACCTTAAGCTAAGTCAGTCCATTGGTCCACCTACCTCCACACTGTCTACACTAGCTTGCAACAGCTCTTCAGGGTTTCAGACATTGGATTGAGACAAGGAGTCACCCTGTCTACATTCCTCACAAACGCTAGAAGGGACAGAGATACACACAATTTCATTGCCACTCTCTCCCAAGGTAAGATGTCCCAAATGTTACAGTGTGAGGCTGACCTGAGGATGTTGTTCAGTTTAGCACAACTCTGCTGCAGCTGCAGAATCTGCCAACATTCTGTCTCCATTATGGGTAACTTAACAATGGCATATCTTCCTGGAATACACCACTTAGCTTTGGAGCTGGGCACATGTTCTTCTGTCAGGTGAATGTTTCTCACACCAGTTGTTCTTGTGATTCAGGTGCAAACAGAAAGTTGTAGACTCTTAAGAAGACAATCCTATACACACTTAATTGGGAGTTAGTCCCATTGAGCTCAAGAAGTTGTACTGTATATAGGATTCCACTGTAAATATATTTTCTGAATTCACTCTGCTGCACAGTGATATTCTTAGGTGGAATATGGTGCAGTGTCTTGCTAATTTAAACATTGCTTTATTCCTTTTTTTTTTTTAAAGCAGGCTCAAAAACTTACTTTTCAGTAAGAATAATCTTGGGTCATTAAACTGCAAATTCAGCATTCTGCAGCCCATGCTTTAAATTCTTATCTCCTCTGCTGTTTAACAGTCTCTGTTCTTTAACTTGCATTTGCAAATGATGTATATCGTTGTAAAGTCATAGCAGATCTGAACTTGCATTCTTCTATGCACCAAAGCATTTGTGCTGTAGTCTGTGGTCTACTCTTGTATCATCTCATTAATATAATATGACACATTTTGTACTGAAAACAAAAGACGTTTTAATTTTATTTGTATTGTTTTAACTCTTTGTATTTGCCACCCATGGCTGCTGTGGGAGGAAGGGCATAATAATAATAATAATAATAATAATAATAATTCATTATTTTCTCTTTTGCCAATTATCTCCCATTTGTTTTCATTGTCATAAGCCTTAAGAAAGCTTTGATCTCTGGCTAAAATAGTCTGTGCTTTGGCTTAATTTAAAATTAATAGATGTTTTCATAGTAGCTTTGATAGGACCAGGATTACATCTATAGATCATTATTTTATAGCAAAGGTTACTTTGTGATTCTAAGAGCACCCAATTTAATATTGGGTGGAGGGTAGAGAAACTTCAGAAGAGTTTGCCTTGTAGGCAAAAGCATTTAAACTTTGTATGTTAATGTGATGAAATATAGTTGCCTCTAAAAGAAATAAATAAAACTATTGTTATCAGTTATGCTATTTTGTTTACACTGAAGCAAACTTTTCCATGGCAAGGTCATTTTAAAGTTAAATTCAGAAGAAAAACCTCCTTATTAAACCACAGTCTTGCCACATCCTGTTGCTGCAACATCTGATGGGTTTAACGACAGAAAAAATTATTTTTCAGGTCCCTTGACAGGTAGTGTGGTCACATGACAAACCTGCCTTTCTTAAATCTATTTTGGATTCTTTTTTTAAGAGAGAGGGTGCAGGGTGCTAGTGGGAAAGTGAGGATGACATGGAAACTTTCGCTCTGACAATTTTTTTAAGCAGAGAGCATGTTGGGAAACTGTAGGTGTAATTGGCAAGCTCGCAAAAAACCTCACATATTTTTAAAATGCTGTGCGAATGGTTAGTATAGGAAGGATTCCGCTCATCTCCAAGAACAGTATAATCTTAGACTGAAGTTTATGTCTTGAATTTCAGTTTGACCACAAACTGACTTGCATGATTTTTAGCATGCCAGCTATCTGCCTGTGTCCCTAAGTTACCTCACGTGCAAAACGAGTGTTAAGATGAGAAGCCCAGTCTTAAAGAGATGTAATAACCAGATTGGTTTATATAAAAGCCACTAATGTAAGGCTTCTGTAAGGGTTCTGTGCAAGTGGAAAGAGGTGTTTGTTAAATATTTTTAAATTATGAACGGATCCCTGCATCTGTTGACATTGGGACACAATGTTCAAGCTTTCTTGAAAAATGAAAATAAAGAATAAAACAAACCATTAGTTATCCTGTTTGCTTCTAGATATATATATGTGAATGACATCACTTAGTGACTGAACCACATTTTCATTCCCGAAATACAATAGTTCATAAAAGAAAGGATTACACATTAAGCTATCTAAAATGTGTTTGCTGTAAAACAACTGAAACATCAATTGGGCTACAATTTTAAAATTGACTACATTTTCAGGCAGTTGCTAGAGAATAGACCCAAAACTGTCTGTTTACTGATTGTGCTTTCTATTTGGGCTGAAGAGTAACTTTTCATGCTCAGGGATATTTGAAATAGCTTTTCTCCAGCTCTGTTGCTGTGCCCATTGCCCTGTTGCAAGATCACAGGTTTTGCTTATTTAAAAGAAGTATTAATATGCCATGACAAACATCAAATACAACATTTAGCTGTAAACCCTAATGAAATAAACAAACTGGATTCCCTCCCCTTCTCCCCATCTGGCTTTACAGGGTTTGTTTTCAACTTCAAGTGCACTAATAAAGGGAATCCAACCCAGAAGCACATCCACTCTTCTTCTTTTTGTTTTCAAACAGATGTTGGTGGGTATTTAAAGTAACAGTAGTATATTCATGACATATTCTCAATGACAGCCAATCAGTAGGGTCCCTTGAGATCCAGAAGTCAGGCTTCTGAGAAGGAATCCTCAAGTATGGACATAGAATTAAGGGCTTCTTCTCATGTTCATGGCAATTCCTGCTCCATATGGAAGAAGTCTACCATTGCTCTAGTTTCTGGAAACAGCAAGCTGCCTTATACAAAGCTGCCTTGGTCCATATTACTCAATGTTGTCTACATGGATTGGCAGCAGCTCTCCAGTTATGCCCAACTCTATGCCCAACTCTAACAAGAGTTATGCCCAACTCTAACTGGAGATGCTGGGGATTGAACCTGAGACCTTCATGTAAAGTAGATGTTCTTCCACCAAGCTATGGTCCTCAAAACACCAGTGTATGGTAGATTTAAGCTGCATAGTCTTCCACATGCCCTGGGACTTCTGAGGTTACTTGAGGAGCAGTGACTCAAAGGAACTGTTTCCTACCCAAATGGTGCTTAAAAGTGCTGTGTCAATAGAATTTCAAAGCAAGTCCAAAATCAAATGTTCTGTCAGAATGTGCACAGGCTCAAATATTTGCTGATGACTGGCCGGCCGTGTGTGTCCCCGATTGTAGCATCTTCTCAGAAGATTTGATGTCAGGAACCACTCACGGCACTTTCCATTAATGCAGTACGACATACCACATCACTTACTTTCCATGGTTGTTCACCAAAGCATTCTTATTGGTATGAATAAGTAGTTGGATTAGGCAAGGCAGGTAGTGTTGCAAGCTGATCAGACAAGCAGGCAAGGCAAGCAGCAAGCTGATCACACTGAGAAAGCAAAGCTAGAGCAAAACTCATACAGAGCCAATCAGGCCCCTGTTGGTTGATCAGGTCACCTGACCCAGCCGGGTTGGCAAGCTGCAATACCTTCTCTGGCCATTACGTTTGTGGTGGTGCTGCACAGGAAAGATCAGTTCAGTAAGCCTTTCAGCCCATGAGCTGCCTTGGTGCCACAAATTAATAAGGTAGCTGACCTCTGGTGCTCAAGGGCCCCAATACCTTACACAGATTTTCCTAAGGAAAACTGGCATTTAGATGTACGAAGCTATCGTAGTCCAATTTCTCTTATGCCACTCTGGAACCCAATTTAAGTTGCTTTCTCTCTCTAAAAATGTGCCATAGCGAAGAAACACTTTAAAAAAAAACCCCAAACTCATCTTTTTAAATCTTTTTAAAACTTTTAAAAAATAATAATAATCTGCGCACAGCTACAGGAAGTTTTGTTTTTGATCAGCATGGTCTTTTCTTGCACCAACAAATGGAATTATCCAAGCAGAAAGGATCAACAGCCCACAAGCAAAGGGAAATGTGGGCTTTTCCAGGCTAATTCCATGACGTGGGCATGTGTTTCCCCTTCGCTGTGATGTTAGGAAAGCTCCGAAGTGGTGACAGCCTTCCTGATGACATTTTGTCTATCTTAATGTAAATCAAGCAGTGGCAGGGACCACAGGGAGGAGAGGTGGAAATAGAAGGGATGTTGTGCAGCTCACTGTTGATATGCTCTGCCAGGTTCAGTCATTTCCTGCCCATCTGCCAAAAATCACAAGCGATAAATGGACATAGCCGGAGTGTGAGAAACTGCACAGCTCAAAAGTCGAGCAGGGGGTGAAGGGAATGAAAAAATAATAACCACGAGTAACGAAAACATTGCCATACTCTCTTCATCCCGCAAGTTAATGCTTAGATTATAGACCCTGTCAACTTCTTTCTTTAAATACCTGCTATGGCTTGCTGCCTTGTCCTCAGAAGTTTTCTGAAGGCGAATAAGGGGTTGTGTGCTTTGCTTTGCTTTGCTTTGCTTTGCTTTGCTTTGCTTTGCTTTGCTTTGCTTTGCTTTGCTTTGCTTTGCTTTGCTTTGCTTTGCTTTGCTTTAAAAACACAAAACACCCACATTTGCGTGCTTTCCATTGTTGAGGAAGACATGTCGATTTATCTGTTTCACCACTATCGGCTGCAAGCAAGCAAAAACACCAATTTAGGTCCCTTATTTCTTTCATCAACTCTCTTTCCCACTGTGGAAACTTCAGCATACGGAACCCCTATCCAACTGAGTCATAGCCATTTTCAAACATTCAGGTCAGCCCCCTGCTGTTTTGTGGGTTATGCTTGCAAGCTCAGGTCAGCTTATGTGCCATGGATCAGTTCTTCTATGGACTTCCTCTTCTTTGTCACTTTCCCCTTCAAAGCCAACCCAACTGGTTATATATATATATATATATATATATATGTAACTAAATTGCAGGGGTGGAATATGAGTGATGCAATACGACAAGGCCCCAGGTGCTCCTTTCTAATGGGAGCCTGGGAGCCCTGCATGAGTTTTCTTTAGGATTATGCGATCCTTTTGCTCTTGCAGTCCCATCCTGGTTTGATTGGCTACTTACTGGCATTTTATGCTTAGCATCTGTGACCAAAGAGAAACAGGCAACACTAATTCAAGTGCCTTTAAGTGTCACTTTTGACAGAAGTGTGTATAGAGCAATAACCCTTCTCTCCTTCTGTTTTCTTCTTCCTTGCAGTAAATGAAATAATTAGGAACGACCTCTCCAGCACCAACGTCCATTCATAGCTGGCCGTCTAGATATCCTGCTTTAAGCTCCGCTGAGACATCGGCTTCAGATAAATGGAAGATCCTCCCTGGTACCGCTCTGCTCTTTCCCTTTCTGGAATGTTTGGAACAATTACCTCTTCTCTGTATATCTATACATAAAAACTAATTGGCTGGCTTCAACCAAGGAAACACCTTCTGTCAAGAATATCATCTCATGGGAAATGGAGGACACAAACTCTGAAATGGTGCATTTCGCAAGTTGAAATAGGAAATGTGACACAAGTGGTGACTGACTGAAAACTGGCTTTCTTTTCCTTTGGGCTCTACTGGAAGTGCCTTATTTTGTTAGATTCTGACATCAGGACATTGTATTGGCAGCTTTGGATATGCTGCCATCCAAAGTATTTCTAGGCACAGTAACCATCAAACATACATTGGAACTTGGGATGTGTTGGAACTGTCTGTTGGTATGGGTATAAAACCCCCTGTTGGGTTGTATCAGCTCATTCATACTCAGAGTAGATCCATTCAGATAATAGGCAAGATTTTAGTGGGTCTACCCTGAGTATGATTTAGTTAGTTACAAGCCCTGGAAAGTAAAATACGTGTCTGAATTCCTGGATTTCTTCACTTTTGAACTGTATTTTACATCTTGTTGCCTTATTCCTGATGCATTTTTTTTAAAACAAACCCGGATTGTCATCTCAGTTCTATACTTTTCAGCCTATTGCAGGTCTTTGCTCATGTATCATAGGACTGCATGTTAATACTTTGACTTAGATCAATTTCTAGACATAGCACAAGAAAATTGAACAGCACAAAATATTAAGGTTGATGGACAAAAACGTGGATATCTATCTTTTCCTCAACTGTTTTATGTGTATGCTTATACATACAAACTAGCATTATATATGCCTTGTGGAGGCTTTGAATTCAGCAATAATTTCTGCTTCTGAGAATGCAGTCCTGATCCCCTGCAAATACTCTTGCCATTACTATGTTGTGGGTTTGTTATGTTTAAGACAATTATGCATTTTCTTTCCTCAAGCTGATAAGCAAGCACTTTAGACAGTCCAGAAGGATGCATATGAAACATGTATTAATTACCAAATGACAAAAGATGAGTTAAAAGCAAATGTAAATACCATTTTCAAAGAATGTAAAATATTTGTTCAATTATAAGATAATTATTCCACTGAAGCCTTATAACTCTCTGCTTTGTGTACAACAAATATTACCAAAAAAACAAACGTTTTAATATACAATGCTGTATAGTATGTTTTCAGAGCAGCTTCAAGTTTATAGAGTACATATGAAACTTAAGCATGTAATGTAGTCTTTGACATGGTATTTCGTACAACCAATAATGTTGTTACCGTATAGCTAGTAATGGCATATTATGTCACATAGACAAAAAGAAAGCATGACTCCATTTTTAAAGCATTTAACATTAGTATTGTGCCTTAGGAAATACGAGTGAACTACTCCGCAGTTACTAAGGTGGTGACTGAGTGCAGTGTACAGTTAAAGCAAACTCAACAGGTTTCACAAAAAGGTGAAACAGTCCTAAACATTTAGAAATATTACTCTGTACAATTATGTCTTACTTACTTTTTTTAAAAAATGAAAAGCCATATTTGTAACATTTGCACATTACTGTGAAAACATAAGAATATAATATGGCTGTATGTAAATATTATAACGTTACTGGTCCTTCTAATTGGGTGACTTCCCAACTGCTTAGCAAGAGATATTTATCCTGTACTCAGCTTTGTAGCAGTTGCATGCATTTCTCCTAGACTGCCATATTATATATACATATAAATTTTGACAGTTTTCAGCTAAACTTGTAGCTAGAAAATACATCAAACAAAGCACAACTTTCCACAGAAAGCTAGACTGGTTCAACTGTTTTTGACTCCTGCGGGAGGGGGATTTTTCATAAAATGATACACTTTAAAATGTCATATGTTAGCATCTATATTGTGTATATTGCAGGCACTTCCGTTTCAGGCAACTTTCAGTCTTCCAATATCATAATTGTACCATTCATCAAGAAGTGCTTCTGTATAATTTCCATTTGTTGCAACAGAAACTTGTGCGGGAGCAGCACTCCATAGATTAAACCATATTTTTGGACGTCCCTTGCCAACAATTGCTCTTTCTTCATGTATTCTACATTTAAAACATGTAGTTGCCAAGAAAGACATGGAGTTCCAGTGTAATTCTCAGACGTCCATTTCTCTCAATTTTCCTGAAATGTCAGAAGAGTGCAAGTGGAGGAACCTTCAGGCGGGCCAAAGGATTTTTGACTCTGATACAGAAATATCTTGGGCGAGGTGCTGACCACACAAGCACCACAATGTTTGCATTTCTGCAATAACTTTAGCAAGATAATCATATGTATTGTTCCCGGTATGTCACACCCCCTATTTGTCATTGTTTGTTTGTTTCATTTCTTTTGAGCTGTCTTGGAAGTTTGTTACATTCAACCCTAGCTCTGAAAAACTATGCATCTCTTGTATATGTATCCATGAATAATAATAATAATAAACCTGGTATGAAAAACCCGTATCTGATAAGAATTTTACATTCATTTTGTGGTTTGTTTTTTGCTTATTTGTTGGCAGAAATGCTGTTGGTTCAGGGTAGATGAGCACATGCAACAGAACAGGGTGGGAACAAGGTGGGAACATCTTAAAATGTAGAATGGGTTACAGCAGTGCAAACAAAGAAGCACATTTTTTGATGCTCTCATAGGTGAAGAAAGGAGGGAGAGAGTATTCCAAGAACAAAACTAGCAGGCTGATATCTCCATGATATGCTAGTTTTTGTGTATGTGTTTTCATGGAGAGAAGCATCCCAAACTGGCATTCCTGACTTTATGTCCTGCAACTGATCATCAGCAGTCACTGCCTGATCCACAGAGTTCTTTCTGGCTCATACCCTGATAATCAATGGTTGTATGGTAAGACTGGGAATTATCTGGAATGAGTAACATCAGCTGGCACACTGCTATACTAGAACAAATTCATGTTGTCACGAAGCAAATCCACCATGGCTCTAGAACTGATGATCAAGGGATGAGAGTCCGGCATACATTTTGAACTTGAAACAACATGCTGTATTCTGCCAGAGAAAGAATTACTGAGCCCTGGTCTATCTATGCATGCCACAGAATGACATGGTATGAGTGGTGTGTAATAGCTCAGAATGCAGAGCCACTTACAGTCATGCTACAGCCCATCAGCACCCTGTCTCTGGAGGTCGGGTGACACCAGAAGGGTGCTAGAGGTCTGGCCCTCAGCCTGCCTGACTCTAGCTTCCAGGTAGCCTCCTACCCTCCAACACGAATGCCTGATATTGCATCCCATCTATGGTTTCTTGGGATTGATATTTATGGGGGTAGTTTTTACCAGGGTAATTAAGTCCCAGTTCAAGGCAGGAATGCTTCATATTTTAATGTCTGTAGTGAGAAAGCTGTGTGTACAGTTGTATGTGCACTGTCTTCTATGTTGCATTACATTAGGAACCGGGGCGAGCCTACATGCATGACATCAGGGGTGATGCTAGTCTGTGCTCACACATTGGGTTGTATCCAATGAAGTCATCTTGTTCAGGCAAGGACTTCTGCTTGCACAACAGAGCACCCCCTCTCTGTTCCCCCCTGTGCCCACTATCTGTTCTGGGAGTTCTTTCAAACCTCCAGAATATTTGGGGAGACAGAGGATGGAGAGGAAGTTCTATTATGAAAATGAAAGCCCTTGTATGAACAGGATAACTTTGTTTGAATGCAGCCCATCCCAGGTTCAATCTCCAGAAAACATTTTGGAAAGGGAAGGAGCTCAAAGATAGAATAGATATTTCCTATGCACAGTGGTCCCGTTTCAAACTCCATTTGAAAGATCTCGGTTAAAAGGGTTGGGAAAGAGCTCTGCCAAGGGCCTTGGAGAACCACACAGCACCACAGGTATATAAGTTGTCATATAATTACAGTTAGTTCAGTTTTTGTTATATATTGCTAGCTGTGACTCAGGATTATGCAAAATAAACAGTAAAACTAATAGAAAAGTCAGTATATATTTCACATATGTAGCCCTTAATACCTGCCTGTGTATCTATTTTAACTGATTTTATTTTTTTTAAGAGAAAAGGCACGTATCTTAAAAACGAAGTGAATGTCTAAACAAAACTGAACTACATGGGAAGGCTGAATTGCAGGTGTGGGGAAGTTTTGGCCTTACAGATGCTGCTGAACTACAATTCCATTCATGCTCATCAAGCATGGTCATGTAGTTCAGAAACATCTGGAGGGTCAGATTTGCAATTATTTAACAAGTCAGGCATTGTTTGGGTCTCTCTTCCTTCCCTTGCGTTTTGTAAGATATTTATTCTGGTCTGGTTTTGTGTGAGACAGCTTTAAGGAGCACAGATTTGTAAACAAAAATGCATGCAAGTCAGTGCCAAAACCTTTCCCATTCACTGCTCATGTGTATAAATTGGTGATTTTCCCCTTTAATTACAAGTGTCGTTCTTATACAGTGGTACCTCGGGTTAAGAACTTAATTTGTTCTGGAGGTCCATTCTTAACCTGAAACTATTCTTAACCTGAGGCCCCACTTTAGCTAATGGGGCCTCCTGCTGCCACTGCGCCGCCGCGGTGCGATTTCTGTTCTCATCCTGAAGCAAAGTTCTTAACCTGAGATGCTGCTTATGGGTTAGCAGAGTCTGTAACCTGAAGCATCTGTAACCTGAAGCATCTGTAACCCGAGGTACCACTGTATAGGACAACTTGCTAGATTAATACAGGATTTGTACTTGGGTGGTGGTAAGTTCATAGCAAATTATTCCCCCGCCCCCAGCAAATTGCCAGCATGTACATTGGCGCATTTAAAGCAGTGACTCCTTGAGAGTGCAAAGGCAAGATGCATGCTGCTAAATTCCATGGTGGATACCAACCAGAGAGCCATGCTTCTCTGTCCTCGTCTGCATTTGAAGCCTGGAAGAAAACAGAAAAAATACACACCCTTTCAGACAGCATGCACAAGCTGTAGGGAAAAACCCCCACAACATTAGACAAATTTGTCCAGCAGTAAGTGTTTAAAAACAGGGCATTTTTTTAATATCCTGTATTGTAGGCAGATTGTGCAAGAAGTGACAACAGCTCTGGACAGCCATTTTTTCTTAGCAGAGGAAAAAACTCAACTATTTGCCAGACGATGGATAACTCCATAATAGATATAGGAGTAGCTGTCAAGTTATTTCAGAAGGGACCTAAAGTAGAGCCCAGAATTTCAGAATTCTGCATGAGGCAGATACCATTTTACATGGTCAAGAGGTACAGAACATTGTCTAGAACACTATACAAGCTACAAAGTAAACCGGTTTCTCTTCACAGCATATGTGATATCAGGTCATAACCACGATAATTTCCTTGGTCGTAGGGTAGATGTTGAAAGGGGACTATTGAAAGCAGGGAGAAGCAATAGTGTTTGGAGAGACTGGTCTGCCAGCAGGAGCTCCTGTGGATATTGATTTAAGACCAGATGCCAAACCACACCATCTGCAAATAGCCTGCAGAATCCCCATTTCAAAAGGATACCAACAAGCACCTGTGAACTGCTAAGTGCAGAACAGCCAGCCTCAGAGCAAAGGGTTAGCATAGCTGATTCACAGGGTCCATTCCCACCCAACTGTTAGAAACCTAAACTGTTTAACTACAATAGGCTGGCACTGCAGAAGAATTATTGTTCCACATGCAACTTGAGGCCTAACCTGGCATATTGATACCTAAGGTCATGACTACTGCATAGGTATATGGATGCCATTTATTGTTCAGAATCTGCAAAAGTCCTTTACAAAGTTTGCTGTTTTGTAGGGCACTTGGTATTCCTATTTTGGCAAAGGGGAAACTATTGCCATCTTTTCAAAAGCCAAAGCATAAGTCCATGCAGTGCTTTTTTTCTTTAAAAAAATGTTTAGGGGTACTCTCATTTTGACTCAAGAAAACCACCATTTTATAGTTCAAATCGGGAAAAATAAGTACAGTAAATGGACAAAAGTACAAGGATTCACAAAATGTTTAGGGGTATGTATACCCCTGCGTCCCACCAGAAAAAAGGACTGAGTCCATGTATAACCATTTAGCCTCTGCTTCATTTAAAAATGATACCACCTGTCTCTGGGATTTGGACTTGAATTTGTAGAAATAACTTCAGTTTTCTAAAGGTTTCTGTGAGTGCAGTGCTCTCTGATTTGGGACTAGAGCTTTTGCCCATGGGAACCAAACATTCCACTTCAGAAGTGGAGTTTCTATGTGCCAATGTGAGTGAAGGAAGCATCTCCACCATCAATTGGCCCAAATTCCATCACTGTGGCCAGCAAGTGCGAGCTGTCCTGGACCTCCCATTGCAGTACTCTCTGCAATGCCTAGAATTTATTCTGCTTTTTTTCATGGTCCAGCCAAATCAATAACGCTAGGGTGAGTGGAATATTCCTAGGACACAGGCTTCTGGTCAGGAATGGTTGCATATTAAGATATATATTCATTTGATGTTTTACATGAACAAAAAATATCCAGTGTTGGGTGTAGTACTTAAAGAGTACAAATGAACAAAGGGCTCATCTGTCAGCGTGGCTACCTATAGGCCTGGTAATTGACCTAAAACCCCAACATTTCCCTTTCCCTTCCCCACACCCAGCACCATGAGATTTAGAAATAATAAACATTCCATCCATTTTCAATTGACGCACTTACACACAGGAATGAGATTGCAGCATAACCCTGCAAAATGAAATGTTCATCACTTCTGTAAGGTGACAGGGAACACAGAGAGGGTCACTATTTGCCATGTAACCCTGATTTCTATCTCAATAATGTGGCGGAACTATTTGGATCAAAATGAAAGCCACAAAATTGACTCAAACTTGGCTTTCAGTAGTTTTGTGTGTCCAGGTGGAAACTGGAGATTCCTGGACAACACCAGATTTCTGGCTGACCTCCCTGTACCTCTGTATGACACCTATAAACAGATGCTTGATTGCTATTTTTTCACTTGCAATGGAAAGGATCCCAGGGTACAACTCTCCTACATTACAATCCCAATCCCAAAATTTTCCTATACTTACTTTTCTGAACTCAATGGGATTTTCTTCTTAGCTGACAGGTATAGGATTGTGCTGAAAACTACCTTCCCTGTAGGAATTTAGTATTATGAAGTGACCCTTTGGAGGGATTCAATAACCCAAGGTAATAACATTCTCTTGCTCTCGGGATCACTAATACAGATTCAGATCTTGGAGACCCTGAGTTCCTTCCTTTTGGGCTGGAGGCAAGCTCACTGAGGTGAATGCCACACTGCAGAGTGGGAACGGGACAGAAATTCAAGTCAGTTCTTATTTACCTGGTTCACACTTTCAAAACAATATGTGAAGTAAAAAAAGCAACCCTTCAAAATTTGCACTTCTTTGAATATTGCAATTCAGTTCTCCAGCTAAGTAATAGGTGCAAAAAATAATAATAATGCATTCATATTAGGGGAAATTGCTTTGCAAAAATTATGTACAATAGGCAAAATTGCGTACAAAAAGGTGTTTAGTGGGAGAAATATGCCCTGTAAAAAGCTGGTGAATTTTCAGGAGCACTTTTTAAAAATTGCAAATTGATGTCGAAACATAGGGAACTGAATTTAAGATTGGAATAATGAGAAACTGAGAGAAACAGAAACTGCTGAATTTACCCATCCCTACTGTAGAGTTACTGTACGGAATATTATAGTCATCATGATCTCTTGTCATGGGATGAAATGCGATGGCACCTCCTGTTTCACCAAAGGCTGCAATTCTGTGCATGTGTTCTTCTGTGTAAATGTCCATAATGATTGGGTTGCAAGCATTCATTATATTAAAAATGTACTTAAGATTTAAATAAAATTGTCTGGGCGATTTTACCCTGCTTCTGAAGTCAGTTCAGGACGCTTTATTGCTGAATAAATTAATGCAGTGTACAGTAAGCAGAGACAAGCCTGCAGCAAAGCATAATGAGGCATGCAGTTCCAAGAATTTATTTGTTTGTAGCACAGTACTGTACATAGTTGTCCTTGTTGCCATCTGTGAAATCTGTTGGAAAGTATGGAAGGAGCATATATTCCATGGCACTTCCTGTCTCCAGATTGTTTTAGTCTCTATTTGCCTTTATGAATGAATAATTTCTGTCCCTGATAGAAGTTGCTAGTGAAGTGGGGATGGAGGTATGAGCTCCATTGGTGGTAATACATACTGGAAGAGTACAGACTTCACAGGAAGGAGCCACAAGTGACCTTAGGCTTGTGTGTTACCCACCCCCTTGTCCTCCAGTGCTGCTATAAAAAAGAGTTTGGTGACTATTTTAACTTGTTGTTTGGTCTGAACTTGACAAGCAGGTTGATCATAACAGGGACTTGTTTGGAAGAAACCAGCTCCTAAGCATGAGTTATGAATCTGGTTGTTTCAAGGAACTACAGTTAAGATTATCCAGTTTAGGGTTCAGATGTGGTCAACTGTGGTTGCAAAAAAATGGGAATGAAAGCTTCTGATCTCCTCTCAGCTCTGCTAGAGTACGATATGTGGAGGCACACAAGTCCAATGTTTGCTGTGACTCATTTTTGTTACACTAAACCAAGGCTGATCTTTATGTCCGAACTAGTTCACTGTTTGTCCTATAGCTTAGCAAGTCGTCAAATGATATCAGGCTATAAATTAAAGCTGTTTTATTGCAATTATTTGCATGGTTTTAGTAATTTTTATACATGTATTATTGTTTTATTATATATCAGTTACAGTGGCACCTCGGGTTAAGAACGTAATTTGTTCCGGAGGTCCGTTCTTAACCTGAAACTGTTCTTAACCTTAGGTACCCTTTAGCTAATGGGGCCTCCCATTGCCACCGCACCACCACTGCACAATTTCTGTTCTCATCCTGAAGCAAAGTTCTTAACCCGAGGTACTATTTCTGGGTTAGCAGAGTCTGTAACCTGAAGCATCTGTAACCCGAGGTACCACTGTATTGTTTTTTCTATGTTTTTAGTGGTTCTCATTCACTATGTTACATGGAGAAATGAAGAAAATGGAGTCATGGCACGCATTCCTTTCTTTCTTACAGGATATTCTGCCAAATTGCTAAATCCAAGGTTTTGAGGTTAGCCCTCCCTTGATCCTGTTCACTTTTCTTCCAGAAACATGAGCCATTCTTAACTATATCTGGTGTGTGAGGGTTTTTTTATAACATGATCTGTTTTTTGGTATGGAGAACTGTTGCTGTGTTGGACTCATGGAATAACTGATACAAAATAGGTAAGACGATCTTTTCATTGGGTAACTACCAAAAGTGACTAAAAATATCTGTGTTGGGGAGTAACTTTGGTCTCTGTTTATCTAGATGACAATTAACTGCGTCTCTGTTTTGCTTGCATGCTGTATTTCTTGAGAGATTGCTTACCCTTTGCACAAACAGGAGCTGATTCGTGAAAAGGGATCACCACGTCTACTTGGGGTTGTAACCAGTGCTAGTCCTGCTCAGAGTAGACCCATTGAAATTAATGAACCCAAGTTAGACATGCCCATAAACTTCGGTGGGTCTACTCTGAGTAGAGCTAGCATTGGCTATAATCTCCTGTATCTGCTGAAGCCAGGACAGTTTTCGGCTCATCCGCTAAGCTTGGTCAGCTATTATTTCAGTAGCAGCCAATGAGGTGGTGCAGGTGGAGCTTCCCAACACAATGAGTTGCTGCCATTTCCTAAAAGGGAGAAGTGTGGGAAATGAGGCATGGAGTCAGGTATAGCAGAGTAGACAATCTGACATACCTGCTGCCACATGCTGCACCACACCTCGCTCCGGGCATGTTACCCTCTCCCTCTCAGTAAGCGCCAGAGACCCTTGGTGTTGGGAAGCCAGAAAAGCAATGGAGGCCAACCAGCTGGTACTCCATTACTTTTATGAGGTCAGTAGGATTTGGAAGATGTAAAGGAGTACAAGGAACTTCTTCGTGCAGTGCATAGTTAAAGTATGGCACTTGCTCCCACAGGAACAGTGGTGACCATCAATTTGAATAGGTTTAAAGGAGGATGAGACTAATTCATGGATGATAAGTCTACCAACGGCTGCTAGCCATGATGGCTATGCTCACTTCCATAGTCAGAGACATTATGCTTCTGAATACCAGTTGCTAGAAACTGCAGGAGGGGAGAGGGCTCTTGTACACAGGTCCGGCTTGCAGGTTTCCCCCTGGAAGAACAGGATGCAGGGCTAGATGCAGGGCTGCAGGGCTTGTTAGAAAAGCTCAGTACTATTTTCTTCTCTAGCTCTTTGCCCAAGAAGTGAAATTTGCAACAGGTAAAGTTTGGAGTGCTGCTAATGATGCCTGCACTTCCAGGCCTCAGAGCATCATCAGCAGTTCTTCAAGACAGACTGCTATCAATACCTGAAGCCACTTTGGACCTCAGGAATGAGATGGGTTGTCAGGCTGAGTAAATGGGAGTCAAATATGTATTGAAGTCAGACTCACTAAGAACGGAATAATCAAAGTCATCAAAGCTCAGTGCATAATAGCTCAAGACAAGAGGTCTCGCAAATATTGTTCTAGTATCATCATAACCACAAGGGCTACTCGGATGTGGGTTTTAGAGACGTTTAAATTAGCAAAGAGTGCTTGTCATTAATCTTTTATAATGGCTTCTGGGAGGCACAGTTCATTTAAACATTTTACATTTTTATTACTTATGTATGCAGGGCAGCAATTAAAGCTGTCGTGGTCATATAATGAAGACTAATGAAACCAAGAGTATGGTAAGTTTTTCATTTGCTGTCAGTCTGAATAATCTTCTTTCACCCAAAGCATGAATGCTCTCCTTAGAAGCTGCAACAGGCGACAATGTCAGCATCGCCACTACTTTATGAACTTCAAGACCATTCACACAAGCACTTTAACAAGACATTTTGCTGCCTGAGGCAGAGCAGAAAACAGTGCCCTCCCCTTTGGGCGTAAAACCCTGGGGTAACTATTTTGGCACCTGAGGCAGAAAAGCCCACAAGTGCTTTCCCATTTCTGTGCCACTAAAAATCCAGCCACAATAGATTATCCCCCTTCGTGACGCTCCATTTCAGCTTCCTGAGGTGGCTGCCTCACTCTGCCTAATGCCAGGGCCAGCTCTGCATCTTGATCAAATGTAACTGCACTTGCAGCATCTTAAGCTGATTCTCAGAACTGCCTGTAGAAGACAATCTAGCATGGAATGGAGAATCTGCCAATGAAGGCAGAAACTTGACACTGGATTAACTGCATTCATTGGCAGATTTTGCTAACCAGCACAGTGAGTGAGGGTCCTAATCCTGAAACCCTAAGGAGCCATGGGTATTCAGAGTAGGCAACACCGAGCAACCACTGCTGTGGCCCTGTGCAAGGCTGTTTCCTATATTTCTTTGAAGCAAAGATATTAGACTACTTTCAAATGCAAAGGATCAGGTCAGCTGAGAGAGTTAAAGGGATTCTTCTGACTAGGAGCCCATTTTGGAATCTCTCAGTACTTCAGCCACTACAGCCACACTGTCTTCACATCCCTTATGTCTGAAGATAGTGTAAAGTATCACTTTAATAGCACTTCTTGTACAGAAAGCTTTTCTCTCACATATCCAGTAAGAATATTGGAAGCTGAGTAATGCTTATTTGACTTTATATACAAGTTTTGACACACTTAATTCAGTTGAAAGGGATGCGGGTGGCGCTGTGGTCTAAACCGCAGAGCCTAGGGGTTGCTGATCAGAAGGGCGGCTGTTCGAATCCCCGTGACGGGGTGAGTTCCTGTTGCTCGGTCCCTGCTCCTGCCAACCTAGCAGTTCGAAAGCACGTCAAAGTGCAAGTAGATAAATAGGTACCGCTCCGGCGGGAAGGTAAACGGTGTTTCCATGCGCTGCTCTGGTTCGCCAGAAGTGGCTTAGTCATGCTGGCCACATGACCCAGAAGCTGTACACCGGCTCCCTTGGCCAATAAAGCGAGATGAGCCCCACAACCCCAGAGTCGTCCACGACTGGACCTAATGGTTGGGGTCCCTTTACCTTTACCAATTCAGTTGAAAGACATCAGTTGTGGCAAGTTGATAGTGATGCAGAACTTGGGAGAAATGGAAAAAATGAGAAGCAGGGAGGAACAGCAAACTGATTTATTCAACCATCCCTATCACAAGCAGGCCACGATGGTGGCATTGCACTTTTATCACAACTATAAGAAGAAAATATCCTGCCCAGCATATAACGGCCTTGCCTTCAATTTCTTCCACTCAGTCTCTGTTCATTGAATCTGTCGTAGACTACAAGTCTTCTGAGGAGGGCTGTTGTTTTTTCTCCTCTTTTTACGCAGCGTCAGCTCAGAACTGTTTTATAAATAAATACATTCTTTTTAAAAATGGGAATGCTAGACTGACTGGCAACGCAATATTGCATATGTCTGTTTAAAAGTAAGCCCCACTGAGTTTGAGGGGGCTTTCTCCCAGATAAGTGTGTGCAGGATTGCAGCTTCTTTATTCTGAGGGCTAGAAATTATTCTGTTTGGTGCCTTGCAAAGGGGTGAGTGTTTCAATGCAAAAGCCCATGATGAGATAACAACATCTTGATGGTTGTGTTTTCTGGGCCACTATGAAATAGAGTTTTGGAGGGGAAATGGGGATTAGTCATCCCACAATTAGTCATCCTGCAGTGTAGTTTGATCCATGAGCGATTTGATCTGTGCTTCAGAAATGCCGTGCTGTGACCAAAGACCCAATTTTCAGGGTGGTGATTTTTTTATATATATTTTTCGGTGTGTTTTTTAAAAAAAAAAAACTGTCTCGTGTTATAATTAAGAAGGATTTGGACATGAAAAAGTTGACTGCTGCAATTTTGGGGCTCCGGCTAAGTAGGTCAAAGGGAACGTACACTATAAGCACAGCTATGCCTAGGCATGCATTTATTACATTTCATTTGCATCTGTACCAGTTTCACATTTCACTTTTTTCCTCTACTTCATCTTTGCTTTCTTTTCTGCCTTTTGGAGAGCTATTTTAGAAAGCCTGCCACCCACAGAATGCAGTTTACCAACGCTTTTCAGTAATTTCCTCCCCCCAAGACAACCACTTCCCTCTTCTTCTCTCAGTTGCATTCTGTACCAGCACCATGACTCTACACGTCCTCCTTGAGTTCCCTTGAGTTTTGTCAATGTGGGGTAGCATCATTAAGGGCTAGCAGCTGAACATTGTATTCTAATTGCGTTGCCGTCTGAGCAAGAAAGAAACCAATAGATGGGATTAACAAAGCCACAGTTTGATTGAAGGCACATGGCCTATTCCATCAGCTAAGACCAATGTGAAGGGGGAAGGAAAGCCCTACCATTAGATCGTCTGTGATGGCCGCCTCAGGCAGCAAAGACTAGGGTGGTGGGGGAGAGCAGGGACAAGTGATGCTGGAAAACAGGCCTGATAGTGTGCCCTGCACCCGCTAATCAAACTTGATATCTTTGGTTGCAGTGAAGTACACAGGCAGTGTTCAAGCAAGACTGCATACTCGCAATACATTTAAAGCACATCCAGATCAGAAAGATTCCTGGGAGCTATAGATTGCCCCTCACAGAGTTACAATTCCCAACATTCTTAACTAATGCCAGAATCCTGAGGGCGGAGGATGTTTGCTTTAAATGTATGTTGTCTGCCAACTCCTAGGGGCCAAGGGATCTCCAATATTTGCCCCCCTCCAGATTGATGGGCATTGCTATTCAAATGGTGTGTGTGTACCACATCATGTGATCAGTTATGTGGATGGGGCTTACCTGCCCCCCCCAAAAAAAATATTTTATTCAAGTTGGCACCCCTGTTGTCTATCCAGCCTAAGATTCAGTTTCCAGTCTGGTCATTTTCTATACAAGAAATGGGAGGTCCACCATTTTGCCTTCACCTCAAACAGCAATAGGTCTCAGGCTAGCCCTGTGGAGAAGGTAGTTCTAAGTCGTCCTTACAAGATGCCCACTGAGGCCAGCCACGATGTGCCCTGACACTACTGAGGTCAAACCTGAGCTATACCTGATGGATAACCCTCCCCTCTTGCAGGAATAGGCAGGTGTGAAGTGGTCACTCATATCTGCTGCCTATAACTCTGCTGCATATAGCTTTTCTTCACAACTCTAGGGCGGCGGCAGACCTGCTCCAAGTGTTGGTCCAAGCTGCGAATATCCTCTTAGCCCCAAGATGCTGGGAATACCAAGCACCTTCCCACTCTCAGGATATTGGTGCCATTTTCCATGTCCACACTAGTCTTGGAGCTTAAAGGTGGACCTTGACAGAGAAGGGAGCGGAGCCTCAAGGCTCATGGTGATTTTTCTGTTGAAAAATGAGAGATCTCAGTTTTATCTTTTTAGAGGAGGAGCCATAGCTCAGTAGTAGAGTATATACTTTGCACATTAGTCCGGGTAAACCATAATGGGCAAGATGGGCCCATGACTTGACTCACTAAGTGTGGATCTACACATGGGGGGAGGGGAACTATAAAGAAGTCAGAAATTAAATCATTATAACAAAAGAAACCCTATAGAAAGGTTTTGTGCTCTCTGGCACCATCCGGTGTTGCGTGTTTATAACACATTCAAATCATTGTGTGTGTTTTTTACTAATGTAGCTGAGTCCATAGTGTAAGGTAAACTTAATATATTATCTGAATACTTCTCCAGTGTAGGGTCATTGCTTTCACTCCCAAATATTTTCATAATACATGTTTTGTGCCTTTGCTGGTGGCTGCCTCTTTTTCACTCAGAGAGAGAGAGAGATGCTGGGAAAGAGTGACGTGATCTATATAGGGGAGGGGATACCTGGGGATCAGCCTTTTGGAAGAGAGCTTGCACCCTGGTTTCCACCTCTTCAGCCTGAGCTTTCTCTGGAGTCCCCAAGAAGGAGGCTAATAAAACCCTGAGACCTGGCAACCTTACTTGAACGAAACCCAAAGGAAAAGATTAATACTACAAGCCATGGGTATTTTTTGCTAGTTGGAGACCTGGCAAATGTGCTTCTTGTGCCAGCAACGCCTTCAGTTGGCAGGAGTGCTTGGAGACCAGCAGTCACAGAAGATTAAATTCTCTGCGTCCTGAGACTTTAAAATGGGAAGCATTCCCATCATGCCTTTTGTGCAGTTAGCTGTGGTGCACAGACTCATCGAATAGGTTCAGAAATGGAAATGAATTTGGCTATTACTTCTACATGCCCTCCCATGGCATGCAAAGTGCTGTCGCACTAATTTGCTGTCACTTGCAAAAGAGGCTGTTGTTTTCAGTTTGCACATGAGGAGCTGCCGCTAAGAGGCTAAGAAGGGGAATTGGATTTCAGAATAAGGTGGTCAGGTTTGGCTCAGAAGTGTCAATATAGTTCAGGCTTGCACCCTGGTCCTAACATTGTTTAATTTGCCCTTTGTTTAATTACAGTAATATCTCTAGAAGTCAAAGGTGGGGAGCCTGTGGACTTCATCTCCCATCAGCCCCATCCAACATGGTAAATACTCAGGGATTGTGGGAGCTGGAGTCCAGTGACACCTTGAGACCCACAGGTTCTGCACCCTTGATTTAAGTACAATTCTATGCAGAATACTATGCAAGGTGTTACTCTCATGTTACTACACTCTTAGCAATGCAACATTGCTGTTCTAAGTGACACGCAGTTTCTTTTTGCTGGTTTCTGAATGCTTTTAATTATGCTGGATGGACTGGGCTGTCCTGCAGGCAAGGTCTGTTTGTGTGTCAACTTTCTGGATCAGCTTCTGAAAACAATAAAACTAAAACAACATAAGCTCTCACAAGAGATGCACTGCTCCATATCAGGATGAGCAAGAACTCATTGCCATTGCAGCAAGAAATGGGGGGGAAGCACAGGCTGCAGGCAGAGGAATGCTAGATGGACATGTGTCTAGCAGCTTGGAGAATGTGTGTTGAGATGGCACACAAATAATACCAGGAACCACAGTAATGCTGAACTGCTGCACCTCACGCAAATACTTCAGTTAAAGCACGAGCTCAAATTCAAATGATTAAAGAGCCATGCGTGACAAAGGCAACACTGCAGACACATCCTGTTTTGGTTTGGTTTTTATTGGCAAGTTGTGGTACGTACCAACATGGCAAATACAATCCAAGTCTGGAGACAAGACAACAGTTTTCAAGAGAGCTGAAAGTGGCATCATTTCCTAATGTTTGTGCAAATGTTTTGTTTCTGGCATCTGGCCAAGAGTGTGCAGGGCTTCGAAACGCTACAAAACAAAACAAAAAATATCAGGATTTTATCTCATGAGGACAAAACCTTTGAATAACTCTCTTCTGCTTCCCTTTCAAAAACAACAACAACATACAATTAGCTTTTTCACTGACCCATGGATCATTTTCACACCTACAGCTTCAACACATTGCTCCCACCTGACAGCACAACATATGTTAAATACTTTTTCCTCCATTGCCCACATAGCGCACATCTCTCTCTCCAAAGGCAAATGTGTCCTGATACATCAGTGACCAGAAAACCCTCCACTATGACTCATCCAAAGCAGCAGCAAAGGCAACAGCAAGCTTCAGGCTTTTCCTGCTCTTCCCACTCTGGATATGGAGAAACCATTCAGCAAAGGAGTTTCCTCCCTTCTGTGCCAGGAGTTTTCCTCCCTTTCTCTTTTTCCTCTCTAGCGCTTCCCCTGTTCCAGGCTACAGAAGTATCTGCTGAAGCAGTTTCAAGAACTTACTGCAATTGCACATGCACTTCCAGAATTAACCAAAGGAGTGGGAATGCAAACCACAGCTGCTCCAGGAAAGCAGCATCCATGAGCTGGCTCTCCAGATCGTTGAATCACCCACCAGCTAAAGACCGTTTCCCCCCTTGAGCTAAATGGGGCGATTTGACAGCTTTTCCAGACTGGCTCGGCGGCCGCTCAGTAAGCCTAATCTCCGCCATTTTATTGCATATTCCTCTCTCACCCACACACAGCCATTCCCTAAGAAGAACGGTCTGAATGGAAGTGGGAGCGGGAAAGCACATCTAAAGAGGGAATTTCCTATTAATTGCACTTTATCAATTAATAGCTTGCTGCTAAATGGGGGGGGGGGGGGAGAGATAATCCATTGTGCCTTTCTTTGCCATATCATAGCCGATACCTAGGCATTCTCTCTAATGGGTGCATCATAAAGAAAAAAACATCAATACAATGGCACATTTCAAGCTTTCACATATCCTGTAAAAAGCTAAACTCTGACCGATTCAATCTCACACAAACAGCATTGATTCTTCTTACAGGTTTTAACAGTGAGCCCTTTTAAGATGGGATTCGGAAGTTAAGCTCCTCCACCTCCCAATGAAACAAAAAAAGGTGTTTTGTTTCAAATACTGTGAAATAGGATCCATGTCAGGATATGAAATGCTCTTCATCAACCAAACTCATGTTTGGAATAAGTGCACTGAGTGTGGAGCTGGTCGGATTCCAGATCATTTCACATAATTCAGTTCTCTTTCGGTGGCGCTTTGTGAATGTTGCAATAAATAAACCACAAAGTATGTCAAAAGCCATTGTGTGTCACGTGATATCTCAGCACAGGATCCTAATTTCACCCTGGCATGAGGGACGACAACAGAAACAGATCCTGAAGCATCTTCAGCTTAAGAGGTGGGGCTCCAGCAGTCATTTGGGGATGTATAAAACCTCATTTGAACTCTTGCTGCTGAGACGTAAGTCCTGTTGAAGTGAGTGAGAGCACATCCAAGCCATACATTTAAAAGACTCTCCTATCACTTTAAGAGTCACAGCTTCCCCTAAAGAATCCTGGGAACTGTAGTTAAGGGTCTCCTAATGGCACCTTTAACAAACTACAGCTCCCAGGATTCTTAGAAGGGAGCGACAGCTTTTAAAGGGTTATAAGACAGCTTTAAATGTATGGTGTGTGGGTGTGATCTGAGAGGCTGCTGGTTTTGTTACCTGTTTAGTAATTTAGATCCCTTGCTGCTCACCTCCTTGGAGGGTTAACCCATCAGATGCAATTAAGAGGCACCATCAGTGCATGCTCTGGTTATCTCCCGCTTAGACTACTGCAATGCGCTCTACATGGGGCTACCTTTGAAGGTGACCCAGAAACTACAACTAATCCAGAATGGGGCAGCAAGACTGGTGACTGGGAGTGGCCACCGAGACCACATAACACCAGTCTTGAAAGACCTGCATTGGCTCCCAGTACGTTTCCGAGCACAATTCAAAGTGTTGGCGCTGAACTTTAAAGCCCTAAATGGCCTCGGTCCAGTATATCTGAAGGAGTGTCTCCACCTCCATTGTTCTACCCGGACACTGAGGTCCAGCATCAAGGGCTTTCTGGCGGTTCCCTCGCTGCAAGAAGCCAAGTTACAGGGAACCAGGCAGAGGGCCTTCTCGGTAGTGGCACCCACCCTGTGGAACGCCCTCCCACCAGATGTCAAAGAGAACAACAACTACCAGACTTTTAGAAGACATCTGAAGGCAGTCCTGTTTAGGGAAGCTTTTAATGTTTGATGCATTACTGTACTTTAATATTTTGTTGGAAGCCGCTCAGAGTGGCTGGGGAGGCCCAGCCAGATGGGCCGGGTATAAATACATTATTATTATTATTATTATTATTATTATTATTATTATTATTATTACACTTCAAGAGCTTATTTCATCCAGGCAAATGCTCTTGAGGAGTGTGGGTGGCAGGACTGGTGACGGTCCAGGGGGCTTGAGAGAGAAGCCTGAAGAAATGCCATTTGCCCCAGTGCCTGGGGTTGCTGACCCCTGCTGTAAGCATAGGTTGTAAGGTATTTATGTGGGAGGAATGGATTTGGGCTGTCGATCGGAGTGTTTCAAGCTGTGCTTCCACCTATGTTCAACCTGTATATCTGTAAACAAATACAGATGCTACAAAAAGCTAAATGACCTCTTTCCAAAGGGAATCAAGCCTTGGTTAGCACTATGCAACTGCTGGGCTGGCAACAAATAGTGCCCCTGTCTACCCAACCCAGGTCAAGGTGCCCGAGGTTAGCCAGGTCACACTGGCACCTGCAGCAGAAAATCCTGCAAGCAGCTCTCCTTTCTCCAACAGTAAAAATACAGCAATAATAAAGAACAACCATTTCCTGCCCTTTCCTGATACCCCAAAGCAGCTGCTTGAGTGGGTCACCGCACTCTGCCTTGCATCCCTGAAGAATCTCACTGGAGCAGTGAGGTGCACATCGCACTTAGAATGAAAGGTGTGCATACAGTTTGTCCTTGGTAAATTTCAGTTTTCCTTCGGGGGTCTTGTGCAATGCACAAACCCCCACAGTGCAGGACTGTGATGATAACCAACCACCTAAAACTTTATTAAACAGGAGCAAAGCTACAAGTTCTATGTAAGGATAGAAAAACACAACAACAACAAAAATGCCTGTAGAAAAATTACATGCCTTACGAATTGTTTTACAAGGTGAGGCATTTTTTTTATTATTCCTCTTGGAAGCTGTGTGTGTGTGTTTTGGAAAGGCTTCTCTTTGAAATTATGCAGATGTCTATGTGTTTGGGGGTGGGCACCCCTGGGAGTGGTGGGGGGAAACAGTAACTTTCTTTTTCTTCATAATATAAAAACCTCCCCAAACACCTCTCTCTCACACACAAATAATTTATTGTGCCTCTGAGACCTCACGGAGTGATTATCTTTTTCAGCTGCAGTGGAATTTTCAAGTGCAATACATAGCAAAATAATATCTCCTCTGTGGGAGAGGAGGGTGGAAAACCGGCTGAGACAGGGGGTGGAATGGAGTATCCTGAAGAAGAGCATTCTACGTGGCAACCATTTGTTGCACGTCCTGCTTGCATCACACTATTAGTAACTTGTGTGGGTACAGTTAGGATGAATAAGGGAGCAACCCTACACACAAGAAGCTGGCGTAAAGCAAGCTGGCGCAAGTTATGTCCTCTCCAGATACTGTTTGGCTACAGCTTCCATCTCCCTTATCGTTAGCTAAGCAAACAGATTATGCTGTGTTAATTGCCTCAGTAGTCAGCAATCTTTTCAGAGAGAAGGTGGCTGGGGAAACCTACCACAGGTGGCAGAATTATGTGTTGAAGCTATATATGTGGAAGACTCTGAGGTTATCTGCAGTTTCCACTGCATGTGGTCTGGTCATGAAGCAATACTGACCACCCAGATCAGCTGACTTTATTGAGCTTGCTGGGTGGAGTGGAGACTGACTCAGGTGGTTCTCCCTCCCCTTCTGTGTCATCTGGCAACAACATGGCGGGTCCTGCTTCTATGTCATTGCTCAAGCTCCCCCCACTCCTCTTCCTCCTCCAGCAAATCTTGCCATGGCCATCCTGGTTGATACCATGGGGCTCACAACAGAACTTGCAGAAACACTGATGTATTATAAATCACTTTGACATTTGAATCAAGGAAGCGATTCATAAATGAAATTAATATTAACAACAATGGGGGGTGTTTGCAGACTCCTGCAGGCTGCAGATACCTTGCAGGATTTCTGAGGGAGCTCGATTTTGGATGTTCAGTGTGGAAGGAATCTGGAACTGGACATTCCTTTTAACTTTTTGGTTAAGTGCCATTTTAAATGATCTTGGCTTGTTTTACACATGGCTGCTTGGGACGGTGAAGGATGACTTGACTATGGAGGAAGGAGGGGGAGGGGTTGTGATTCATATGGTTTAGAGCTATTTACTCCCATTTCAACGTTTAATATTACAAAGATGCAAACGCTGATCTCCTTCGCCCAACCAGTCAGCTGCCCTTGACCTTAACGTCACTGCTTTTTAAATTTTTGTTTTCACCAGAGACTTTCTCCAGTCTTTCTTTTACGGTTTAATATAAACTCTGGGGTCCTGCTGGATGAAAGTGCTCTCTGTTTCCCAGCCGAGTTGTGGCTTTCGGATTTTACGGCCCCAAAAAATTACTTCACGATGATCCAGTGCACACATCACAGGCTGGAAACCACTCGGGAGTTGTGTTGGTAAAGGAAGCTGAGAGTTGCTGAAGTAGCCAGACTGAAATTTATAATGGTGACCTGGGCCCTGTCAGGTCTTTATGACAGTGTATAAAGTGAATTGCTGCTTAGTCACCAATTTGGTTGGCAAGATTGGTTGGATTAGGAAATACATAAAAGGTCAGACAGTAGGAGTTTGTCTAGACATCCTATTTTGGATTCTACATAGCACTACGTGTTTCTGTAGCAACTCCTGCAAAACACTCATATTTCAGTAATATTTTTAAAAGATTATACATAGGTGTGTGTTTTCATCAATAAGCTACATAGTTTTCAAAAAAGAGAGAAAGAGGAAATTAGCTTTTTTATTTACTCTGCTCAGCTTGTCACTGGCAGGCAACTCCAGAAGGGGACGTAACTCACTCCTGCTCTCTCCAGGCTTTTGGCGATTCAGTCATGGAAGGAGAGGTGCTTCCCTCAGGGAAGACTCTGTAACTTGGAGGAACTTGTGGAAATATCTGCAGCAGGGCAGGGGAAGCCAAGGAGTAGGAGCTGCGTGTTTTCTTTTGACCACTAGATTGAATTAATTTACAGTTATTCTGCTAGCGACTTGCGTAGACGGGATAGTGACCTTTCCAAAAGAGGGAGATAAAACAAACAAGTATGCCACCAGAGTCTCTCCTCGCAATTGGCAAATCAAATTATGCAATTAGAAGCGGGAGGCGTTGGGGCACAGCCCTAAACTTTACAAACAGCAACTCTGTTAGAATTTCTTTTTTAGAGGTATGAAGAGAGAGAGAGAGAACTCCAGTGAACAAAATATTACAGTGAAGGAGGAAAAGCAAGCTGCCAATGAAAATGGACTTGATGGACTGCTTTTTAACTTCTGTGACATTTTTATTATTGTTGTTGCTCCTTTCCCTGCTGCTCCTTTCTTCAAGTGAAAAGTGGGGATATTTCCAAATTCAAGCCATTCTGCTTTCCCCTCACCCTTTACATTAAACTGATAAATTTAGGAATCCCAGCAGTTTTATTGACACTAATTGGATTTGCCAAACTTTTCCAACTTGAATCACACACACATGCCAATTTACATGAAGCAGAATACAGCAACGAAACTTCTATTTTCAAAATCATCCTCAGATTTACACTGTCTACTCAAGTAAAAATTAACCTAAAAATGAACATTCTAGACAGACCTTTCAACCGTGATGAGTTAAAGTTTCAAGCGTATGCCATTATATCATGATTTATGTCATATGGTACCTAGAAAATAGGCTTTTAAAATAAAATCAGAAAGACCTGGTATGTATTTTTTTGTCACTGTTCATAATTGCAAATCTTCTGAATAAGTAAATAATCGAGCCCAAAGGATTTCACTTTGCCATCTGTTGACAGCAGCCACCTGAGGTCATGTGATGATGTCTCATCTCAGCATAATCAGTTTTAGAATAATATAATATAATGACACTCTTCATCATGGAGCTCAAATGGTACTTTGCAAAACTCGGTCATATTATCTCATTTTATTGATGAGTAACAGATGAGGGGAATTAAGCAGATATTTTTTTAAAAAAGCACCAAGTACCTGCAGCTCCTTTTATGGAATCTACAAGTATTCAGCTCCTCGCCACCCCCTGTTTTCCCCCACTGTCTGCTTTAGATTTTAATATCCTTAAGACCAGGGATTGCTCACATTTTTAACTATGAATCTCTCCATAAGGCACTATGAACACTGATGGTGCTATGTAACTAAATTATTCTTTTATATGTAAATCAAGTTAACTCACTCACTGCTAAGGTGTTGCTAGCTTAAGTTGCCAATGTGCAGCAAATGGTTCCCTATGTTCCTCATTCAGGACAAGAGGCAGATTTAGGGGAGCGCAACCGGTTCACCTGCATTTGGCACTGAGCCAAGGGGGCTCCGCAGGAAACACTGCAACTATGACAAACTGCAGAAGGCAAGAGGCGGGGGTCGCTGAATTTTGGCATCACACTAGGGCGCTGCTGAAATTTTAAAGCTCAAAGTCTGCTGCTGTCAGGATCCACACAGGGATCTCTCTCAATCAGTTGCTTTTCCCAGTTTTCCTTTCTTCTTCATGTTCACTTTTTCCTGGCAAAATGACTGTCTCAGTAGCAACTGCATAGTAGGCAAAAAAACACCAGGTAGAGATTTATTCATCATTTACCATTTGGGTGAAGACCACAACTTTATTGATTACAGAATGTGAGTGGTATTGGCTTAGGCATTGAATGAACCCGACTATATCTGACTATATCTGACTCCTGCCCGCTGTGCAGGGAGTCCGGTAAGGGTAAACCACCATAAGGGGGAGCCCCGTCGATGCAAACCAACTCGAGCTCCTCCTGGTGTTCCCGTTGGGGTCGTGTCATGGCCCTAGCCCCGCCCCGGGCTTCGGACAAGATCCACACCCCAGGATTCCTTTAATGAAATACCCTTAAGCTTGGAGGGGCAGGTGATGGCCACACCTCCCCTCCCCCATCATAAGGTCAAACAATGCCTAACCGCAACCCTAACAAAGTTGTGATGATTGCTGTGAGGTAGGCGAAAACCCAATGGCCAGTGCCAATTTGCCAAGTGGAAAAATTCCTACCAGGCCCCTCAATGGCGACCATCCAAGTCCATAGCAAGGCCAATGACTAAAACCTGCAAAATAGGGAGGGAGGGCGGGAGATTGAGGAAGCGAGCCAAAGAGGAAGCCCTCCAGCTCGCACCTCTGTTTAAATGGCCCCGGCTGCACAATCCCCAGCCAGTGGATTGGCTGGCCGGTCGCTGATGTGGCCAGGATCCCCCGGGCAATGCGGGACTACGTCCCCCGCCCCCGAAGGAGAGTGGGTGGCCACGCGGTCCACCACAACTCCTCCCCACAGGGAAGTGGAGTGGATTAAAATACAATAACTCATCAAATATTAAAAGCTTCCCTAAACAGGGCTGCCTTCAGATGTCTTCTAAAATTCAGATAGTTATTTATTTCCTTGATATCTGATGGGAGGGCGTTCCACAGGGCGGGCGCCACTACCGAGAAGGCTCTCTGCTGGTTCCCTGTAAATTCGCTTCTCGCAGTGAGGGAACCACCAGAAGGCCCTCGGAACTGGACCTCAGTGTCCGGGCTGAACGATGGGGGTGGAGACGCTCCTTCAGATATACTGGGCTGAGGCCGTTTAGGGCTTTAAAGGTCAGCACCAACACTTTGAATTGTGCCCGGAAACGTACCGTCATGAACCACACATTAAATAGTCCCAAATACTCCCACACTTTAAAAAAAAAAAGTTATAAAAAATGTTTAGCAACAGATTCAGGTCCTGGAATCTCAGACACCAGTAAAAAGCTACAAAGCGGTTATGGGGAGAACACAATTTGCAAGGGAGAAACAGCAGCAGGCAGAGGAAAGATAATAACTCTTCTTTTGCCGATGACTTCCCCTTCCAACCCCTTTCCCCAGCTGCTTCCCCTCATCTATGTTGGGGTTTGCACCTATGTACTGCCCACCTCTGTAGCATCACATGCACAAGAATCCGATCTCAATGCTTTCCCATCCATCCCTGGTTTTACTTTCAATTTCAGAGAGTGGTAGGATTTGGCTTACTGCACCGTTGGAAGTTGCAGATTATTGCCTCTTCTCATGAAGCTGCCACACAATTTCTAAAGCAGCCATTGCATGGCAAAGAACCATCTGTTTCCAATTAGTTGGCACTGGAAAGTAAGGCAGCGCTGGAAACCATGCTCCCAGATGAGGTTTCCAAAAATCCACGCTTCTCTCTGTATCACCCAGGCTTGTGGTGCGAGAATAGCCTAGAGATGAGGAACTGGTGGTTCTCCAAATATTGTTGGACTCCAACTCCCATCAGCTCCAGCCTGCATGCCAGCAGTCAGGGGGTGATGGGAGTTGTAGTCCACGAACATCTGGATGACCACAGGTTCCTCGTGTCTCTAATATTCCATTATCTAAGTACAGATCAGGGAAATTGCCCCATTTCAACCACAGTCTGCACCAGCATCGTCAGTGTCAGCTGACCACATATAGCCAATCACCCTACAATGCTTGCTAAGACTTTGCCTGCTCCTGTATCTTACAGGTTACCCACTGGGGGCTGGAGAACCTGTGCTGCTTCAGATGTTGGGCTCCAGTTCTCCTCAGCTATGGCGGCTTGGGCTGATGGGAGTCTGGAGGGCCACCACCATTTCCTATCCCTGTAGTAAAAATACTGGCTCACTGGCTTAAGTTGGGGCTCATCCCTTGCACTCCCTCTCAGCTATCTCCTTTCAGCTCCGCTTCATTTGCAGGGCCCAATCCAACAAGGAGCTGCGCCTGCCCTGCATGCCTGCCTGCCGCTCTGCTTGAGCCACTTGCCATGTACAGACGCCACAAAAGAGACAAGATCGAAAGAACAAAGTGGCGACTTCTGGTTGGCAGGTATGTGTCTATGCTCGCATATGGATGTACTTAAAATGAAATACTCTGGTCATTTGGCATCGCGATACAAAAGTAATTGCAAGCAAACAAGCCCTTCTTAGTTTGCCGGGGCTGCCAGTTGGCAGCGTTTTATTCAAGTTATTTTGAGAAAATGAAATCAAAAATTATGGAAAAGTATCCAAGTTGCACATGAGCAGGCAAACACCTTCCTGTTTCCAAATTGTTTTCAGGCATCTTGCTTCTATCATGCTCCGCTAGTATATTGCCTGTAAAACAAGAGCTTATTTTTGTTGAAAAGAAATAAAATGCACCATGAAAGCCCTTGCAGAACCACATCAAATGTCCCTAACTCTTTGCCCCAATCTGCTAGCTATTATTATTATTACTCATATATTGCTGTCTGGGGAGACAGTGCTACAGCACACTTATCAAACAACTATCAAGAGCCTGCCCTGAAGAGATGAATGTCTAAAGGCAATTTTGGCCTGATTTTCAAAGACTTTGACCAGCCACTATTTACATGGACAATAGTGAGAGTTAAGTGCTCAACACCTTTGAAAATCAAGCCAAATTGTAAATAAATGTACTTCTTTCATGAGGAGCCTGAAGGTTATTTCTACTACATAATCAAAGCCATTCCCCTCCCCCCCCCCAAAAAATGTATTTATTCATTTCCCTTGTATTCCAGTGGGCAGGTTCATTGGCTGAAAAGGGCAAAAATTAAGTTTGAAAAATATTAAACTTCAAGCTTTTAAAAAAAAATATCCCTTGCTTTATTTAACTAAACAATAATACAACACAATACAATTATCCAAATCTAATACATTTTCCTAATTTGCATCAGCTCACATGACTGGTGAGATACAGTATACTTCTCCAGTCTATGCTTTTTGCTACATATAGCAGCCGCTAAGACTGCCTGTTTGTGTAAAATTCAATGGTGACTTTGCCCATTGGGATTAGTCAGGTGGAAGATAGGGAGACCAGCAGGAGGCGGACCAGGGCCATTGACAGGCAGAGCCACCCTCTGATTGGTTGTAAGATGGCGGGCAGGTGGGGCATATTGATGTTGGTGAAACAGTGCCCTGTTCACCTTAATGGGCCAGCCTCTATTGATAAAGCATGAGATTGTGTTGCTGTGGCTTCTCCCACTTTGTTCCTTCTTCATTCTGTTTGTTGCAGTTCTTTCACTCATGCTTTTACAACAAACTTAAGTCTGCTTTGACCTTAGTGCAGGTAGAGAGTGGACAAAGGAGCCAGGCAAAGAACAGGATGGGGACAGATTGCTTTAGCTCAGGGGTCCCCAAACTAACGTCTGCGGGCCAGATAAGGCCCGAGGGACTCATTTTTCCAGCCCGCGGTGGTGGAGATGGCGGCTGCCACCGCCTGCTCTTACCAGCGTTGCGCGGCTGCCCACTTCCGGGTCAGAGGAGCACCGGAAATAGCTTGTGTGCATGCGCAAGCATTATTTGCACATGCGCAAGCATTATTTCCTGTGCACATCTGGGTCGGAGGAGGCCTGTGCACATGCGCACAAGCTATTTCCTCTGCTCCTCTGACCCAGAAGTGCGCCGGAAATAGCGTGTGCGCACGCATATGGGCACACACTCCCCCGCCCTCTGGCCCGCCGTGCGATCAGCGCTGGAGACACTGGCCCAAGGCGCAGTAAGTTTGCTGACCCCTGCTTTAGCTGCATCATCTTGAATCACAGAAATTACATATGCTTCCTTATCAGTTTATATGCAGGTTCTCGAGTTGTGTAGCCAGGCAATTCATTCAACAAGAAGAGTGAGGTCTTACAAAGTCCCATTGCCTGGAGACCGGAAATAAAACTTGAATCAGGCATTCAAACTCATGTGGCCATAGGGTGGCTTAACATAGGTCAGCCCTCTATTGGGAGGGCTAATATTACACAGTATGTACACATATATCGTAAGAATGAAGAACAGGGCCTTTGAAGTTATGTTGCTTATACACTACTTTTGGGCCCAAAGGCCCCTAAAGTGGTAAACTGAACATTAATGCAAAAAATAATGATGCAATAAAAGTACAAGAAATGCAAGAAATCAATCAACACAATCTACACTGGCAAGTCATCAGCTAGGCACCAGTCGCACTTGGATATGCAATGCCCATCAACAGTAGCAGCTTGACTGCAAACTGAACAGAAACCCAAGTCACCTGATCACAATCTTCCATACAATGGTGAGATGTTGTTTTTCTATTTAAATTATGGTAATTACTTGTAAATGTGCAGCTATGTATGCAAAAAAAAACATGCACTTTTCATGCAAATCTGCATTCTCTTTTGTCATCTTTTTTTGGGGGGTGGGGAAGACATTTCCTCTTTTTGATCCATCAGTAGCCACCTTTGTGGAATAAGAATGACTTTTCCACATGATAAAACTCTGGGCCCCTCCAGACATCCTTTTGATTTTGCATTCATGATGGTTTATGCTTGATATTGGGGCGGCTATGCTACTTTCAGTAATGTTTGAGCCTGCAAAAGTTTCGGGGCAGGCAAACTTCTCTATTAGCCTCTTGCAGAAATCATGTAACTTTTAAAACCACATATAGTGTAAGTGCTCCCCCTCCAAATGGCAGTAATGGAATAACGCTATGGAACCATTGCTGAGCAAAATGATGTGGGGGCCAGTATACATATATCTCCCCACCAATTAACTATTATTGTGTCAATGACCTGTTGCAGAATACCGTCCAGCCCCTGCCCCCACAAACCCCAAGAAATATTCAATAGGGGTGCTTAATACGATCCTTGTGTATTTCTTAAAGACAGTTATTTGATTTCCTTTCCAATGGCAAACAGGAACATCTGCAAGGTACGACACAAAGATCCTACCCAAATGCCATGCTGAGCCTAGTGGTTAGTGCATTTAAGAGGCCTGTCATACCTCCGGGGACGTGAGTGGCACTGTGGTCTAAGCCACAGAGGCTAGGGCTTGCCGATCAGAATGTCGGCGGTTCAAATCCCCGCAACAAGGTGAGCTCCCATTGCTCGGTCCCTCCTCCTGCCAACCTAGCAGTTCGAAAGCACGTCAAAGTGCAAGTAGATAAATAGGTACCGTTCTGGCGGGAAGGTAAACAGCGTTTCCGTGCGCTGCTCTGGTTCGCCAGATGACCTGGAAGCTGTCTGCGGACAAACACCGGCTCCCTCTGCCAGTAAAGCACGATGAGCGCCACAACCCTAGAGTCGTCCGCGATTGGACTTAACGGTCAGGGGTCCCTTTACCTTTACCTATCATACCTCCAGCTTCCATGGTACCAATAAAATGTTAATACAAAAGCTTAAGAAACCCCACCCTCAACAGAAGCCTTTTTGAGAGGCAATTGCCACATAGCATATTTGATATAGCAGCAAATGTGGAGCAACCACATGTTAGATCTCCAATCCAGGTTACGTTAGTCATGCTTAAATCCTTTGAAAACCAATGGGATGTCAGCAAGCCACAGGCACGCCTGTTTGTCCCATCAGTTTCGGCAGGACTTTTGCACACATAACTAACTTTGGCTCTGGACTGGAGCCAAGAAAATAAACAACTAATTTGGAATTTTAAATAAGAAGCTATTGATTAAGGATGACATGGAGTAATCAGAAGCATTTCAGAGGGTAAATCTTAAATATTGCTCTAACATTACATAAGCTATGCAGTCATTAGTTCCACATGGTATGACCAGCAGCCAAAGAAAAGAGTTTGTAAGGTTACCATATCACTTTGTAAACATACAGGCTTCTTTTTATTCCTTTCCTTTCATTTTATCATAATATTCATAAACACACCAGATCCTGGAATACACTATCAGATATCAGCAGAGCTTTTCTGCTCCGGTGGTGGTGTCAATAAAATAGTCCTTACAACAAGGGCTGAAAAACAACAATTAAGTCTCTTTAGATAGTTGGATAGTGATATCCAACTAAGTCATACTTATGGTAGACTCATTAAGAGCCATAGTTGTAAGTAACATGAATCCATTAATTTAAATAAGTCTACTCTGATTATTCTTTATTACAATTCCTGGAGTTCCTTGTGAAGAGGGGTTGATTGTTAAACCACTCTGGGAATTGTAGCTCTGGGAGGGGAGAGGTCTCCTAACAACTCTCGGCTCCCTTAGCAAACTACAGCTCCCAGAATTCTTTGGGGGAAACCATGAATCATAGTGCTTTAAGAGTTTGGTGTGAATGTGGCCTGAATCAGATCATTGGTCCAATTAGCTCAGTATCTTCTACAGAGAGCAACTCTCCAGGGTCTCAGGAGAGGCTCATTCCCAGCACTTCTACCTGGTTCTTCTTAACAGGAGATACCAAGGGCTGCATCTTGTACCTTCTGTGTGTGCTTTGCCATTGAATGAAGCCCCCTCCCAAGTGTATCAATGGATCGGCAAATTATGAAGAACAGAACAAACTGGTTTTGCCTATCTTGCATAAGGTGCAGCTTTGGCTATGATGATGTAAGATGGGGATTGGGAATCAATGGCCCTCCATATATTGTTGGGCTACAGCTCATATCAGCCCCAGCCAGGATGACCAATGCTCAGGGATGATGGGAGACATCTGAAGAAACACAGTTTCCTCTTTCCTGATGTAAGCCATGCTGTATACCACCACTATTATAAAAGATCAGGGGGCCTGTGCAAATCAGCTTTCATTCATTAGCTGATTTTTCTTTTCATATTAATCTTGGTACAGTTACTTAACAATGGGGACTTAAAAAAACAACAATCCAGTTCTGATACAGATTTCTATAAAAAAAAGTATCTGGAAAACGGTTGTCTCGCATTAAAATCATGTTGAACTTAATGTTATGGCAAAATTAGTATGACACTTAGACTATCTACTGTTTAATAGACTCTGTACTAAAGGCACAATCTGAGTCACTTCTAACACAATAACTAGTTGCTCAGGAAGAAGCAACCCCACTTGAGTGAAATATAATAAATAGTAATAATAATAATTTTATTATTTATATGCCACTAGGTTGCCCCAGCCACTCTGGGCAGCTCCAAACAAAGTATTTAAAGCACAATAAAAAATGTATGATGCTAACTCAATGGGGTCTGGTTATAATGATGCAGTTTTTGGATACACTTCAGCTGCTTTTGCAGAAACCTGCTCTTTACACATGCAGATCTTCTTTGCTGAACTGAGGCATTTGAGATGATACTTGAAGTTGATTCTATGCAGGGCTGGAAAGAGATTGGGTTTGTACAATCTACTTTGTTTTTTTACCAGACCCCAGGGTCTGCCAAGAGGAAGGATGCAAGCTGTGGGGGGGATTCGATTACCTGCTGCACCCTACACACTGGATATACTAATACAAACATACATCTGAAGTATGGTAAATCATGGATTCCAACACATAACTCTCAAAAGACCTGGTCAAATGCAATGAACTAAAAAAAAAATTATTTTTTTTTAGGATGACAAACACTGAAGTTAAGAGATAAATGACTGGCACAAGGCCAGCAACGAAGATTTAAGCAGCAACAAAAACCCTTTCCATTTGACTTGCTATTGTTAATCCATTAGGAGTCAGAAACCCTTTCAGGCTCTTGCAAATCACTCAAGCAATAGATCCCAGTCTTCCTTCTGCCCATCCCTGCAGCAAGGCATTACCTTGTTGGAAAACAAAATGCAACAACGGGCCAGTTCTATCCATGAACCTAACGGTGAGCCAAAACCTAAGGCTTCTAAAGGAGAGAACAAAAATCCCCAAGGGACACTACAATGCTTTCTTGGACTGCAGATGAAGGATTGAGGAGTCTCTCTCTTCTTTTCCCTTTTCCATGGAAGGTAATGAATAATATTTAATAACGTCCTGATGTTTCTGCTGGCAGCTTCCTGGATGTACCCTGATTGTTTGGAGTCACTAATAGGTGGCAGAAGATGTACTCAACTGTTTATGTACACCATGGCTGTTCTTCTCCATTCAGAGCACAAGGAGTTTCATTGGTCTGTGAGAGGTGCATGATTTCAGTACCCCCCCCCATATAATTTATCCCTTATCCTATAAGGAAAAGAGATAATTTAGCAGAAAAGAGACATTTCAGCAGAGGGTCCTGCATTCTCTTTATTTTAACCCCTTATTCACTTCTTGAAATCAAGGGCTTCCCAAGGTTTTGGTTTGCAACCTGGTTTTTGGGTTTTTTTTATTGTTGTAAGCCTCAGAACTTGTACTTTCCATAAACAGTCCAATGTCTGGAGGACTGTGTTGTCCAAGTCCAGTTTTGACATGATGCTGAAACATAAGAAACAGATACAAATCACTTGGATGCCACCTTTTCCCACCTCCCAACTGAGGTAATCTCCTTGTGTGCAGTACTGCCTAGTTTATCGCAGTGAACAAGATGCCAGTTTGCTAGGTATCTGTAAATCCTGGCTCTGGCAGAGCTACACTGAGACTACAATTCCATATCTGGCCAAGAGCCCCCATACTGGGAGGATGAAAGTGGGGAGCCAGCATCTCCCTCCTTGGGGCACATGCAATACATTTTGCTGCTTAATGACTAGGGATGTTAGGGGAATCTGTCAAAATGGACTATGAAGTGGATTTCCTTCAGTGTCTACCCATTCGACCCCCCATTATGGCACAGAAGCTTGCTGTGAAAGCTATTCACCTTAATTCTCTACAACGATTAAAAAGAATAAAAACCCCACACATCAGAATTGTGTGTTGGTTAGCAATTTATACAATGCATTAGATTCTCCAAAGTGATCACAGACATAATTAAAATTCAATAGCAGCATGCCACCATGTGGAGTGTCTTTGTGGATGACTAGTCTTTTCAAAATTCCCCCCTTCCTTTTTTCTATAGCATATGCAAGCAGCTGGATTTGATCACCTCCATGCATTATGAATAGAAATAAAGAAGAGTTGTAAAGCACTCTGCAAGCCAAAATTCCTGTAAACATTATTGATCACAATTAGGTATAGAAATAAGGCATGGATTCACTCGCATCATGAGTAAAAATATATAGCCTATATACACATCAGCGAGTGCCAAATAACAGCTTTTAGATTTTTGAAATGGCTTCTTACACAGCAATCAGAATACTTAGCGTTAGAGCATTCAATGCATTATCTTCGTAGGACAAATCTGTAAGTTAAGTCAGTGCTATTATCTCTATATTGCAGCAGAGATAATAATAGTTGTGTGCCTAAGGCTACCTAGTGAGTTTGTGGCAGAGGCAAAATCTGAACAGCCTTCCTACTCACAGCTGCATGTCCAAAAAGTTACCATGCGTTACCAACTGTTTGGTTGGATTTCTATCAGTGCTGCTCTGTGGGTTATGGGTGTATGTGACTGCTGATTTGCTACTAGGCCACGTTCAAGGTGAACCCTGAAAAATGGCAACAAGTCGGCTTCCCTGATCTGCAATGAGGTTCACTAAACAAAGTTTCCCTACCTTTATTTATACTAAAAGGCTACACACTAAGTAAGCACACATCTTCCCAAAGGCTATGTGAGTTGACACCAGGCCCCTCCAATAGATGGCTGGCCTTGCTGTATGGTGACCTTGAGGTTCTGCTGTATGGTGACTAGGTGATAGATACTAACTTTGAGATCTTGGACTACAGTACCTAGGTAGATTCATCAGAGAAGGTAGGTAGACACTGGCCTTGGAGGATCTGCCAAGCACAATGCAAGCAGCCACTGTCCTTGAGAATGCAGGTGACTCCTAGCCTTGAAAGACTCCTAGATAAGGAGTTGCCTGAAGCTGTCCAGAAAGCTTCCGGCTGCAGTTTTATAGCAGGGGAGAAATGGGGAAAAGAATTGGAGAACTAAGCACTGAAGAGAATAATTGCAATACACCACACTAACTCCTTGAGATCATGTTGGTCTTCTGCAATTTCCATTACAAGTACTTACATGTCAGAATCTTTGTATTAATCAGAAAAGTTGCAAGTTATCAACAGCTGCACAGGGATTACAAATCTGGTGTTCTTCACTGTAATGAGGCCAGCAGGTCTAAATCAGTGCACTCTCTTTTTCTTAATGGTGCATGATCTAATAATGCACTCCTTCACCTTAAAGTTTATTGGCATTTAGCAAGTTGAAGGTGTAACCACAATACATCCCCCCTGGTGACCATGGTCGATCCATTCCAAGCTTTTTGTCAAGTGCATGAAACCAAGAAAATAACTCCATTGGCTGCTGCGTTCTGCCATTTGCCATGAATCCCACTTGCACTGCCGGCATGATATAATGTCTCAGTAAGTGTGCATATGGAAGATTCTGTTCCAGAAATTATTTATGATGAACTCCCATTGCAATGTCTATGGAACCCATCAAGGCTGGGTTTCTCATGAGAAGACCCTTGTGATGGAAAAAGCAGAGAGGGCACTGCAGGTGTATTAAGTTTCAGTAAAAGAGCAGTATTTCCCTTGCCATTGAAAAGTGGCTATTTGAATTGAGTCTGATCCATATATTTTATGTATATTGACCTGAAAGACTAGACAAAGCAAGAGGAGGATGATATAATGAACTTAATATTGTGTTGTTGAATGGAAAACAAGATATACAGTAGCAGAGGAAGCTGCCTTATATCTGATTGGTCTTTTTGTCTGTCTAGGCTTGTCATACATCAGGAAAATTCCTAACATGTCCTGGTTTTGGGGTGTAAAAAGGGCGCCGGGGGGAATTTTGCCAAATTAGCAATTAGATGTATGGCAACACAATGGAAGAAGCAGCAGAAACAGCCCAGAAAGCCTAAAATCACAATTTTGGGGGTTGGATTTTTTGAAATATGGCAACCCTATGTCTGTCTAGATAGCCCAGCACTGTCTACTCTGAATGGGAGCAGTTCGCCAGGGTTTCAAACACAAGGTCTTTCCCACTGGCTTCTCCCCTGATCCTTTCCACTGGGGGATGCAAGAGATTCATCCTGGCCCCCTCTGCTTGCAGAGCACATGCTCTCCTACTGAGGTACAGCCTTTTCCTTAATGATATCTCTGTGATATGATGGAGCCTGCCCAAACATCATTTTGGTTGGCGTGGCTGGCTCCACGTTTTAGAGGATCTTGGGCAAGGACCCTTCCATGGGTCCCCATTTCTGAGTGAGTCCTTCTTCCCACCACCATCATCACCAGCTATTGTCACTCCTCTCCTGATCATTGCTACCACTTGGAATGGGAGACAAATTTGATTCAGTTCACATTTAAAGGTGAATCTACCTGATTTGTACTTTCCAAAACAATACACAAACCAAGACACAACCATCCTTCAAAATCTACACTTCTCCAGACGGACAGAAGAGGAAGGGACCTGTGTAGGTGACAGGATAGAGTTGTTTTTCTCAGGATGAGAGGCTGAGAAAGTTGGAAGCGATCCCAGGTGAGAGCTAAGAGGATGCATATCTCTGTGTGTGAATTGAAAATTAAGATAGAATGGTGATGGAAGCGTATATATATCTATTTTCCTTTTATTGTTTCCCCTTTTCTATTTGCATTGTTCAGATTAGATCTGTTTGGTTTAGTTTTTATTGGTTTTTATTGTATTACATGTTGAAAACCTTTAATAAAACTGATGGGTTTTTTTTTACAAAATTTACACTTCTCTGAATTTGGTGATGCAGCTCTCCTGCCAAGCAATGTTAGGGTTGCCATATTTCAAAAAAAGGTAAAAAACAAAAACAGGACACCCCGAAAGTTGTTGATCCTTTTTTAGGAAGGACCCCAAAATTGTTCAGCATTTTTTTACAAGAACGCAAAAAAATCGTGATTGACATGTGTAAGATCCAGGACAAAGTGCTGCCTTTCAGAAATTCCCTGACATCAATTCCACCTTTGAACTCCCAGTAATGTCTGGGAAAATCCAGATATATGGCAGCCCTAAGCAACGTGTACAAAAATGCATCTACTAGTATGCATTGAAAGGCATGTATTAGTAAACATAGCGTACATAAAAATGCTTTATAGTAGGAGAAAGTGCTTTGCGAAAATGTGTACATTGCAATAAGAAACATGTATATTAGGAGAAATTTGCACTAGAGCATTGGTGAATTTTCAGGAGGACCCTTAAATCATCACAAACTGATATGGAGAATTGGACTTAGTTGGCTCTTCCCTACCTCTCACCTATTTCCTTGGCAGGCAGAGAGCCCATGAACGAGCAATTCCTCCATCTCACCACCACTGGGCTAGAGCAAGAGGAAGGTGAACAAACAAGCAGGTTGCTGTGGTGAAGAGATGGAGCAGGTCCAGGGGACTCTTTAAAGTGGAGTCCTTGCTCTGGTGTGGGCCTTCAGCAGATGCCCAAACAAGCCAGCTTTAAATAACTCACCCCCATCTGATCCCCACCTACTAACAGAAATGGAGCGAAGCACCAAGCATTCAAAAAAAAATTCCAGCTACAGAATGTTAACCATTTTAATTTGTACTTTAAAAAGAAAACCTTTACAAACGGAGCCCGTTTATGCGAGCAGATCTTTCGACAAGGAGATGCAATGCAGATGACCGTGCAAGAAACATGCCCAACTACTCACTTTGCTTCATAAATGGGAACGGCTAGGGGCAGACTCTCCCCAGCGATTTCCGCCCTTATTCCCAGATCATCAGGTGAGTTAGTGCAGCTGCCTTCTATGTCAGAGTTCCAACATTATTATTTTTTGCCTTACATTTTGCCAGATTTTCAAACCTGGAATCCGCTTAGCACATGCCTGGATGTAAAAGCTAGTCGACTTCCACTGACCTACTCTAGTGTAAATGATTTGAGGCTTGCAGCCAAAGTCATCATGAGCAAGGACCCATAAAAACAAGCAGAGAAATACTGAAATTAAGAGTCCCCACCCACTGTGCTTAATACATATCTCATGAGTCATATGCAGCTAAACTGTGAGAAATTTGTGTGGGTGGGTGGTGTATAGTTTTTCTTGTTGGTTGCTCGGGTGCTTGTCTTGGTCTAGTAAGTATTGCACCGTGGGATAATAAACGCAGGAAATGAAAGCTTCAAAAGCAGTCCAGGCAGATAGGTGCAACATTTGTTGGACACAAAATGTGGTAAGAGAATGACTATGCTGGTGGAAAATATACCGGGACAACTGGGGCCTGCAACATAATGCTGCAGGATGGAGTTCCACCTAACCAACCATTCTTTCAGGATAGTCCATTTCTATTTTCTTACCTACCAGTTTTTCATCCCTCCCCAACATTCAGTCAACATTCCATGTCCACTGAATATGCTCAGTTCTCATTGGGCAGTTTTTTGGGGTCCCCCCCCCCTTCAGATTTATTTCCTAAAGCTTTTTTTTCTACTTATAAGGTATTGATTGATTTTAAATGGCAAGAAATAATATTTTTTAAAAGAATAATTTTTATTAAAGATTTTAATGAATTACAAAAGAACGTGCAATGTCTCTCTGTGTATGGACAAATATGATATTTGGGGGGAATAAAATATATAGTAGGTTATGAATAATTGTATATGCATTAGAACAATAATCATTTATATACTATTGTATTAGCTAAGTATAAAAAGAATTATTGTGTTTTGTGGGTTTTTAATCTGCTTTTTGTTTCTTTTTATTTGCTTTTCACTTTATTTTGTTTAACTGAAATATTTTCAATAAAAACTTTTTTTTAAAAAAGATTGTTTTTGTACTTCTCCGGACTTACCGTAAGTTCCGCCAGACCTTCTCCTCATGCTTAGATGGTGCCATTTTGGTTACATAAGGAAACAGACTCAGAGACCGAATGTGCTGTTAGTATTATAGGATGGCACAGAATAAATGGAAGTCTGTCCTTGGAATTCCTTGGGTTTTAATTCTTTTTCACTGCTCGAAGGGCCAGTTAATTTACTTGCCTAGAACAACTGCAGCCCTACATGGGGGTGAAGAATAGAATATCATCGCTTCAAGGTGATGGCCGGTTGTCACCTGACACACTGTGATCTCCCATAAAGCCATTGAATGAGTCACTAGGAACCTACAAAAATTCAGAGGAGAGTTGGTGATGCATAGAGGCAAGATCAGGAAGAGGAAGGGGGAGAAAGCCTGAAAGAAGGGCTGGCTATCATGAATGTGATAGAAAATGGGAGAAAGGGATGACAAAGTGGGGAAGAATGCGTGAAAGAGACTGGAGAAAGGAGGGGAAAGTTCTGAAGGAAAACTTCACACAAACCTTTGAAATAGAAAGGGCAGACCTATAATTTTCTTGTTTCTTTTACCTGTATATATCTTACAAGTTCGACACAATTGACTTTTATTAGAGGACATGGTTTTTAGTTCAAGAAGTAATGTTGCCTTGCAAGCTTGCCCTGTTGTTGCTTTTTATTTAAAAAAAAAACCGATAGTACAAGCTCTACTTGCTTGTGAGGCTAAATAAATGATGTCATCATAAATAGCTGGGTGTGAGGTGGAAGAGTAAGGTGGGGCAGATGAACTCTCCAAGCAGCTTCAGTGTTATTTGCTGCCCTCCCTGCGACCCCTTCACCACCTTGCAGGGCTTTACAATCACCTGCTTCTTTGAGTATAGCTGGCGATTTAGTCTCCGTAATAAATCCACTAGACAGACGCTACACCATGTCTCAGAACCAGAATCCGCAGTCCCAGGACTCCATTGCAGCTGGAGCAAGGCTGTGGCTAGTGAAGTGATAAGTTTAATATAGTGCCTAGGAGAAGACGACAAAAGTAAGATGGGTCTTTCCATGCTAAACGGCTTCAAAAGCAAGTCCTGTAGCAGCCGAACTGGATGTCCTCAAAGAGACATTATTGGGTGCTATTGGATTGATAGGTCAACATATTCCCTGCTCCCATAATCGAAGGCAAGCCTTCTAAAGCATCGGATCGCATTCCTAACATATGTTAGCTATACAAAGTTCAGTGGTTTCTTACGGGTCCGTTCCAAAGTTACTGGTTGCTTAAATAGTTGCAGCAGCGGATATTTCACAACAGGGCTTGGATTTGCAAATCACACTGCTAAAAAGTTCAAAAGACAAGGCAAAAGCCATCAACACAACTTGGAACTGTATGCAGTAAATCGAGCCTCTGCCTCTGCAGGTAAGGATGGCGAACAGGTTAATATGGACTTTGGAATACCTATGAGTGCAGACAAAGAATATCAACCTGATAGTACAGCAAAGGTCTTCCGCAGCTGTCAATACTAGGCATTCCTGACTGAATTGCCTTTCTGGATTAGGTCCTGCATCTGCAAATAAATATTTCTTCCAGGGATGGGTGGGCAATCCATGTCCAGCACTTGGGCCTCCAGTGAGGCATATGCCTTCATGAATATAGAATCTGATCGCTCTGTTCAGGAGAGCCCTGCTCTGGGTTATTATATACCACCTACACCAAGTAATAGCACCCAATTGTGTAATTTCCACTCCAAAAGCCACACACAGCAGCCATTATTGCCACCTACTGCCTCCTTTATCCCTTTCACTATAACCTATATTCTACCAGCATCCAACAGTTTTAGCCTTTTGGTCTCAAACTTTTTCCTAAGTAGGCCTTATTGACCCATATAAAAAGTTTTAAAGTTTAACTATGATGTTTTCCCCTCCCATGCTGTGCTAACATTCATGGAATCAATCTAAGCCATATTCAGATTCGACCCGTTGAAACAAATGGGCTTTCGTTCATCAGGGTGGCAAATTTAAGTCCAGGGAGTTGTATCCAATGATAGCGTGAAGTTGTCATTTAGCAGTATAGCTGTTCTGCTGGCGAAAGGTTTTGCGCTAGTGGAATGTTGCACAGGAGAATGCATATGCAGGTTGCTGGTAACTTTGTAGCACAAAAGATGGCATGAGCTGATATGCAACAAGTTTCTGCGGGTGCAACTGTTGGGTTGGTATCCTCGTTGCGCAACATTCCATCTGCTTGCGCAACAGCCCTTGTGCTAGCAGATGGAGAACGCTGGAAACAGTCCAGCGATTCCATTGGGTCTTCTCTAAGAATGACTGAGTCAGATACCACCCCATATATTTATCTGAGTTTGTAATCTACCTTGCTTTCTGTTCAAAGGAAGGCAGGATAAAAAGACAGGAGAGATTATGACTCTGTTCTCTAAAGAGCAGCAAGAAGAAATCAGGCTGTCTCAAGTATTCCAAACTTTTATGTTGCTTTTTTTTAGGATTTAAAGTCTGAGTTGATGCTAGGTTGCCTGGATTTGAACCAGGTACCATAAATAATCTTTAGACTGACTTTAATAGGAGTTCTATTGACCCTTTTTATAAAATGTGCTGAGGGATACAGGCAGAATGTACTCATGTGAATACGCATTTTTGAGGTTGGGAACACAGCCCATGCTTCTATATAATATAGTGAGAAAAGGTGGTTAACTAGCTCACGATATGCAGCGAAAAAATGAAACACAGAAGTGTAAATACCAGAGGCAAATAGAAAACGGCAGTTCGAAATATAAATTAAGAAAACGTCCTGGCTTGAGCAATCTCCAAGGGAAAGCTTTGAAGAGTAACTTCTTAGAGAGACTTAGAGAGGGTTCCAAAACCGATGGAACAAACAATGGCTGTGGCGACGGGTAGAGAATGCCACAATGAATGGCAGGTCTTGGCAGAGTCCTTTATATCAGTAGAATAGACCACCTACAAAGCTCCAAACACCAACGAAGAAAGTTGCCACGTCTTGGAAGTTGCATAGGTGGAACTGCAAGAGATTTCATAGATTCAAATTTCAACAAGCACAGCACACACAGACACAAATTATTCTGCTACTGCGCTAGACAAAGGTACTTCAGATATTGTGAAACAGCCATGAAACACAATGTGTGACTTTGGACCAGCTTCTCTCTCTCTCTCTCTCTCTCTCTCTCTCTCTCTCTCTCGATCTATGGATTTAAAATCGCAATACAATAAAACGTAATTTTGTATGTATCGCTCTGCTTTCCTTTGGATCACATCAGTGAAGTTGAGAGGAGGGCCTTGTCGTCTGGGCAGCCCAGGACCTCCATAAACACTGCCCAGACATGTAGCGTGGGGAGGTCATTTTGGTGCTGCTAATGAACTCCATTGTCTCTCGACATTGCCAACAACAACAAATGAATCCCACCTGAAAATAGCAAGTCTGGAAGCGCCCTCAGAGGAGGAAAAACAAGAAGAGGCCCAGGAATCCCTTGCCACATCCCCACCTCCCCCAAGCATTAAACAACCTCAGACATTTATTTCTTTATTATTTCAGGTCTTCCACAAATCTGCTTATGTGAGGAGCAAACAGAATTAGGAGGGGGTGGCAATAGGTGCCACATACGCCCACGAAGAGCTTCCACACCAGCAGGGACTGCAGATGTACAACAGGTTATTTTTACCTCAGATTTTCTGTGGTAAGGGGAAATCTGGCTTAAACAAAGAAAAAGTACAGGTTTGCATATTGATGACAATGACGTCATGCAGATGCTGTGAAGCATGAGCCACAATAAGTTGACAACAAAAAGCCACAAGGAAGCACCCTCTGTCACACTTTGGTTGAATTTTTCACGTGTTTCAGCTGAATTTGGAGTTATCCTTTGCAATTGTATACTTGCTGTATCTCTTAACTCTCTTGGTTTCCCTTCTCTCTTCCTCCTGCTCCCTCCTCCCCCCTCGCAATCCAGTTCATTCTTTAAAAATCACATACCAAAGCACTGAGCTATGAAAAGATTCTCTATCATTCATTATTAATTTGTGAAATAGTTGGAAATTGGTCTCCAGTGAGAGAGCGCAACTGCATTAAATGTTTGATTTTTATTTTATTTTTTGTCTGCCTTCTCATTTGTGGGGAAATCAAATCTTCATTGTATCAAAAATGGAAAATTAATTTCTGGGCAAGGAAGGCTGGAGATCTCTGGAGGCCATTACTTTCCATTTCTCTACCTGCGGTTTGCCTTCTGACAGGTTGTGTTGTTGTTGTTTCTCTTCCTGCCTGTCAGGAGTCAGAGCCGCCTTATCAAAGCTAAGCTCCAAACCGGAATAGGAGTTAGTTATTGACAGAAATAGATGCAGTGCTCTATCTCTCTCATGTCCCCACCAGTTTTAGCGGAGAGCCTCTGTCCTGCCTCTTTGAAATTAACACAACGAGCCATTCAATTGCTGTATATAAAACTTTATGCTGCTGATAAACTCTCCTTCCCCAGCCTGCTTTCTTGATCCACAAGTCAAAAATGGATACCCTATGGTTTGCACAGCATTCTTTCCCTTTTCAAAAAAGGGTATCGCTCTCTCGCTCTCTCTTTTAATGAACTTTTTATTTCTAAAGAATTTAAAACAATATTTTCACCTACTCTTCCCCATGCGTAACATAACATAGACGTATACAGCAACAAAAATAAAATAGAGTATATATGAACAGCTTTATAAAATAGAGGGTTGAAGCCACCTGAGTTGTACTCAGAGTAGACCCATTGAAATTAACAGGGTTATTGATTGATTGATTGATTGATTGATTGATTGATTGCATTTATATGCCATCTTTCCCTCCAAGGAGCTCAAGGTGGCAGACATAGTTTCCCTGCCCCCCTCCTCATCTGACTTGCAGAACAACCCTGTGAGGTGGGAAAGGCTGAGAGGCAGTGACTCTCCCAAGGTTACCCAGTGAGCTTCATAGCCGAAGGTGGATTTTAACCCTAGTCAACTCTGAATGAGACTAGATACATCCCAAAGTCTGTCCGTCTGTCTGTCTGTCTCTGTGTGTGTGTGTGTGTGTGCGTGTAGTATAACATATATGGTATGTCTCCCCTTGCCTAGAACCACTGTGATTGGGGTCACCCCTGCTCTCCCCAGCTGCTGTCTTTCAGGGCACATCTTACAGCCCTAATTTGAAATCGACCAAAAAAAACCACCACTTTACAAACACACAAGTTAAAAGTGGTTAGAAAGCATTTAGAACATTTTAAGCAGGGCAATTAAAACAGCAACAAAACCCCTCAACAAAAACCCCTAAACTGTAGACAGCTTGACATACTACATTCCTTCAATAGAGACACACCTTATTTAATCCCAGTTCTGGGAGAGCGTCTGGCACTTGTTGGGTCTGTGGACCTGCATCCATGGGTTGTGTGTCATTGCCCAATAGGGCTGCCTTTGTTGATACAAAAGGTGGCATGGTTAAGGGGTTAGAGTCCAGGATTCAGGATAGGCCCACAATGTCCTTTTACTTGGAGCTGCATATGCATGAGAAGTCTGACTTTTATTACTGCTACACGAGAACAGTGCTAAGTTAGATTGTCATCTTTGCTCAATGTCCAGCAAATAAGAGGTTATAAACCAATAATCTGAAAAGGCTCCCCGTGTTCCTGTAGGAGTTACCCAGTGCAAATCTTCCCTGCGTGTGTCATGTGCCCTGGGCACATGCATTTTAAAAAAGGAGTGGAAGAATATTTGTGCTACTCTAAAGCTCCACTTCTCATGTGAACTGAATCAGATGTGAAGCAAGTTAAAACGTACAATCCTGCCATATTTTGCATGAAAGTTTGTCATTTCTGTGCTAAGTCAAGAGAAAATGCTGCTGCTTTACATCTCCTGTGAAATGATATATCAAAGCAGTGGAGCAGGAGGAAGAATTCTTCTCATTTTCAGCATAGGAAGAGTATGGACTAGGTTAATGAGGATTTCTTTTATTTTAAAATATGGAGCTGCATTGATGCCTCAAGGCGTTTATGCTAAAGTGCTGGTAGGGCCCCTAGTGGTCATTTAATGCCAGCGCAAATGTTTTGGTGTAGATTGAACACGATAAAGTAGCTGCACTTGGTCTTTAAGCGGCTCCTTGCATAAAAGCATGAAACTACATGCCTCACCTTCCTTTCACTTCTTCCAAATTTGCACAGATTTGTTGTACAAGTAAGCATAAATATGGTCAAAATGCATCTTTGCAGGTCTGCTCTACGTGGGGCTGCCCTTGAGACTGACCCAGAATCTCCAGCGGGTGCAGAATGCTGCAGCGAGACTCCTTACGGGGTCTTCGCTGCGAGATCACATTCACCCGGTGCTATATCAGCTGCACTGGCTCACGGTGGAGTACAGGATCAGGTTTAAGGTGCTGGTTTTAACCTTTAAAGCCCTATACGGCCTAGGACCCTCGTACCTACGGGACCGCTTCTCCTGGTATGCCCCACAGAGGAACCTACGGTCTGCAAATAAAAACATCCTGAAGGTCCCAGGCCACAGAGAAGTTAGGCTGGCCTCAACTAGAGCCAGGGCTTTTTCGGCCGTGGCTCCGATCTGGTGGAACACTCTGTCACAAGAGACCAGGGCCCTGCGGGACTTGACATCTTTCCGCAGGGCCTGCAAGACAGAGCTGTTCCACCAGGCCTTTGGCCAGGGCACAGCCTGACTCCCTCCCTCGGCAATCTTCGCGGAGCTCTGGCCCAATGGTTGCCAGTGGCTTGAATTAATTAATTTTATAATGAATGATTTTAGAGTGTTGTTTGTGCTGTAATTTTGTACTGTTTTATTGTTGTTAGCCGCCCTGAGCCCGGCTTCGGCTGGGGAGGGCGGGATATAAATAAAATTTATTATTATTATTATTATTATTATTATTATTATTATTAAACTAAACTATATGAGGAGAGATACAGGCAAGTTTGCGGCTCTGAAATTAGCCTTGCTTGTTGGTGGTGCAGCCAATATTAAAGTCTGTAAGAGTAGTGAATAGAACAGACACAATAGTTCTAAAAGTGATATACAGTGGTACCTCGGGATACATACGGTTCAGGTTACATACGCTTCAGGTTACAGACTCCGCTAACCCAGAAATAGTACCTCGGGTTAAGAACTTTGCTTCAGGATGAGAACAGAAATCGTGCTCTGGCGGTGCGGCGGCAGCAGGAGGCCCCATTAGCTACAGTGATGCTTCAAGTTAAGAACGGTTTCAGGTTAAGAACGGACCTTCGGAACGAATTAAGTACGTAACCAGAGGTACCACTGTATATATGATAGCAACTGTAACATTCTTGTCGATCTGTTTGCTTGTTTACGGCCTGTTGCATGGCAATATCACTGCTCTGCAATAACATTGCTTTATTCGGTTAAAAAATACTTTGTTTTCTAACTGCCTTTGCCACATCTACAGACAGATCTCCAAAGAACTTCAGCTCAGGAGCTGCTACACAATAGAAATCTCAGAAAGAATTTGTTGTGCGTTGTTCTTGTCGTCTTCTTTTTTACCTGAATCAGTAGAAAAATACATCTTAAATGTGGTATAATAAACACAGTCTCATGGAATATATGTGTTTCATCTCCATCCCTTTTTTTTTTAATGAGCTGCTGATATATTGCAATAAAAACTACTTATATCAGCAGATGAGAAGTTATTGAAGGATATGGGAAGCAATGCATTCAAATGTAGTTTTAGCAAGCAAACGAACAGCACCATAGGAAGCTGCCTTATACAAACTCAAAACATTTGTCTAACTAGCTCACTGTTGTCTACACTGGACTAGCATCTCCAGAGTTTCAAGACAGGAGTTTTTCTCAGACCTTTGTAGAAATTACAGGGATTGGACCAGGGGGCCTTTGGTGCAGAGCATGTTTTCTGCCACTGACCTATGGTCACAGGAGAATATGCATGGCTAGCAGACACAAACGGCATCTCAGAACAGAACTACTTAAAATCCAAAAGCATCAGTTTCACAGCAGTGTCCACCAGACTTGTTTGAGCCCAAAACTGGGCTCTAGTAGGAAGAATCTATTTTGGAGGATGGAAAATCCAGCAATAGAGGCTTTTTAAAAGTCTCTGAAGTATCATACAAATCCCCATTTATAAGAAGACAATGTTTCCCCGTAGACTTTTCTATAAGTAGAATTGTATTGTAAAAGCCATCTGATGTAAAAAGAGAAGCCATATTTCACTTTTTAATAAATAGAGGTAGTGTTTATATGAATAAAAGAGGCCAGGGAGCTTTTTCCCCCTGGATGCATTTAAATAGTTCAAAGTCTCAGCCAAAGTTAATGCAGCCCAACATGCCCAGGAAAACCTCGAGATGTGGGACTACTGTGCGAAAACTTCATGGTGCCAGCCGATATAATGAGAAATTTTCTATTTTGGTGGTTTTATAATATAGCCAAGTAATTTCTGCCCTTTCCTCTAAGTCTTGGCTCCTTTCTACAGAATGCTGTGGGGGTGGGAAGACCTGGTTTCAAAAGCAAATAATATCTTGCTAGGAAATGAGAGAAAGAGAACGGTGCCTGTACATTTTCCCGTCCGTGGCTAATAGTAATTCCCTGTGTCTTTGTGCTATTTGGGCTGAGGATGTGCTGTGGGGAGGAAGGTTCTTCCATGATGCCCCCCAGACGAAGCTGGAGTTCAGCTTCCATACTTCCTCATCAATATGGTCAGAGAGGATGGTAGTTTTAGCTAGGTGTGGGGGAGAAAAATGATTCAGTTCGCACTGAAACATGACTCTACCTAATTCACACTTTTTGAAACCACCTGAGAACCGAAATGCACTTCTCTGAATTTTGCCATGCTTTGTAACGTGTACAAAAAGACCTATAACGGGGTGCATAAAAAGGCACTTATATATTAATGAAAATAGCATCAAAGTGCATTGAATTACAGAAAATTGCTTTGCATAAAATGTGTATACAGTGGTACCTCTGGTTAAGAACTTAATTCATTCTGGAGGTCTGTTCTTAACCTGAAACTGTTCTTAACCTGAAGCACCACTTTAGCTAATGGGGCCTGCTACCGCCGCCGTGCCACCAGAGCACGATTTCTGTTCTCATCCTGAAGCAAAGTTCTTAACCTGAGGTACTATTTCTGGTTAGCGGAGTCTGTAACCTGAAGTGTCTGTAACCTGAAGTGTCTGTAACCTGAGGTACCACTGTATTAGACAAAATTGCATGCAACTGCGTATGTGAAAAGAAATTTGCATTAAACGGCTTTGAATTTATATAATGATTTTTTTAAAAAAAATGCAAACTGATGTGGAAATATGGATAACTGAACCTTAGGGTGCAATCCTATATACAATAAGTTGCCGTAACGCAAGCCCCTTGTAAGTTATGCCAGCGTGAAGTATACCAGATCCAGATCCATTCAGGAGCAGAGCCACTGCTGCCCATACTGCCCTGAGCTTGGCAGGGAGGAAACATGCCTTTTATGGGAGCAATCCTATAGCAAGAGGAGTGGGTGAGGATGCAGTGAATCTCTGGCTGAGCCAGGCGGTACCTCATCTTCAGCTCAGTGGGAGATACATCAGCTTGTCTTCCCCAACCTGGCTTAGCTGGACCCAGTCAGCTGAGCCAAGCTTGGTGGATTTTAAGTTGGTGTTAACCCTGGGAAAAGGGTGTGTAGGGAGCCTGGAGGGGTGGAGTCAGAGGCGGGGTGTTTGTGCAGGTTCCTAAGCCCAATCATGTGACCTCGCGAACTGACATAAGTTAAGCTCGCAAGAAGAGTGATGTGACTCAAGGCTTGTTTTCCCTGTGTGAGGTTTAGGCTCAGCCAATAGCAGTCCCACTGCTGAATGGAGTTTGGATCTGGTGTAACTTTATACTGGCTTAACTTCCCAGGACACTGGTCCTGAAAGACCTACATTGGCTCCCACTATGTTTCCGAGCACAATTCAAAGTGTTGGTGCTGACCTTTAAAGCCCTAAACAGCCTCAGCCCAGTATACCTGAAGGAGTGTCTCCACCCCCATCGTTCAGCCCAGACACTGAGGTCCAGCGCTGAGGTTCCCTCACTGCGTGAAGTGAGGTTGCAGGGAACCAGGCAGAGGGTCTTCTCGGTAGTCACGCCCGCCCTGTGGCATGCCCTCCCATCAGATGTTAAGGAAATAAACAACTACAGTGGTACCTCAGGTTACAGATGCTTCAGGTTACATACGCTTCAGGTTACAGACTCCACTAACTCAGAAATAGTACCTCAGGTAAGAACTTTACTTCAGGATGAGAACAGAAATCATGCAGCAGCAGCAGGACCCATTAGCTAAAGTGGTGTCTCAGGTTAAGAACAGTTTCAGGTTAAGAACAGACCTCCAGAACGAATTAAGTTCTTAACCCGAGGTACCACTATATCTGACTTTTAGAAGACATCTGAAGACAGCCGTGTTTAGGGAAGTTTTTAATGTTTGATGTTTTATCGTGTTTTTAATATCCTGTTGGGAGCCACCCAGAGTGGCTGGAGGAACCCAGCCAGATGGGCGGGGTATAAATAAATTATTATTATTATTATTATTATTATTATTATTATTATTATTATTTGCTTTTCACTAGCATTTTGTGTATAGGGTTGCTCCCCAAAACAGTGTTTGAGTTACAGCATTCTTCTCCCCAGCTTAGTTTACAGCGGGCTGCCAGATCATATGACCGAGAACAGGCTTAAAATCCAACCTAAGTGTTCCCTTTCTGATCCTGCCCCGATGTTCCTAGAACACCCCTTTTTCAGATCATGTGCCAAACCCTCCGACATGATGCGGCCCAAAACTGGGCCGCACTGCCGCGCAAGTCACATGACATGTGTGAGATTGCAGCTCCGACAAAGCTCTTTTGAAGGCATGGCGCCCTAAAATGCTCATTTTGGGCCACTGCATGAGATCGCTGCCCAAAAAAAATCATTTGGGGAGGGGGCAAAATCATGGCCCGAGATCACGGTGCCCCAAACAGCTGCCGTGCTCTCACAAGAAAAGAAATGGGATGCCCTGGTTTTACCTGGACAGCTGAGGGGTATTACATGCCAGCTTAAGATCCACTGAGCTCAGCTCCACCAGATGGGTCTTGGCTGAGCCAAGAATGAGGGAGTTAAGCTGCCACAGCTCAGCTGTGCCAAGAACTTCCCAGAGATCTGCCGGATCCTAACCCGCTCATCCTAGCACACCTTGCCCCCCATTTAGTGTGTGCTGTGAGCTCTGAATGCAGTGTCTCCCCTGGGTAGTCTTTTAAGACTCATTATATGTAATGTGGAAAATCTGAAACTGATCAATACCTGAAGAACACAGGGAATACAGAAGGAGGCTCCTGTAAGCTGGACTCGTCATATTTATGGTGATCCGGCTGTCTGTTGGAGGGACATGCTGATGGGGAGGCATTGAGTGTTGTTGCCAGCTCTTAAATTGCATGCCCTGTGTTTTTAAAGAGGGAGAGGGGTAATGTCGGGCAGGCAGAAGGAACACACAGTTTTTATAGATAATTGCAAGTTTTATTAAAAAGAACATAAAATTGCAAATAAACTTCCTTTGTACTAGTGTGAATATAATTTTCTCAAATGCAAACAATCTGCACAATAATAGCACAGGGCCTTTTAAGTTTAGCAAACAGTCTGTTTCCCTAATGTTTTGAGAACTGCCGATTTGTAAACTTAAGCAAATCCTTTCAGGGTTTTCTTGGGGGGGGGGGAGGGTAGCAAGGGTGAGAGAAAATAGGGTTGTTAGAGAAATATGTTCCACTTCCATTTCAAGGTAAACACAACTAACTCCCACTTCAGTCTTCTTTGAATTGTTGCAATACAGGTATCCAACCTCCCCCCCCAAAAAAAAACCCCTACAAAAATGAATATATTAGGGGAAGTGTACACATAAATCTGTATACCAGGGAGAACAATTGGGGGGGGGTGCATTATCCTGGCCAAAAAAAATCCAAAATGTGAATATTAGGCAGAATTAACATCTTAGGAACAGTTTGCTTGCAAGAATGCCCTACTTCATATATGCCCACTCGACTACATCAGTCTGTGGAACTGGCACTGTTACAGGTGCCACATAGTACTCATTCTGCACATGTAGGAAGTTGATATTTTTGTGTGGCAGAACCTACACTTTGGAACTCCCTGCGGATTGACATCAGACAGACACATTCATTAAACTCTTTTTGGCACCTGCTAAAGACATTTTTGTTTAGGTACCCAGACATGTAGAAGCTGTTGTGTGTTTCAATCTGGTTTTAGCTTATTGCCAATTTGTATATTATTTTTTTTTAAATGTTTTTAATACTTGTCTTTAACTGCTTTTAGTGATCATTTTATTGTTTTATTCTTTTTTGCAAACCACTTTGAGGTTTATTGCAGTCAAGTGGAAGATAAATGTTGCGAAATAAATAAAATTGTGTGGAAATATTTGTGTGCATTTTTGTACAGGTGTTTTAAAAACCAAATAAATCACGAACTGATACATGAACGTGGCAAACCGATATTGGAAAGCTGAGTAACTGAGAGAAACTTAAATGGATGGATTCAACTTCGCCCCATCACCTGAAAAAAACCCCAAGAGATCCTGTCCAAGATAGGCATTCACAATTCTCAAGATGAGCTGAAGAAACTCAGAAGAACTGTAGCTTGGATTAATTACAACAAGTTACTATTTTAATTTTCTTCACTGCAATGGGAATTTCTGTCATTTTATTCTCATCACCTTTCTTGGTACATATAGCATAATCCATCTTTTTTCAAAATAAATAATTTTGTTCTGTGAAGGGGCTATAGCTCACTAGTAGAGCAGTGATTGACAGCGCTGAACTAGATGGATTAATGGTCTGATTGCATAAGGCAACTTCATATGCTCATATTTCTGCTGTTGAAGAACTGTCTTCTTTCTGTATGCCAAATAAAGTCAGGTGTCTTTAGCCCAGAAAGACGCTGCCTCAAGTCTACTCACTACTGTACAGCAATCTTGTGAGCCCCTTATTCCTTTGTTAAGGAGCTTTGGGACTCATCATAAGGTTCCTGTGAGGCTTAGTTCCAGCCTCCTGATGTTGTCAGACTCCAACGCCCATCATCCCATGACCAATGGTCAAGGATGATGGGAGTTGGAGACCACAATGTCCGTTGGACACCAGGTTGGGAGAATACTGACTTAGCTCACTGGATGCAATGTCAACAGCGGAACTGGTCTGTGACCGTAATAATAAAATTCAATTCAACAGCCTAGTGACCCCACTTAGCAGATTGAGAACTACCATTCCTTGATTCAGCCACTTGCTCCTCTGTCCATTATTTGTACCCACACAGAATCTGTAAATTATTTACTGGGTCTGTATGTTCCCCAAGCACTAGGTTCTATTTTTCCATGCATCAAATGCAGGGATAAACATTCAGTGATTGTCTCTAAGGACAAATGTACTTTAATGAGAACATTTCTCACTGAGCAACATTGATTAGATTTGTTCTTTAGTGCTCTCCATGTTGAACCAGACACCATTCTGATACTTCAGCCACCCAATGCTCTAAGTGAGGTGAGATGGCATTGAATTGTATGGTGAGGTGAGATGGATTGAATTGTATGGTTATGTTGTATGAATTGATTTTATTCACCTTTTTGTACTTGTTCCTGGAATCTGTTGTGGAAAGGCAATTAGGGAATGTTTTAAAATAATAATGAAATTAAATAAATGTTTTAGTTGTCCCTTAACAAAAGTTTTCTGGGGACCAAACAATTAAAATAATTTAGTATCATGAAAATCCAATAGAACACAGAGGGCAAATCTACACTAGTCGGTTATAACATTTAAAAAGCGTTATAAAAATATGGCACCAGAGGGCACTGCAGAGCAGCAATCTGTTGGCAATGACAAATTCCATTGAGAACGTTTTTATAGCCTTTAATAGCATTTTTACAGTGTAGATCCAAGCTAGAGTCGAATATCTGCACACTATGTGCAATATTCAACTAAGTCTTACTCAAAGTAGACCCTCTGAAAGTGATGAACATGGTTAAGTTAAATCCATTAATTTCTATAGTTTTACTATGAGTAAAACCGAGTTGACTACCGCCATAGAAAATAACAGCCACACTGTAAAGCACAGCAACACTTTATAGAACAGAAATTAAAAGAGATCTGGTCATAACCAAAAAAAACACAATGAAAAGAGCCACAAAATCTGCTTCATAGAACTAAAACATATAACGAATGAAAGCAATGATTTGAATGCTCAAATTCTGAAGTGATTTGCAGGCAGATTTGAAGACCTGTTTGTTTTTGTTTTTTGCCTGCTGCCCAAAACACAATCGGTCAGGTAAGCCTCTCTAGGTAAGGCATTCCAAAACCATGGAGTAACTTCCAAAAAGGCCTCTACCTGTGGCCTCCCTCCCTAGCTTGGACTGAGGGAAAACTCCAAGGAAGTCCTCGGCTGATGATGTCAGGGCCTGGGAAGAATCTATTCGCCTGATAACAAGGTTCTAAACCATGCAAGGCTCACTGGGATTTGGAACTGAGCCTGGAAATTGGCCAGAATCCATTCAATAACCAGGATTTGTTTTTTATTTTATTTTATTGCAATTGAAATTGAAATTTACTGCAAAATGTTTCTGCCTAGCTCCTTTTTATTGATGCCTCAACTGCAGGTTTTGAAATAGTTTAGTGTAATTTCCAAGCCACAAGCAGGGGCTTTCCTTGGCTGAGTGTGTTCTTCACCTCTTTACAAATACATGTATCAGACGATGCTTTTAAGGAGGAAATGGTACGTTTCAAAAGGGGCGAAAAGAAGCACAGCTGAACCAAACTTCCCCTTTTTAAATTTAGAAAGCCCTTTCCTTCCCATATTTTTAAGGATAACATGCGTGAATGCGGAATACATCCTGCCATATGTTCTTTCAGAAGGAAGACTCATGGACAGAAAGCAAGGGCTCAAGGACCATGACCAACCACTCCCATTAGTCACTTGAGACAGACTTCTTGTTCTGATCAAGTGCATCACACTCGTGCTGACAAAGCAGTATTTCCAGAATACAAGGTGTATGACTAGTTTCTCTGCTTAATTTAGCTCCCAATATTTACAGGCTAGAAATGCGGAGAGAGAGAGAGAGAGAGAGAGAGAGAGAGAGAGAGAGAAACTCCTCCACTGAGATTATAATTTGTGGTAAAATTTCTGGTATATAGTGAAAGATGAATAGGAAACCCTCAAATTCCATGCATTAAGGTTGCTCAGGTATAGGTGGGATTATGTCTCACTTTCTCTCCCAAGGCTGCTTTTCCTTGGGAAGAGAGTGGAAATCACCTCAGTTAAACACAGTTTGTTCTTTGGCTGCATATTCTGAATTTCTAGTACAAATAGATATCACCCTCTGATGCTGGTTAGTCTCACAAGAACCTCAGCTTTCTGTTTTTTACAGTGCAACCCTCTACATATCAATTCAAGAAAGCCTGGCTGAGGGGTTTTTTCCTAATTAATTTGTATTAATTTTGGAAAGTTCAAGACTATACATTCTCAGTTCTGATTCTAATTATGCTAGCAGATGCAGGAATTGTTCCAGTGGCCGCAAACATGGGTAAATAGAACATACAGTAGTCCCCCCAAAGCCATGCAACCCAGAGTTCCAGTATGGGTTGGAGATGTCATACATCTGTAATAAAATTATAGCCAAACACTACCAGTTCAAATAATCTGTCCAGTCCATAAATCCATGAGTTGGCCAACACTAATAGTAAGCTTTCCATTTGCTTCAATGTTCTGTGGGTGCATTTCCACAGACAGTTCTATGTGTGCAGAGAGAGCCAGCCCTACTGTTAGACATCCACCTCAGTCAGCTGCTTTTGGGTGTTATGAAAAGGCTGCAACTTGTTAGTTGTTTAACTGTTGTATTTTTAATATCAAAAGAAAGGGGATTAGAGGGTTGGACTAGATGAACCTCGTGGTCCCTTCCGACTCTACAGTTTTATGATTCTAAGTACCATGGGGATTACGTTTTCACTATCATCATGTGCTGGTTTGGGATTTTTTTATTTAGATAGAATTTTCTGAAAGGAACATTATTGACAGCCCATAATAAATATTGTCATGAAGATATAGATTCAATAAACAGGTTGGCTTTGCTGACATATTAGGAACATACGATCGGGAAATATGCACAATGTGCTGTATCCAGAATCAGTTAAGCATGCTTGAATCCAGTGGTGTAATGTGGGTTGCTGGTACCCGGGGCACAGCAAGTATTGCACCCCCTGTCAGGACCAAGCAGTGGTGATGGTGGTGTGGAAGGGTCTTCCCAGCAGAGGGAAGCTGGGGATTGGACAGCGGCAGCGGCCATATATTTTACTACTATTTATTTCATGAAATTTTTACACTGCTTGATTGTTATTAAAAAAAACCTCTCAAAGCGGTTTTTCTTTTGAAAGTTTGTGGTGCCCCCCCCCAAAAAAATGCACCAGGGGCAACATCTCCTCTGCCCCCCCCCTCCATGCTACGCCACTGCTTGAATCCCATTGATTTCAATGTAATCACTTCTAAGTTCTGGCCTTGTGTTCACCAGCTGCAACCATGTGTCTCCTTGGTCATACTTAAGTTCCCTGGCTTTTGAAGAGTCATTAACAACATGTTACAGGGTACAGGAATTGAGCTGTTGCAATTTACTTGATATATAAGTCCTGATTCTGTACCTGTCCTTGTAAATAATCTCTCCTTTGTTAGTAAATGTGGAATTACCCATTGGAGTAAAGAGTTGAGTAAACCAGGCATGATTGGGCATTTAATCTTGGTTGCTTATAAAACCTGCTGCCTGTTTACTAGATCTAGCACAGAACTCACGACAGTGTTTCTCATCCAGACATTTGTAAGACAGCAGAAATTTCCTCATTCATTCACTTAATGTGAATATATGCATCTTACGCCACACAGGAAACATTTTATGGTTGACTGGTTCTTGGCTATGCTGATGCAGGCAGTATCAGAATATAATGATGGCCCAAAGAGACAAAGGTTTTAAACACATTCTGCTAAATGGAAAAAACACGGCCTTCTTACCTTAAACTGTGCAATTTGACATTTTGATTGCTCGGGTATTTTTTGGAATGAATACTATTGGAGTCTAGAAATGCCTATATTTATGGGTTAAATATCTGTGAGCACAGATATCTCCTGGAGAATTTGGTAGCTTCATCAGAAATCTGAGTAGCTCACATTTTCTCTTCTTACTTTTTTTTTTCTTTTTAAATACTTTCCACTCCTTATTATTAGGTATTATAAAGGGGATGTGTCGTTTGCAAACCTAATTTTTGCCTCTTTACTCTGACCTGGAGTTTCAAGATGCAGTTTTCAAGCCAGAATTAGCAAGAAGGAAGAATCTGCTTAATTCTTTCTGCACCGAACAAATTCACCTTGCATGCATCTCCCCTAAGCAATTTTAAACACATTTTCCCCCAACTGGAATCCAAAACCAGAAACAAGCCTGTCTGGAAGGAGGAAAGCAGGAGGGAGGATTTGCAGGGCGGGGAATCACCTGCCTTAGGTAGGGTTGCCTTATTTTGAAACGTGAAAATCCGGACACCTGTTGAGCTTTTTGGGTGGGGGGGAGTGGCAAAATTGTTAAGCTTTTCTTGCAAAAACTCCTCCCAAAATGAAGAGGTTTCTTATGGGGGGGGTTAGCCAGAAAAATCAACACTTCTGATATAGGTTTTCCCAGACATTTTAACCGATTTCCGAAGATTCCGCCCAGACACCAATTTTGATGAACGAATCCCAGCTATTCTGGATGTATGACAGCCCTTGCTTAGGAGAGGTTAGGCATGCTTCCATCCTGTACATATGTGAGGCAAAAGGAGGAAGAGGCTGTAACCCTCTGACTTTGCATCACTTCCCTGAACCTAATCCCGCTTTTAGTTGCTTAAAAATATAGCATAAAATGTAGCATAAAATGTAGCATAAAAATATAGAAGTTTCAGTCACAGGTGGTTTGTCCCTGAAGCACACTCTTCTCTATAAAGTAGTACCTCGGGTTACATACGCTTCAGGTTGCAGACTCCGCAACCCAGAAATAGTACCTCGGGTTAAGAACTTTGCTTCAGGATGAGAACAGAAATCGTGCTCCGGCGGCGCGGCGGCAGCAGGAGGCCCCATTAGCTAAGGTGGTGCTTCAGGTTAAGAACAGTTTCAGGTTAAGAACGGACTTCTGGAACGAATTAAGCACTTAACCCGAGTTACCGCTGTACACTGATACAGAGCACTACTTCTGCTTCTACTGAGTGTTTGTTTGATATCAGGGGTTTGGGGAGGCATGTGTCACCAAATACATCAATGTGGGACCCAGTGGTAGCTGTAATGTAGTGCAAGGAAGGCAGCAGCAGATTAGCAAGGAGAAAACATGACAATGCAGAGCAATACTGGCCTCCCATGAAGGGTCTTCATGTAGAACAAGGACGGATAAACTGAACTTTCAGGTGGTATTGAACTACAGTTCCCTCCATTCCTGACCGTTGACAATGCTGTCTGAGGCTGCTGGGAGTTGGAGTCCAACACATCTGGATGTTACCTGGTTCCTTATTCCTGACGTACGGAACAGCGATGGGGAGCACGTGGTCCTCCAGATGTTGTAAGTCTACATGGACAATGTTCATGGCTGATGGGAGCTGAAATCCAGCAACATCTGGAAGGTTCCCCACGGCTGATATAGAGTAAGCATGACTGAGCTGAAGGTTCACATGTAGGACCACAATAAATACAAGAAACTACTGGATCCTTCCCAACACATGAGGATTTTTGTAAGTAGGTCAACAATAGTATGCAATGTATAACTGCTGCCATGACATTGGACACCTGGTTAGTTACTTTGAAAGGAACCACACTTGACATAAACAATAGATTTCAGCTGCAATCCAGCCCAGTAACTATGGTATTAAACTTTCAGGCATTTATTGTGGAAGGTCTATTCACTAGCCAATATATGCAGTGCCAAGTACAGTTAGGCATTCATTTATAACACAAATGAAACTAAACTATAAAAATCTATACAGGGATGTAATGGATTTCCAGTTAGCTTCTAAACCTAGAACAAATGACAACTAAACGATCATTTACTTTTCTCCACAGGTATGTTTGAAAGTTAATGGTGATGTTAAAAAAAAAAAATCAGATCTTGGGGGAAGACAAGGAAGATATGCACATTGGTGCTGACTTATACCTGTACGTAGGAAGAAAGATGAGCCAATGATAGGGGAAGGGAATGAAGCTATTAGTGGATTGTCAAGGGAAAAGAAATACAGGATAATAGGTCAGGGGAACAGGCGACTGATGACCAAAGGTAAAAGTTAGATTGTGAAGAAATCAAAGCATTTCCTTGCTTTCCAAACAATCCTGAAGAAGAAAAACTAAAAGTTCAAAAAGTTCACAATAAACCAGACGAACAATATACATTTTTTAAAATCTATGTTGAAGATTATTTAAGACACTTTAGACAACTTTTTCAGTTCCAATGAACTTTAGTCAACAGTTTTTCACTTATAACATTTGGGGCTTTTTCATTTACGTAAAAGGTGAGTAAGCAGAGACATGATAGAGGTGTAAAAAAAAGTGCTACATGGCTGTGGAGAAAGGATTGAGATATTTTCCCCTCCTCCAATAATACTAGAGATTGTGGATATCTAATGAAACTGAATGTTGAAAGATTCGGGACAGGCAAAAGGAAGTACCTCACCCAGTGTATGGAATTTGATCTCCTAAGAAGCAGTGATGGTCACCAACTTGGGGCTTATCCACACTTACCTTTCCAAGCACAGGTCCGCACTTAAAAGTTCTGCGTCCACCCATGGTTTTGTTTCCCCCCCAAAAAAAGTTTTCCCCATGAAAACCTGCTCTTTAGCACTCAATCAGAGCAAATGTCAATTTGAGTTTCAAGTGAATTGCCATACGCTGTATGTTTTAAAGAGTGGGTTTTTGTGGAGAAAGCTCCTGAGGGAAACAAGGGTGTTGGACATGGAGCTTTATAGCACAGGCCGTGCCTGGAAAGAGCAAAGGAAATGTAAGTGTGGATCAGCCCTTGTATGGTTTAAAAGAGGATTTGTGTATCAATGCTAAGGCTGCTTCCACACTAGGCATTTATGGTGCAACAGTTGTGCTTTGTTTACTCGCTTTTTACAGTGAGTTGATCCTTGCTGGTTTTAACTAACTGTGATTAGAACAAAACAAAGTGCCCCGAGTTTGTACATAACAAGAAACCATGGTGTATTCTGGAGTGAAAGCAAAGGTTTTCTCCCCTCTCCTCTCATGAGCAAAGGAGGCAAAGTTGTGTGTGTGAACACAGGGCTTATGCAGGTTTGTTCTCAGTCATAAATCATTCCAGATGACCATTTGAACTTGGACACTGTCTCAGTAAGGAACTGGTGGTTGCTAATGCACTGTAAGAAACTCTATACAGTGGCACCTCTACTTACGAACGCAATCCGTTTCTGGGTGCTATTTGAAAAGTCCATAAGTAGAGCGCCACTACTGCGCATGTGGGAAGCTCACAGATCGCTTCTGCATGTGTGCACGTGGCGAACCCAGAAGTAAACACTTCTGGGTTTGCCGTGTTCATAAGCTGAAAGCTGCAACGTGGAGCAAACGTAACACGAGGTATGACCGTAATGCAAAACAGAATTCCAAGTCAATCAGAATTTTGCAAAATTTCATAAAATCAGATTTAAATTAAGAGCATATTTTTAAATGGTGAAATTCTCCCCTCCCTTGTTAACTTTGCAGGTACATTTACAAGCTTTTGCACTGCAGCTATGAAGTTTAGTTTGTTCATTTTATTCATCAAAACATGTTAGGGAACCTAATATCAAGATCCTAAACATTTTCAGTGCTGGAGTAACTTCATTGGTTAGTGACATCAGGCTAGCAATTGGTTTAGTATATCCCAATCTTAGCACTTATTGGCTGCACCAGCAAGGTTGAGTTTAAGTATGTAAAAAAACTACAATCATCCTAACTAACCCTGTACATGAGAGCAACCACTAGTGAAAATCCAGCAAAGAGCTATGCATGTTACAGTTGGCAATTAAATGTTTCCTCAGAAGGAAGTTTAAAGTTTAAAAGGGGGTTGTCTTATACACAGAATGTTGAAAATATTTATTTCTTAATTTTGGGCTCAAAAAATAAGAGTCGTCTTATACATGGGGGGCGTCTTATACACAGAAAAATACGGTAATTTTCATGGGACTTAGCATTTCACTGGTTAGACTATGGCATGAGTTGGACGATGGCACACAACTGTGCCTGCTTAGGTTCTCCTGAAGTCAAAGCATGTATAACCAGGCTCTGGATCAGAGCTGATATAGCCTGGTGGTTGCAGCTGCACATGGGAGCATCACTAGCATCGCACTCATCCCTTCTGACCTACCCATGGACCCCACAAACACCTGGATATTGCAGCATTATTCCATTCATTGCATGCTCTTTCCCCACCACCCAGAAGCTTGTAGGAAGCACAAAACTACCATTCTAAAAGCTGCTAAAGTGTATTTTAAGTTTCCCGACTTTGCCGGTAATGGAAGAGCTGCCCTCCCATTTTAACATGGCTATCAGGAGTTGGGATGGTGATTTCGCTGTTGACCTTTAATTGTATACTCCATTGTTTTCACTGTGCGTAGCTCCGGGTGGAAACTGCTGGGAGACTTGTGTCTGCCATGAAAGGGCTCCACATACAAGCAACATGTGCCGCCTGAGACAATTAGAAATGACTTTGCGGATGGTGCTGGTGATGAGAAGGTGACAAAGTGGGAAGCTGTTTCTGTAATTTCTTACTCAGCTTGTCTGGAAAGTCATCTTGTCTTGATATCCACACTGCCACCTGCATGTTAATCTCTCATTAGCTTGCTTTTCCTTCACTGTGATGAATCGAGCCAATCTTCCTTGGGATTCATATGATAACCACACATTTCTCTCTTCTGCAATAAATGTCCCCAGGCTGCCTGAGTGTACTTTGCTATAAGGTGCCGGAGAACTCTTGATTGCCTTCATTGTGAAAGGCATGGAAGTTAACAGCTGAATCGCTACTCTTTCTCTTGGTAAGGAGCAATAGCTTCTCACACAGAAGATTGTAGAATATTATTAATATGCTTTTTATTAGCTTATTATTACAACACACACAATGAACAGACTTTAAAAAAATACAGATACAGATACAAAGCAAATAATAAATGTATATCCATATTTCAATTCTTATTCTTTTCTAATTGACTTCCTTCGTCCTCAACGCGGGCCTAATTTCATATTTGGTAAACTGTTTCTTTCTCATTTCCTTTTTCCTACTTTTCTCTATATTTTATACTTTTACACCATATTTTGTTTTGCAAAAATTACTCAATTAAGATTCTCGCTGCCGATGTTGCATACATCACTTTAAGAGGTTTTTTTAATAACAATCAAGCCGTGTAAAAATTTCATGAAATAAATAGTAGTAAAATATATGGCTACCGCCGCTGTCCAATCCCCAGCTTCCCTCTGCTGGGAAGACCCTTCCACACCACCATTGCCACTGCTTGGTCCTGACAGGGGGTGCAATACTTGCTGAGCCCTGGGTACTGGCAACCCACATTACACCACTGGATTCAAGCACGCTTAACTGATTCTGGATACAGCACATTGTGCATATTTCCCGATTGTATGTTCATAATATGTCGGCAAAGCCAACCTGTTTATTGAATCTACAGTGGTACCTTGGGTTACATATGCTTCAGGTTACAGACTCCGCTAACCCAGAAATATTGCTTCAGGTTAAGAACTTTGCTTCAGGATGAGAACAGAAATCGTGCTCCGGCGGTGCGGTGGCAGCGGGAGGCCCCATTAGCTAAAGTGGTGCTTCAGGTTAAGAACTGTTTCAGGTTAAGAACGGACCTCCGGAACAAATTAAGTTTTTAACCCGAGGTACCACTGTATTCTATAGTACCTTCAGGATGTAGCATCAGCTGAAAAACACAAATTGGTGGGGAACTTACACTGCAATCCTACACCCCCTTAGGAGCAAGCCCCATTGAGCTCAAAGGGACTTAATTATGGGTAGACATTATAGGGTTGCACTTTTAATGATTACATTTCAAACTTAGGTAGCAAATAAATGAGAAATTGTACAATGTCTAGAGTATGAAATAAAGCGTAAATGATAGTGTTTATGCATTCAGTTCTAATTAAAGTAGGTAAGGAAAGGGCCACTATTATAAGAGTTTGATTTTAAATTAGATCTTCTCAATGTTTGGAATGAACGTTATCTATAGCTTCAGGTATTTAAAATTAGGAAAATGAAAAGGTGCTGCTGTTGTCATTTGTTTCTCTTTCTTTGTAAGGGTGTTTGTAATTGAGAATTTTGCAATCAAACAATATCCAAAGTAATGTGAGAACTGACCCTCAGCAGAATGTAGCCTCACCTCCTTTTATATCTGATTTTTACGCAGATTACTCGCCTAAATATTAAAGAAAATGCAGACTCTTCATATTTAGGAATGAGTTTTGAGACAGCACTGTTCCCTTTCATGCCAGGGAACACTGTAGCCATAACCTATTTGAAACCAAGCTCCTGAGTCTATATTTTTCAATGCTGCTTTTAATTTTTGGACTAACTACATGAAAACATGAACACAGACAGCAATGTGTACTCCAGCACTAAGGCAGAAAACTTAAATCTTGCAGTGCCATCATGTGGTGAAAGACAGAAAAACCTGGTTTCTAGAAATGTGGCTGTGTTAGTCTATAGCACCAAAGGGTCTTGGGCTGTATACACACAATGTTTTATTCTAGATTCAGCGGAGACTGAATAGTTCTTTTTTCTACATAGCCCTACACAATCCAGATGTGTTGCATAGTTTTTGTTCCTGAAAACACTGTTTGAGAAAATGGTTTCATTCTGAAAATGAAGCTCATCGCAGACTGAGTCTGTGCTACTCTACAGTGTGTCCATTTGAAAACTGACCAAAATAGATCTAGGTGGCCCCAGCAATGAAAATGTACCCATGCTCACAATGACATTGTGAGTGGGTTTATACCAAGATTGCAATTACATCTTCCTTCTTCATTCATCAGGGGATCGCTTAGAGAGGAAAAGGTGTGGATAACCTAATAAAAGGGAAAGTTTTCAAACCCATATCAAGTAATCGCACCGCCCTTCTGGATGGAAGCGTCTAGAATCAATCTGGATTGAAAGCAGCATCTTGAGGATAAGCAGGGAAAAATTCAGACTGAGTAAAACTACACTTTTGTGCGACAAACAGGTTAGTGCTCCGTCTTAAGGCTAGACTAGACAGTACATGGTTGCATTTCATGTATATGTTAGTTGCCAACAGTGGTGATGTTTTTGAGATAACGAGAGAATAAACCAAATGAACAAGGCGTAAAAATAACAGAAATGCAAAGAACAGTCCAATAGTGTGATATGAAACATTAACCCCAATGTATGATGGTGTCACACTTTATCTACTAACCTTCTGCCATTGAGATAATTTGAATTCTTGGATATTTCTGATTACAGTGGTACCTCTGGTTACAAACACTTTGGATTACAGACTCCACTAACCCAGAAGTAGTACCTTGGGTTGAGAACTTTACCTCAGGATGAGAACAGAAATTGCACACCAGCAGCACGGAAGCAACAGGAGGCCCCATTAGCTAAAGTGGTGCTTCAGGTTAAGAACAGTTTCAGGTTAAGAACAGACCTCCAGAACGAATTAAGTTCGTAACCCGAGGTACCACTGTACTAGGTATATTGCAGGAAGCTGCTAACAAAGAAGACCTGGCCATTCTTTACTGAATGGGAATTACTGCCTATATGCCTGTAACTGTGTATTAGTAATGCAGTCATATGTGAGGTCCTGCCAAGCAGAGGGAAGAATTTACCACTCCCTGACTTCCTCAGATTTCTGACTGGTTGCAGATGTGTGGAAAACCTCTCCTTGCCATTCGTCAGTGCCTTATAGATGAGTTGCGTGCATGCGGTGGTAATTTATTCTCTGGTAAATGGCCATCTGTACTCACCCTAGGTTGCATGCAGGCTTGAGTTTCATTAGTGTGTTCTGTTATGCACATAAACGTGTACATTTACTTCTGCTATTTATATCATAACATAAACATGTGTTTAACAGAGCAGAGTTTTACAGTTACAGGGGTTTTTTCTGTTCGGAGGCAGACTTTGCTATATATGAGCTTGTCTGGGAGAAGGAGTGAGCTCTCAGACTGAGTCTCTCCCTCCCACTGTTACTCTCACACAGCGGTGGAACTGGAAAGGCATAAAGGCAGGAGGTTAACAGGAGGTGGAGCTAGAGCCAATGATAAGTGGAGCCAACTAATTCTGGTTTTGGTCCCCCTTGGCTGCATCTACACAGCTATTTAAAAAAACGCTCTGAAAATGCACTGGGGGGAGACATTTTAAAGCTCATAATGGAGTAGAGTTCCAATTTCAGCTCTACAGCACCATCTGGTGTCACAGTGTTACAACACATTTATAAAGTTTTATTTTTACTAATGTAGCTGAGTCCTGTCTCTCCCTGATGAGTTTTAGAAGAGCAGCATTGAGACTAAGGAGGAAGAAGCTGCCTACTTGAATAAAATATTGGAGGGCCAGGTAAGCCCCACCCTGCATAATTGATCACATGACACGGTGCACGCACACCATTTGCATGGCAATGCCCATCAACTTCGGGGAACCACAGCCTCATCAAGTATTTTATTGGGGGGCAAAGGAGTTGGCTCCTATGCTCTGGGTGGTTGTGAGCAGGAAGGCAGACAGCTAACATCTGACTGAGGTCAGACTGAAGTTAGTGGGACTGTGCCCTGTTCACTTAAGGACCAGTTTTGATGGTTGTTGCGCTGGCTGACTGTGGTAGGGATGCCTCATTTAAAATAAAATAAAAATCTTCCTCTTCTCTGAAGCAGCATATATGAGAAGGCTCCCCCACCCTTTGACTAAGAGAAGGCAAAACCGCACCGGTTTCCACATGAGCAAACAGGTCAGCCAAGCAAATACTATGCACACAACCACTGCTCAAACACTTCAGCTATAATCCAGCACACCTGAGTCCTATCTGTTGACATCAGTGGCGCTTGTAGTGAAATCCTGTGCTTTCTTAGAGGCAAATCCTGATCTGTGCTGCTAGCAAAGGGGCATTGCCCTGCTTCCGGGTTCTTTTGGCAGGGAGGAGCGGGTGGGTGCCTGTTGTCACAGAGGCCCTCTCCGCACCTGCAGAAAGCGTGGCAGAATGCACCCTTCTGCCAGTGGTATTCCTGTTGCTGAATAGTTGGCATGAGGTCCCAAAAGCAGGGAGTTGTGGGTGGAGCAGAGCCAAACCAGTGATGAATATGGGAGAGCCAAAGCCAGCCCATTTCCTGGTGGGGAAAACCTCCCACCCTGGCCAGCAGGAGCCAGGAGGTCTGTGGATGCAGTGGAGAATCTGCCACTCCATGCCCTCCTCCCACCCCACTTAGGACTGCTCTGTTAGTTTTTATGGCTTACAGTAGGTAAGCATCCACAGAGCGGCTGACTTGGGCATATAATGAACTGCAACCTCACCTTTTGAACCATTGGCAAGGTTGCCACAAGGAGTAAAGAAGTTGGGCTAAACATAAATATCCCTGCATTACAGGGGTTGGACTAGATGAACCTAGGGGTCCCTTCGAACTCTACCATTCTATGATTCTATGCTTTACCTTTCTGAGGCTGCAGTCCTATGCAGCCTTACCTGAGGGTAAGGTCCACTGCTGAACATAATAAGACTTGCTTCTGAGTAAACATGCATGGGCTTGTGTGCTGTGGGTTTTTATTTCCAAACGAAGATTCACTGTGGCCAAACTCCGAGAAACTTTCTCCTAGCTTTGGAATCGTTTCATTTGAGAATGCTCAGATCTCAGACAACTGAGGTTGCTTCCAGATGGAAGCTTTTTGATGCCTTGTACTTAAGAGCAGGGATGACAAATTTCCATGCCTACACATTTGGCTTGCTTTGTGGAGTGATTGAGGCGGCTGTTAACACCCCAGACGTGGGGCAGCAGAATGGAAACAGCAGTGGCAATTCTGTGTCTGGACCTCAGGCACACCGTTCTTATCTAGCTTAGTGACCTGTTAGGAAGAGTCGTTCCTGACCTTGCTAATAGGGGTATTGCCCGCATTTATTCTTTTCAGATTTAAAAAAATATTTACACTAAGAAAGGTGATATGAAGTCTTGCAGTCCGGGATATCAGGCTTTCTCTAGTTAACGAAAAGGAAGGCTATAGATCTTATCCTCTATAGCCAGAACCGTAAGGGAAGAATCTAGGTCAGTGCTTCCCAGTTAGCTAAGAACTGTGGATCCTGTGTTTTTCAAAAGCCAAACCATGGACCCCCTACTTTTGGCAGTCTTGATCCTCTATGGTAGTTTTTGTTGTGTGAATGGTGCCAGGGGCCCCTTGGATTGGTTGCATGGACATCCTAGGGTCCACCGATTGGAAACCACTAATCTAGGCCATGCTATGGATTTTGTAACATTATTTTCTTGCGATGTTGCTGCATACACACAATATGTTTAAAGTGCATTTAAAACGCGCGCGCACACACACACATACCCAAAAAAAATTCCTGGGAACTGTAGTTCACTAAGGGTGCTGGGGATTGTAGCTCTCTGTGTGTGCAAGCTACAGTTCCCATGGATCTTGGGGGGGCGGTGGTTGCTTTCAATGTACAGTGTGCATGCAGCCTGAGGTTCTTTGGTGACTGTTAAACCAATAAGCATCCTCTCCAGCCCCTTAACATTGCTGCAGAACAGCATCAGTGTACTGCCTGCCTCCCAATGAACTATAATTTTTAACATCATGTCTGCTAAATGTGCGTCTTTCCTCTTGAAAAACGAAACTCTTGTTTATCTTCCCTTCAGTTCCTAATGAACATCCTGTCATCAGCTTCGTTTCCTCTTGGGTTAAGAACAGATGCACTTCAATATCATCTTCTGTTCTTTCTCTCTCCAGTTGCCTTGATCAGAGTTGGCCTGGTTTTCTTCATGTGTTTCGGAGGACTGCGACTTCTTCATGATTAAAGGCCCATTCGGAGTTCCAGACCACAAATCATTCTCTTTTCATCCCTTTAATTTCTTTTTCTTTTTCAAACTTTCCATTCCTCCCACCCCCACCCCACTCAAACTCCCCGCTCAGGGCATCTTGAACAGAATCCCAAGATCTTCTCTTCCCTTTGATATTGCTTTTAATCTTGTGCACCTTTTGACAAACTTGCTGCAGCACAATAGAATACGTCAGTCTTAGTTATTCAAACCTGCAGATCCAGTTCATTGTGTGCCTTTTGTTCCTCCCCTCCCATATGTGTACAACACTCCTTTAATGTCTGAAGACATCTGATTATGTCGACTTCTTTTATGTTCCACATACCATTAAGAAAAACAACAACAGCTGTACTATATAGAATGTCTTAAGGTTCTGCCCTATCCTTTTGTTGTGATTTGCTCATTCGTTTAGATTAACAGCCAACCTTATACCAAGGGATCTTGCTGTTTTGTCTCCATCTTTCATCTTGTTCCATAGGGTTGCCAAAGGAAATGAAGAATATCATATGACACACAACTGCTCACACACACACTCAATAGACACAACACACACCCCTCAGTCAGTACACGCAAAAGAAGTTCTTGGGGGCACAACATATGCAAACTTGAGAGTGGTGCCATCTTGTGGGGAAAGGTAGTACACATGCCATTGTCGCTTTGCTGTGTTACTGATAGCACAAATGAGCCAGGGTTCTTGGGTCAGTTTCTGGGGTTGTAATAGTTGAAGGATAAGGATAGAATTTGCGGTATCAGTGAAGAATGAATTTGAGGACCAGAAGGTGAATCTGGTGACTCAATGAAATGACAAAATATATTCACCCAGGTTTCATGTCAGAAACCGCAGCACATTTTTCTGAAAACAAAAATCCACAAATTGATCAAATGGGTGCTTCTGGTCAAGCAGAACAGCCTCTCGGGCCAGGAAAAAGATTACATTTTCTCCAACAACCTCAGCATTGTTAAATATTTCACTTGGGCATCTTTTATGGCACTAATTACAGAGGGCCATCAGTGCAGCCAAGGATCTAATTGCAAACAGCTTTGGTTTCCAGGAATTTATTTGCTTTATTACTGAACAACTTTAGCAAAAGCTAGTAAGGTTGCTTTTTGCTGCTTTAATAGAGAGCTTTGCTTTGTTAGGTTCCATTCTTTTCAATGCTATTTCTCTCATTTAATCTTACGTAGGCTTCCATCATAATGCCCCACTCCTTGTTTATATGAGCCATTGTCAATTCCCCTCCCTGAAACCACAGTCATGATATTATGGTTGTAGCTACTAAGTTTATTTGAGCTCCCTAATGAGACTATGCCAGGATAATATACTGTCAGCGTTGCACACGATAAAAGCATGGATCACCATCTAGGGAGCTGTTTATTGTCAACCAGAATAATTATTGACAACCAGAAGATAGCTTGCACAGGCAATTAATTCTATCATTATATTTATTTAGCCATATCTTTTCATAGATAGAGTGAGGCATGGCACTGTTTAGAATGATCAGTTTGTGTAACAGAGTTAAAACATATGTCTAAGTATGTGTGTTTGGCGTATGGTTAATAAATAATAATAAACAATAGTTTTGATAGGTCAAGGGTTTTATATGGAATAAACAATTTTTCATATAATCAATTCTGATAAGAAAGGATCAGGGAAATCAATGGATAAGAAGTGAGTAGGCTAAAGAAAAGCATGGGGACAGAATCCAGACCAAGTAAGTTGTATTTGGAATCTTTCATATCAATGTGAAAAATTATGGTAGTAACAACTACCAAAACCATGTTGATTTCAGTGAGACCTAAATGTGACTCCTGGCTGTAATTATAACCTCAATTATTAAGACTCATTGAAGTCAATAGAACTTCCTTCTTAGTAGACATGGTTAGGATTATTCTGTAACTTGGCCAGGATCCAGCCCATGGTGACTTGAAGCAGTGAAGTGCAATTAAGGAAGTGCAAATAAAATGGGTTGGCTTTGGTTCAACTTTAACCTTTCTTTTGTTTACATTCTAAATTTGGGTGGAGAGATTTTGGGATAGGGAAATGTTACCTTTTCATATTATACAACACTGTTACATCCTGAGATCTCAAGATAAGATGGATCTGAAATTATTTTTGATGACTGAGTCTTGTACATTTGCAATCTCATATACGTTTTCTCAGAAGTCCCACTGATTTTAAACCATCTTACTTTTAAGTATGTATAGGACTGCAGCTTTAGGTGACAACAGGTAGAGGCTGTTGCTTATTAGTTTGTGTTTTTGCACTGGCCCAAATTGCAGAAGATAATGCCTGTAGAACAATACATCTTTCAGCTTTGTTTTGCCATTTGACACTTTGAATTACTGAGTAGTTTTTCAGTGATCACAAAACACCATAGTCTGCAAAACCACTGCCAAGGAGATTGCCAAGTAGATTACCTATTAAATATGACTGTTATTCCAGTGCTTTGCAAGTTCTAGCTTAGCTGCTAGCACCAATTGAAGTAAAAGCTCCTGGGGATTGACTATTTTATGCAAAATCTCATAATCACATGAAACATAAAGCTTTATGTGTCCAAATGTAGCTATTTTGTGCTAGTTTTCATTTTCATGAATTTGAATTTTGTTTTGTTTTGCACGGCTCAGTCATTTCACTGAAAAGGCATGCACCTCTTGCAAAAATAGTTATTTTGTGTGTTGAAGAATGGCAATATACCTGCTCTCATCAATGTACCTTTCACCTTCCAAACTCATCACCTACACCCACCAATAAATCTTCCTTCACACAAACCTTCATAAATCCAATGAGCTTACTATGTTGTGGGAACAGGTACATAGTGTGAGGGTATAATGAACCCGGGCTAGAGTGAGTCTGGTTACAGTGTCCCTGGTCTGGTAATCTATCTTTTGGATTATTGTAATATGTTCTATATAGGGCTGTTCTTAAAGACAACTACAATTAGTACATAACATTACCGAGGCAGTCTGCAGGGATCATATAACACTAATCCTGAAGGATCTTCACTGGCTCTCTATTTGTTTCCAGGATAAACTTCATACGCTCGTGTTGACCTGTATAGACCTAGGCAACTTGGTGCCCAGGATAACTGAAGAAACGTATATCCTTGTATCATAAACTATAGACTAAAGGAGGGCAGGGAAAACACATTTCTCATCTCACCACTGGTTATTATACTTTTGTTACATCATCCTCAGCACTAAGAGAATATTAATGCAGTACAAAGCCATTGTTGCCCTCTCAAAAGAGCCCACCACAGACCAGGATCAAATACATTTAGTATGAATACAGTACATACTGAGTGAAGCAAAAAATATATAGTTACTGTATAAACTCTTAAAATTATATATTCATACCATTTTAGCTTGTGAGTTGCTTCACACCCTTTTTCAGAGCAACATTAAACCCCTAGTTTCTACTCAATAGGTTTTAGCTTTAGGCTCACTAAACCACTTCAATCAGTGTAATTTGCACTATCACCTTGCTGACAAAGGTCCATATAGTTAAAGCTGTGGTTTTCCCAGTAGTGATGTATGGAAGTGAAAGCTGGACCATACAGAAGGCTGATCACTGAAGAATTGATGCTTTTGAATTATGTTGCTGGAGGAGACTCTTGAGAGTCCCATGGACTGCAAGAAGATCAGACCTATCCATTCTTAAGGAAATCAGCCCTGAGTGCTCACTGGAAGGACAGATCCTGAAGCTGAGGCTCTAATACTTTGGCCACCTCATGAGAAGAGAAGACTCCCTGGAAAAGACCCTGATGTTGGGAAAGATTGAGGGCACAAGGAGAAGGGGACGACAGAGGACGAGATGGTTGGACAGTATTCTCGAAGCTACAAACATGAGTTTGACCAAACTGCAGGAGGCAGTGGAAGACAGGAGTGCCTGGCGTGCTCTGGTCCATGGGGCCATGAAGAGTCGGACACGACTAAACAACAACAACAGGTTACACATAATACCTATTCTACCTTTGTAAGAAATCTATTGATTAGTGTGGCAGCACTTTGCAACTCCCTTCCTATTGATATCAAGCCATCACTATATTCTTTTCTGCGCCTGTTAGAAACATTTTCGTTTAGACAAGCCTTCCGAAATGCTTAGAAATGCTGATGTGAATTTTAATGTTTTATTAATTTGCTGTATGTTTTAATGTACCGTACTGCATCCCCACCCCACCCCATTGTATGGTTTTATCTTTTGATCAACCACTTTGAGGGTTCTTTTACAATCCAACAGTGTATGAATCTTATGAAGTAAATAAACTCTTTATTAGAAAGTTACTGAAAACCAAAGCACACACAGAAGATGTGTGTTTTTCAGGGTGGTTTAAACATCCTCCCCACACATTCATCTACAGTGTGGGGAAATTTAACAAGTACAGGATAGAACTGTCATAAGCATCACTCATCATACTGGAGTACATTAAGTACTGTTAACATCTCTGTTAGCTGGTTTTTCGCTTCTTAACACTTGTTAGGATGCACATGGCAATTTTCTTAAAACCTTTAAAATCCATAATTCTCCATCCCCACACCTGAAGTTTGATAAAGGATGGATTTGTTATTTGGAATGCTTTTTGTTTTTCGTTAGCTGACACACAAAAAATTCCTGAATTTCTGTAGGGTCCCTGGTAGTCAACTACCACTTTAAACAACTACTAGGAAACCAGGTCAGCAAGCAAGTAAGCAAACAACTGCCGCTGCCGTCCTGTTTGCTATAGCCGGCTTCACATGCCCCAAACAGCCAGAGAAATGCATGCTGGGACTTGTAGTTAGCGTTAGAAGAGCTTTGCAAGCCGGCATCTATATCCCACAATCCCCTTCGACGGGGCAGAAAAACACGGGGCAGTGTTATGTAGCGCACGCGGAGGGGCGTGTAAGCGAACGCGCGCTTGCGTCTCCAGTAAGGCAGGAGCGCGCGATGCCGGAAGGAACCGGGAGGCGGGGGCTGAAACTTGCCCCGCCCAGGAGCTGGAAGAGCGCGTTGAGAGGCTCCAGTACTATACTATCGGATTGCCTTCGCTGTCTCCAAAGGCGGGCCGGATTTAACGCGGCGGCCCCTTTAAGCTGGCCCGGGCGCCAGAAAAAAAAAGGTTGTCCCGCGCCTGCGCAACGGAGCCTTGACCTCGCGCTCAGTTGGCGCTGCTCGTAACTACTTCTTGTTGTTTTTTTTTTTTTTTAAAAAAGGTGGTAGTTGGTGGGTGGGGGAGGGGGAAGCGCAACGTTTCGCGTTCGATTCTCCTCATTTAACCGGCAGCGGCCCCCCCGTCGCCATAGCGACCTGTCCCTAGCCGAGTCGGGCCCGGCCTGGGAGGGAGCCCCAGCGGCCGAGGCCATGGAGGAACCGGGAGCGGCCGCCTCGTCCTCCTCAGGAGGGGACGCCGCCGCCGCCGCCGCCGCCGCGTCCGAAGTGACGGAGATCCGCGTCTCCGGCCCGCAGCCGCTGCGGCTCTTGGAATGGAAAGTGTCGGCCGGGGCGGCCGTGAAGATCGGCTCGGTGCTAGCGGTTTGCGTGCCTATCGTGGGCCCGGCCCGGCCTGGAGCCTCGGCCGCCGAGACCGGCCCGCAGCGGACAGCCGAGCGAAAGGTCAAAGCGGAGCGGCCGGGAGTGGTGCGGGAGCTGTGCGCGCAGCGCGGGCAAGTCATCCCGCCCGGGTAAGAGGGGTCGGCCGGGGCTTGGGGAGGGCGGTGGGCCGGGCCCCGGGAAAGCGCCGCCTCCGGTGGCTTCTGCCTCTCGGCTTCTCCGCCTGGACTTGGGAAGCGCCTCCAGGATCCGCTCTGCTCTTCCCTCTCCTGCGAAGATCCGGGCAGGGTGAGGAGAGGCGGGAAAGCGCGGGAGGAGCAGCCGGTGCCTTCCCCGCCCTCTTCCACGGCGGCGCCTGTGACAGCCCAGGCCCCGCTCCTCCTCTGGCTCAGATGCGGCCCCAGATTTAAAAAGGCGCCGCAGCCAGGTGGGGCTCGGCCGGCGCTTCAGGCTGCCCGCCCGCCCGCCTTCCTTGGGTCTCGGTTGAAGCGCCTTAGGAAACCGATCTTTGCTCCCCGTCTCCATGGAGGAAGTAGGAGGAGTGACTAGCGAAGGGCGAAACACAACCCCTTTTGCAGCCTGCTGGGCCAGTTGCAATAATGTAGGTTCCCACATGGCTTTAACACTTCTGAAATGAAGTTTTCGAAGATGTGCAGACAAGCCACAGGCAGCTTACCTTGGAAACTAAGGGGCAAAAATGGAGTGGAACAGCTTTCTTTTATTTATAGCCCACAGAGCATAACAAGGAATTGGAATTCAAAACGAGCTTTTAAAAGCCCCAAAGAACACAATCCAGTTTAAAGAAACTATTCCACCTGACTACATTACTGAACTATAGGAAGAGGGCGAAAGATGGACAGTATACTGTATATCAGGGATGAGAGTTTTCCACAGCCTTAGCCATTGCCCAGAAGGTTTTCTAGGCTAGTCATAGGATCCCAAATTTCAGTGTATGGTGGTATTGCACGAAGGGCCTCCTCAGCAAATCTCAAAGCTCTCGTAAGACCCTTCTTACTCAATTCTTTCTATGTCATTTGGTGATTTGTTGTGACATCATAGTAGAGCTTGACTAGCTACTTACTGTTTCGTGCATGCTTTGCCTGAACTAATTGCTGTAATATAGGGCTGGGGAACCTGTAGCCCACCAATTGTTGTTGTATTTCAAGGTTTCTCCATTGAGGACCTTATAGTAAAACTTTGACAGCAGAAGAGATGATAAAAGGCGAGGAGGAGGAAAGGAGGACAAATTATGGGGAGTCCCATAAAATACAGTGACTTGAGCTATATATTTATGGCAAAACAATGTGGTGCCATGGTTAGAGCATTTGGCATAGTTTGGAAAAAACTGAGTACAAATTGCAAAGCATACTGAGTGACTTTGTGCCAGTTGCTGTCTCAGGATAACCTACTTCACAGGATTGTTGTGAGAATAGAATGTCCTGAATTCCTTGAAGGAAGGGTGGGATGTAAACCTGATGTGTTTGTTTGTGTTTAAATTTGTAGTACACCCTAGCCCAAGGGCTCAAAGTGAGTAACAGCAAGATAAACAGCCTGTGATTAGAGACACCTTAATTAACCTGAATAAGTCAGAGCTGCAGTCATGAGTGTAGACTGTGTGGAGGAAGCAGGCCTTGGTAAAATGTAGAAGAAATGTTAAAATTAAATATGTTGGACTTTATCACTTAAATTTATGTCTGTTTATACAAATGAAACACTTGTTCTAATACCCAATATTACTCTAATTACACAAGTCTGATCCAGTGCAGAACAGTTTTTCATCTTGGTTACTTTTTTCTTTAATTCCTAATTTGCAGTGATGATTTCTTGACCTATGTTGTACCTGAACACAAAAAATGTAGGAAATGCTATTGTAAAATTAATTAGACATTCAATTTCAATTTCGGGTGGGGAATCACACCCCAGAAGTTGATGGACCTTAACTCTTGTCATCCCTGAACATAGCTATCTATTAAAGAAGATTTCAGAGTAGCTACACTCTCTAACTTCATTCCAGAGATATATGTATGCAAAAAAGATGCTGTTATGTAGTTTGGGATGTGCATTTAGATACTGAGATACATAGTACCTAGGGATAGCAAACTACATGTGATATTGACCTGCTCTGTGGATGCACTATCAAGAATACAGATGGAGGAAGGACAGGTGGATCTTTCCTTTCTCCAAGTGCCTGCTTGGTTTCCATGCTGGCTGAGGAAGAAGGGGCTGTTTTCCTTCTGTGGTTAGTACAGAAATCAAGTAGCTCAAATCTGCCCCATCTTCTCCTTTGCCTTTATGATATGTCTCGTTTCCTAGGTGTACTAGACATATACACACAAGAATGTGCATGCCTCTGGATTAGCCTTTTTTCTTCCCATGCAGCAAGGATCCTATGTTGCTCTGAACAAGTAGTTTAGCTGTTACCTGCCTGCAGATGTCCTTCTGCAAATGGCCTTATCAGTATTCAGTGCCTGTTTTTGTTTGAGCTCAGTTTTGGAGTGGATAAAGGTATCTACCATGTCTTTCTTATTTATTTATTTATTTATTTATTTAAAATGTATATCCTTACTTATTGTTTGTAATGAATATCCTGTTTAAGTGTGTGTATGTGTAAAAGTAAAGCCAATTCAAAGCATCAACCAAAGCATGATTATCAAAAGTACACTGTAGACAAGGCTTTTGAGAATTGAATGGTTCTTACTTCATGCCTAAGGGCACGGTCCTAACCCTAGATCCATCAGGATGAGCAAGTTAGGATGTGGCAGATCTCAAGGTCAGCCAGCCAGTTCCCAGCTCAGCTAGGCTATACAGGAACAAGTCCCCAAGCCTGACTCAGCCAGAGATTCGCAGGTGTAAATAACTCCCGCATCCCTGCTCAACCAGGGCTAAGCAGACTGAGCCAAGTTTGACGAAACTTACACTACTGTGACCCCTGAAAAATAAGTTCTCCAGGCAAATGGTGGGGATGGGAAACTATTTTAAAGGCTTGTTTTCCCTCTGTCAGGCTGCTCCTGAATGGAGTTTGGAAATGGTGTACTTTATGCTACTTAACTTAGGTCTGCATAAATCATACTGGTTTTCCATACTTAGGATTGCTCCCTAAAACATATTGTGAGAGATGCCTGCTGAACCTCCTTGGGAAGAGCATTCCACAATCAGGGTGTTATAAAGTGAAAAGTTATTAAAAGGAGGAAACACCCAGAAGATGACCTTAACAAAAGAGTTCATATGGGATAATACTATCCTTCAGATACCTCACTTCCAGGCAGTTTGGGGCTTTAAAAATCAAAATCTTGAAGGTATACCTGGTAACAAACTGGAAGCCAATTTAAATACAACATTTTATCAATACAGGCAAAATATGCTTAGCATGCTGAGTACCTATTAATAACTTGAACTGTCATGTTGCAGGAGTATAATACTTTTCACAGAAAGCCCATGGATAACAATGGGAATATTGCATTTGTTCTGGAAGGACACAATTTGCACCAACTAATCTAAGTTGGTAAAGAGTGCTTTAAGCAAAGATATCACTTAAGCACCCATAAACAAAAGAGTTGAGAGCAGGCCTAAGCATCCTAACAAGTGGTACAAGGACAAGCCAAATACAGTGTTTCACCTTATTAGCCCTCACCCATCGTATTACTGAGTCAAAGCAGTAGCTTAGAACAGGAGTGGTCAGCATGATATCCTGATGACCTTGCTGCCTAGAATTGAGCCAAGTTGGAGTCCTACAACAGCTGAAAGGCACCACCTTGGCTAAAATGCCACCATTTCACCTGGATGGGACTGTACATACTGATGACACTTTACTCCAGAGCATGTATGCTCTTCCGCAACAGTTTCATGTAGATGTCTCAACCAGATATAACGCTGTGGCACCCCGTAGCATATATGTAATGGATTGTACCAGTGGTAATGGCTCTCCCTTATAAGTAAGTGGAATCACCAAGGTGCTGTGCCCTCATCTCACATTTTGAAGAGGCAGATAAGAAGTACATAATGTGAGAGAGTACCAAGAAACCTTGAGGGCACACAGGATTATTAGCAGGGTTACACTCCACAGTCCTTTTCACAGTGAAGGTCATCCACTGAGCAACCAAACCAATTTGAATTCTAAAACTGGCAAATCAGATTGAAATGTGTCTTGAAAATGTGCTATTTGGGATTTTCTAGAGGTGTATGCCTTTTAGTGAAACTAAATGCACAGAACTTCACATCATCTCAAAACGTTAGGTTGCAGTATTGTGCATACTTTTTACAAGCCCATTCTAGGATGGTAAGAGAGCCATGCTGTTAAACCATTTAAAATAGTACTTGGTCTACATTTTTATCTCCTTAAAAACAAAAAACAAAAAAACCATTCAAGACAAGAACTTTATTCCTATGAGGTGGAACTAAAATGACCTATCAAACAGTACTTCAGATAGCTATGAGCCCTCTCCCAACCGTAAGCCATTTCCCTGATCTTAATCAAGCATTCATTTCAAACAATCCATTCATTTCATTGACATTGTTCAGGAGAACTCACCAATGAATTAACATTCGGAAGCTTCCCTATGTTGAGTCAGACCATTGGTCCATCTATTTCAGTATTGTGTATGCTGACTGGGATTGGCTCTCCAGGATTTCAGACAGGGTTCTTTTCCAACCCTACCTGGAGATACATTGTCCTACCTTCTGCATGCAAAGCAGGTGTTCTACCACTGCACTACGGCACAGTCCTTGTGCTATGGATTGTGCCCAGATAGAATATCTCTGTAAAATGTATGCTTTCTGGGATCGGTTAAATCCTTTTAAAGAGGGCTTTTTAAATAACTAAAGTGAACAGTAATAAATTCAGCTGTTATAAAAAATAAATAGAAATAAGCATAAAGAAAACTATTAAGCAAACACATTCTGTATTGTGTGAATCAACATAAGAAAGTGTGAAATATCATGGATAGTTTTTATGTTTGTGTCCACCAAGCAACTATTGCCAAGATTTTCAGACTGTGATCTATGGATCACTGGTTCTCCATGACCACCACACAGATGGCGTATTAAAAAGTTAACAGCTACCATACTTCCACATGCAGTAGCAAAATGAACACTGAACCTGATCAGAGGCTAACAAACATTACATTTAGCTTCATAGGACTTCATTCACCAAACAGGCATATCCATCCCATTAGAAAAGCAAGAATACTAATATTAAAATGTGCATTAGGTAAAGGTAAAGGGACCCCTGACCATTAGGTCCAGTCATGGCCGACTCTGGGGTTGCGGCGCTCATCTCGCTTTATTGGCCGAGGGAGCCGGCGTACAGCTTCCGGGTCATGTGGCTAGCATGACTAAGCCACTTCTGGCGAACCAGAGCAGCGCACAGAAACACCGTTTACCTTCCCGCCGGAGCGGTACCTATTTATCTACTTGCACTTTGACATGCTTTTGAACTGCTAGGTTGGCAGCAGCAGGGACTGAGCAACAGGAGCTCACCCCGTCATGGGGATTCAAACCGCCGACTTCTGATCGGCAAGTCCTAGGCTCTGTGGTTTAACCCGCAGCACCACCCGTGTCCCTTAAAATGTGCATTATATGTGCTTTTAATATGCAGAACAATTTTGAGTGGTCTACCGAGATACCCCCATGCACACACATACCCCAGCAATTTTCAGGTGGTCTGGAGGGAGGAGGGAGGTTGGCAACTGCTGCTCCCGTATTCAGTGTGACAGTCAGCGTAAACCCTGATTTCCCTACTTCTAATCTGATACGGAATATAATATAATGAAATCAGTTTTTCCTTAAGTAAGATTTTTCTTTGCTTTCCAGAGGTGTCCTGGTGCAGCTGGAAGGATGCAGCCATCCAGTTGTTATGAAAGGCTTATGTGCAGAGTGTGGCCAGGATTTGACACAGTGAGTATTGTTGTATGGACTTTGACTTCTACTGATGGTGCTGCATTAAACTGAGGATTGTCACCTTTGAGGAATTTAAACTGAAATCAATAGCATTGCACTGGAATAATGCTCTTCATACTTGGAAAGAACAATTTGTGTTTATTGTATGCCCAGCAGTGCCAGAAATAAGTGTGAATATGGAGCATGCGAACTTGCACTAGCATAATATTACAAAATAGAAATAAACATCAGTTTGATGATAATAAATATGGCATTCTTCATAAAATGTATGCAGCGGACTAAAACACTGGAAGGTATGAGCACAGGTTTATTGATGGATAAACCAAAGAATCATTCTTTCAAAAGGAATGTAAAACATACTTGCTGAACTATTGGGCATGAATGTAACAATAAAGAACCAAATGGGTGACAATGTTTGTCAGGGGTTCAGGAGCAGAGGCAAGGGCAAGGGAGGAAACAGAGAGCGAGGGAGAGGAGGCAGAAGAAAAGATGAGTGATGACGACGACCCGAGATCTCCGAGTCTTTCCAGTGAATCAGAAGATTCACAGAAAGGAGCACCAGTGGCCAGGGCAAGGGGGGAGCCTAGGGGGACACCCCAGGAAGATAGAGCCAGAGGGGACTCAGAGGGGAGCAGTTGGAAATCAGGACCAGCGTCACCGCCAGAGAGCAGGGAAGAGGAAGGGCGCCAGGGATCAAGCGCTGGCAGCTCACAACAGGGGGGAGGGCACGAGTCAGGAGTGGCCACACCTCCATCGGGGAGCGAAGAAACGGTCAGACGGAAGGTGGAAGGTTGGGCGCGCGTGCCAAGTTCAAATGCACAGGAAGGTGGCGCAGTAGGCAGCCCGGAAAGGGAGCCAGGTCCTAAAGCCCGCCGAAAGGAGGGAGAAGAGTCAGGGGGGTCAGCGTCAGAGGAATCCCGGAAGGAAGAGACCCAGGGGGGCAGAGGGACCCAGAGAAGAACAGTCAGGCGGAAAAGGTGGAGCAAGGCTAGGATATTAAGTTGGTGTACAAGGGGCGGAGACTCAGATGGAGCTTCGCCGATCTAACCATGAGACGTAGAGTTGCACGCAGCAGCTTGAGAATGGAAACTGTAACTCAATAAAGACTTTTATTTAATGATCGCTGGCTAGCGTGATCCTCTGTGAGCTAGGATCTGGAAGCAGCTCTGACAGTAAGCTCCATCCCACGATTGTGGGCATCTACGTCCTCGCGGAGAGGAGAGAAAGCGGGTGCCTACTAGCGAGCTCACGAACGGCAGACAACATGACGGCCGAACAGCAGATAGTGGAACTCAGAGAAGCAGTGACACGACTGAATGCCGAGGCTCTTGCATCCAGGAAGAGAGAGGAGGACGCAGCTGCCGCCTACAGGGATCTCCAGGTCAGGTTGGAAGTGCTTACGAAGCAAGGGCAACTGACACCCAAACCGGAGGGGATTGGGTTGGGGAGACGAACAGGCGGTCTGGTCTCTCACTTCGATGGGAATTTGCAACAGTACCCCAACTTTAGAGCAGATGTAATGTGTGCACTGCAACTGCTGAACAAAGACTTTAGAGATGAGCAAGAGAAGGTGGGATTCATCATGTCCCATTTGCATGGAGATGCTAAAGCATGGCTGCGCAATTTGTGGAGAGATAATGATCCGGCGCTCCAAAGTGCGGATGCCTTTATTAAAGCGATGGATGGGTGCTTTTTATCAAGCATTGACGTGGATCTTGCTCGGCAGGAGATACATGGACTGAAGCAAGGGGGGGCCAGCGTAAGGCAGTACCATGCCCGCTTTTTCGCTTTGGTCAGTGCCCTGGAATGGGAAAGAGATTCGGCTCCTGTAAGAGACCTGTTTTGGGAGGGATTGCACGGCTCGGTTAAAGATGAAATTGCGAGGGGGGAGAGACCCCGGACCACGCAGGAGATCGTTCAGAGGGCGCTGGCGGTGGGGGTGCGGCTGGAAGGACGTCCGTGGAGCAGGGACGAAGGGCGTGGAGGGCGCGAACCAGCCAGGGGCTCCTCCTTCCTTCCCAGAGAAGCAGCGCGTGCGCAATCCACGCCTCCGCCAGGAGGAGGAGCGGAACCTATGGAGGTTGGAGGTGCAAGGGCTCAGTCAGCAGCCAGAGCCCTAGCACCGGCAGCAGTGAAAGCGAAGCCTCCTAGAGGGAACAGGAAGTGTTACATCTGCGATGATCCACAGCATATGGCGAAAGAGTGTCCCCACAGGCTCCACAAGCACACTGCAGCCTCAGCAATGGTAACTGCAGCAACGCAGCAAGGACAACCACAGCAGGGAAACGAAGGAGTCTGGTTGGAGGAAGAGGCACTGGGGCCCAACCAGACGTGTCAGTGAAGCAGTCCCCAGAGATTTTACAGCCCATGGACCCCCTCCCGCCCAAACCGGTAGTGAAGCTCACCGCGTCGCTCCAGCTGCCCAATGGAATCACCATGGACGTGCCAATCACCATTGACTCCGGAAGCAATGCGGACTTTATAGGGCAGGACTTTGTCGACCGGCACGCTATACAGTTGCTGCCTGCCACGCTGCCCCTGCAGGTTGTCACGGTGGATGGCAGGGAGCTGCTAGGGGGGCAAGTGGTGAAGCAGACGCCACCAATGGTGATGCGACTTGGGAATCACAGGGAAATCATCAGCTTCAATGTCACTCAACTATCGGACACGCCCATTGTATTGGGCATGAGTTGGCTGGACAAGCACAGCCCGACGCTGGCTTGGTACCAGAGGCAGCTGACCTTCGGCTCTTCCTTTTGCGCTGAACACTGCATCGTGCCCAGGCAGGAAGGAGGGGAAGAGGAGTCACAGCTGCAGCTAGGCACGCTGCAAGCGGTCCCCCACAAGTACGCAGAATTTTTGGAGGTTTTCTGCGAGAAAGAGGCAGACAGGCTACCCCCCCACAGACCATATGACTGCAAAATTGACCTGCTGCCGGGGGCGGCGCTACCCAAAGGGAAGCTGTATTCCATGTCTGAGGACGAACTGCAGGAACTCAAAGAGTTCATAGATCATAATTTGGAGCGCGGTTTCATCCGAGAGTCCAAGGCAGCGGGGGGCAGTCCGGTATTCTTTGTTAAGAAGCGGGACACGCCCCAAAAAAGACTTGTAGTGGACTTTCGCATCTTGAACAGTGTGACCAAGCCATCGGACTTCCCCATGCCCCGAATCGACGACCTCCTCGCAAAGGTACGGAAGGGCAGAGTGTTCACCAAGTTGGACCTGCGAGGGGCATACAACCTCATTCGCATGCGGGAGGGAGATGAGTGGAAGACAGCCATGTTCACGCCCCTGGGCACCTACGAATATAGAGTTATGCCTTTTGGATTGCAAAATGGCTCCCACGTTTTTCAAGCTTTCATGCATCACGTGTTGGCGGGGCTCCTCTACAAGACGTGCGTCTGTTTCTTGGATGACATCCTGATCTTTTCGGAATCGCAGCAGGAGCATGACAGACACGTCAAGGAAGTGCTGAGCAGGCTACAGCAACATAGGCTTTACGCCAAGCTGGAGAAGTGCCAATTCGACGTGACCGAGGTGGATTTCCTGGGCTACAAGTTGTCTGATAAAGGGCTCGCCATGGACAGCGCCAAGGTCCGAGCAGTGTTGGATTGGAAAAGCCCACGCAACCGGAAGGAGGTCCAACGGTTTGTCGGCTTCGCGAACTTCTATCGCAAGTTTATCAAAGGCTTTGCGATGCAGACAGCGGCCATCACGGACACGCTCAGCTCCAAGAAAAAGAAGTTCATCTGGACAGAGCAGGCGGAGCAGTCCTTTCAGGCACTCAAGCGTCTCTTCGCGTCGGAAGAGCAGCTGCTTCATGTCAACCCCAGCAGGCCGATGAGGGTGGAGACAGACGCTTCGGACAGAGCCGTGGGAGCAGTCCTGCTGCAGAAAGACCCGCAGGGGGTTTGGAGGCCGGGAGCGTTTTACTCAAGGAAGCTCAGCAAGTCCGAACAGAACTACACCATCTGGGACAGGGAGTTGCTGGCCATTCATGCAGCGTTCAAAGCGTGGAGGCACTTCCTGATCGGCGCCAAGCACACGGTGCAGGTCTGCACGGACCACAAGAATCTAGAGCACTGGCGCACGGCACAGTTCCTGAACCAGAGGCAGATACGTTGGGCTGAGTTCTTTGCGAATTTCGACTTCCGAATAGAGTATGTCCCGGGGGACACCAACATCATGGCGGATGCTCTCTCCCGTAAGCCACAGTATCTGGAGGAGGCAACGCCAGCGGCCGCCATGCACATCTTCGCACCGACAGTGTGGGCGTGCGCGGCGGCAACAGTTGACCTGGATGCGGTGCGACGAGCGTTGCAGGATGACTCCTTCGCGCAAGCAAAGATGGCAGAAGTGCACAGAGGCACGGCAGCGACCGACGAGTTCCAGCTGCGAGATGGTTTGCTCATCCGTAAAGGGGCCATCTACGTGCCGGGAGACGAACTTCGCGCCAAGGTACTGCAGCAGCTGCACGACGCGCCCACTGCCGGGCACTTTGGCAAGGAGAAGACGGTGGAATTAGTAGCCAGAGACTTCTGGTGGCCCGGAATGAGAGGGGAAGTCGCGGACTACGTGGCGAGGTGTGACACCTGCCAGAGGGCCAAACCAGTGCACAGACCGCCGGCCGGACTGCTGGAACCGCTGCAAACTCCGTTCGAGCCATGGGAGAGAGTGGCCCTGGACTTTGTCACGGATCTGCCCAGCTCGAGGGGCAAGACGGCTGTGCTGGTGGTGGTGGATTTGTTCTCCAAGATGGCACATTTCATTCCGTGTGCGAAGGTGGCCACGGCGGAACAAACCGCCAAACTGTTCATAGACCACGTGTTCAAGGTTCACGGTCTGCCGCGGTCTATTCTGTCCGACCGAGGGCGACAGTTCATCTCAAACTTCTGGCAGAGGCTGATGGGCTTCCTGAACGTCAAGATCAACCTGGCGTCGGCTAGACACCCACAGACCAACGGGCAAGCGGAGCGGGTCAATGCCATCATGCAGCAGTACCTGAGATGTTATGCGAATCAACAGCCTGCGACGTGGGTGGATTACCTGCCTCTCGCCGAGTTCGCCTACAACAACACGAAGCACGTGTCCACGGGGGTCACGCCGTTCTTCGCCAACAACGGGAGGCACCCTAGAACCTTCCCGGGACTGGAAAGAATGGGGGAGGGGGAGCCGCAGACAGCAGATGCGTTCGCGTCGGAGTTGCAGGAGGTCCACGATCAGCTGCGGCGGCACCTGGAGCTGGCTAAACACGCATACAAGGTACAAGCGGACAAACACAGAAGGGTTGGCGAAGAGATCCATGTGGGAGACTGGGTCTGGTTAGCAGCCCACGCAGTGCCGGCCAGGTCGTTGGCGAAGAAGAAACTAGGGCATAAACAACTGGGGCCCTACCAAGTCGACGAACAGGTCAACCCGGTGGCTTTCAGGCTGGCTCTTCCGGAGGGTTCCAGAATGCATCCGGTGTTCCACAGATCGGTGCTCACTCCCTACAAGGCACCTCACAGGTTTCAGGAACCAGGAACGGCACCGGGTCCGCTCCGAGAGAGAACCGGGCAAGGGGGAGTGGCACAGGAGGAGCGCATCAACGAAGTCACGGAGATTTTGGACTCCAGATGGGGGGAAGAGGGGGTAGAATACCTTCTCGCCAAGGAGGGCACCCCGGCCAGTGCCAACAGCTGGGTGCCGGGCTACGCTTTAGACGAACCTCTGCTCAAAGAAGAGTTTCATGCCCTCTTCCCACATAGGCCAATGCCAGCAGACTTTTTCGACGACTGGCTTTTCACGCCCACGCTTTCAGCCAGCACGTTCCGGGGGTTCGACTCGGACGAAGAACCGACACGAGACGCCCGTTCCCCAGAGGGGTCACCCTCGGGATCTGCTTCAGAACCCTCGTATTGGTGGGATGATCGACCAGAGGAGCAGTTCCGCAGAAGGTGGCTGGAGGGTCCAGGACGAGCAACGTCTCCAGAAGGCAACGAAGGAGAGACGGACATGGACGTTTTCGGGGACGACCCGGGTTTCGAGCACGGCGGCACAGAGATGGAAGCGGAGGTGACCGTCGTCAACGAGAGCAGGGAGGAAGTACCGGAAGACTTCGGATGGCGGCCCGCCACGGGAAGCGAACTGTATCCGACATTCGTCCCCC